>NC_089841.1:262705643-263029643 GCF_035609145.1 Eleutherodactylus coqui | reverse complement strand
AAGGAAGAAATGTGTCTGTTTAATGTAAACTTGCATGGAGCTCGTTTGTCAGCCACTGACGGACTGAATGCTGCTGCTGCCGCCACCGCCGCTGCTGCTGCATGTCTGAAACGTGGTCTGACGTTACATGCACCACCAGGGATAAGGCCTTGCCTATAAGCATTCCCCAGCTGGCAAAAATGGAACCTCCCTGCCTATTCCTCACCATGGAAGAACGGAACCTACCTTTTTTTTAAAAAAAAAAAGAAAGCCACAACAGCAGCAGCCAACTAGATTTTGGTAGGCCGCTGTCTCCCCCTTGTGTGCTGCATAAAAAATGCACTCCACTAAAAATAACAATGATCCACGAAATAGAGCGTATGGAGAGAATGAGGCTTCTAGATGAGCCGTCAGGCTATGATAAATTGTATCACGCCTGGGCGATATGGATAGATGCCCGGAGCTCACCCCTATTTACTAGGTGGTTACAGACAGGGACATTTGAGTAACACGTTTAAATCACAATCGTAAAGAGAAACAACAATCCCGGAGCCAGCCCCCCCCCCCTTTTGTTTTTTTTTTCTCTGTCTCCCATGTCATAGATACCTACCCTCCCTTACCGCTCCCCCTCTTACCCTCCCCTCCTTCCCCTGTTTGTAGACCTTATAAAATATCACAGACAAACATTATATAGTTCAACTCGAAATTTATTTATTAAGTTTCATTGTCAAAGTTATTTTTACATTGCTTTGAGATAAGGCAAAAGTTTCCCCCCCTCCATGAAACCAATAAAACCTATATTGAATAAAATAAAAATGATGCCGTTACCGGTAGTTCTGCAGCTTCTTGGTGGAAATAAAGACCATCTCCCGTCTCCAGGCTGCAGCAGAGACTGACTAAAATGGCTGCCAAGCCCGGTATTAATGCTTCTAAATTGATGACATCACAATGGAGTGACATCAGCCTGCCATACACCTGGCTCATGACATCACAAAGGAGTGACATCATCAGCCTTCCAAACACCTGGCTCATTTGCATACAGTATGTATGTATGTGAGTCTGTCTATCTATCTATCTATCTATCTATCTATCTATCTATCTATCTATCTATCTATCTATCCTATCTATCTTTATTAATTATGTAGAATATAGATGTGGATTATTTCTGAATTATAGATTTTGTAGATATAGATTAAAGATAGATTTAAGATTGTTTGTGTGTGTGCATGTGTATGTGTGTGTATATATGTGTGTATATATATATATATATATGTGTGTATATATATATATAATGTAAAAAAATATAAAATCTGTAGGTATGTATGGCGGAAAAAAAAGGCCTGCTGTATGTTTTTAAGTTCTTCGGATGACCATGCCGCTCTATTATTCTCCTTACTAGGGTCTACTAATGCCGGCCCAGGGGAAGGCAATAAAGCCCTATGGGGCTGAAGCCAATTTCCCTCATTTTAGGTAAAAAGTTTCCATCCGTCCCCACTCGAAATGCGGCCGGCCGAAGAGATCCCTCCAACCGACCGGCCGCCGCACCTTCAGAGACAAACTAGTGCTTGCTTCTAGTGTCATCGCCAGCTTAACCATCCTGTGTAGGGAGCTGACGAGTCCTGCAGCAGCAGTAGCAGCAGCAGCAGGCTCTGCAAGCCTAGGATGCGTGAGCACGGTGCAAGAGGAAGGACTGAGGGTGTGAGGCTGGGCGCGGTTGAGAAGGCGTGGGGCGGGGCTATGCAAAGTTTTAAAACTCTCCCAGCTGCCTGGGTGCATTGTGGGTGCGCCCAGAGTGCCGGCTGAGCGTGTTGCCTCAAGCCTTGGAAGTGGAGTTGGGCGGGCCGCGCTACAGGTGAAACCCGTTTCGGGTTATGGGTGTATGTGCAGGGGGTGCGCTCGCACCTGGGGCCCGGAGCCCTAGGGGGCCCATAAAGTCTCTCTTCCCCACATTGTAAACCAATGCTATCAATGAAGCTTTATAGTTTGGGGGCCCAGTTCCAGACTTTGTACTGGGGCCCCGCAGCTTCAAGTTACACCTCCGGATCAGGATAATGCTAGGCCATTCCAACCAGCCTGTGTGAGTGACCTGCAGTCGCTGGTAGTCGAAAAGTGGCCGCCCGGCCGGCCCCGGATGCGCGCTTCAGAGTGGACAGACAGCAGCGGACCCCCAATCACACAGGCCCGAGGCTTGCTATGCAGCATGGAATACCTCATTGACTGGGGGCATCCTAATCCTAAATGTACGCTCACTTACCATATAATAAACCTATCTTATAATAACAAATACTTACAGCTTCTTGCTGAAAACGTGGGTTGGCCACAGCTTTATTAACATTTTTTAAACATATATTATAACCTTTAATTTAACCTATTTCCTCAGTCTAAATTCCTAACGCTTTCCCATGCTGTAAATTGTTGAACTTTTAACGTCGCAATGGCCACAGGACGTTCGTAAGCCCCTTGTTACCTCGGGCTTGTAAACCCTCCTCTTAGCCGTAGCCCGCATGGGAAGCTCCCGGCCTACATTCACCAGCTGTGACAACTTCCGTAACAGTCCTTATAACCTTGCATCCTTGCCCCCTGCCCCTTTCCAGGGTGGGTGGGTGGGCGTCTGCTTAGCTCTTTTCATCCTTCTTCTTCCCCTCTTAGGCTGTTTGTGGACTTTTTTCCCGCTCTCACTCCTTCTACTTCCTGTCCTAACTCCTCCCCCCCTCCACTACCTCTGCTCGCTATTGTATAACCCCCCCACCTTCCTGCCCCCAGTCCCACACCGCATCGTTATCCACTTTGCGGCATACAAGACTGGGGGCATCCTAATCCTAAATGTACGCTCACTTACCATATAATAAACCTATCTTATAATAACAAATACTTACAACTTCTTGCTGAAAACGTGGGTTGGCCACAGCTTTATTAACATTTTTTAAACATATATTATAACCTTTAATTTAACCTATTTCCTCAGTCTAAATTCCTAACGCTTTCCCATGCTGTAAATTGTTGAACTTTTAACGTCGCAACGGCCACAGGACGTTCGTAAGCCCCTTGTTACCTAGGGCTTGTAAACCCTCCTCTAAGCCGTAGCCCGCATGGGAAGCTCCCGACACACGGTATGCGCCGTATTCCTACGGCGCATCCCGCCCCACCACGCCAACCCTAGCCAATGCCATCTCCACACTGTCCTGAAGTCCTGACAAAAGGGTGTCCAAACCGACATCATTGAGGTGCACTCCATCATCCCTAAGTGCTCCTTTTTCTCTGTCCTCGAGCTCCCAATGGCGAACTGCCACTCCACCTAGAGATTGCACGAACCTGGACATCCTCAGATTTATTAATCTTCGCACTCGTTTGATCGCATCCACATCTCTGGCACCCCTCCAGCATCTCCTGGCCACTATATCTGACCATACAAGAACACAATCCTGGAAACAGTCTCGAAAACGCATCATGTCCTGTTTCATCAACACTAACAATTCGTTCATTTTTGTCTTTCCTAAGTCGTTCCCCCCGGCGTGAACGACCAGTATAACTCTCCGGGGGGTCCACCTGCTGATTTTTTGAACGAATTGTAAAATCCTGGGCCATTGAAGCCCCCGCACGCCAATCCAGTTTACAAGTGCGCCACTCAGACCCAGATTCCTTCCCATAGGTCGAGTGGCCGCTCTTCTCTCCACCCAAAAGATAAACGAGTGGCCGATGATCCAAACATGCCATGGTTCAGAAGCTGAAACAAAATAAACATAGCAAATACCCGCAAATTGCAAGAAAAAACCTACGTAACACTAAGCTTTTATCCGTACACACTAATCCTTTACTAAAACCACTTCTACCGTACGGTCCGGACGTACGTATGACTTGTACGCTTGCGATTTCCATCGCCCCAACCGTTTTAAACCGTCTTCCGTCATACCGTGGGCTTCCGCCGTTGTCGCGGCCCCAATCCTAAATGAATGTGTCCCGAATTCTGCCGGCTCCAAACCGCACTTCTTCAACGCTGAACGTAAAACCGCCGAAAATTGGAAACGCGTGAGCGGGGACCCTGATGCATGCACTAAAAATTGTCCGCTCTGGGGGCGCTTAATTATGTACTCGCTAGTTAACTCCACCGGGCACCATTGTGCCCCTAATCGGTTAATGGTGAGCCAGTCACCTCTCCCATAAATATCCATTTTTGACTTTCTTATACCTATCCGTATGGCCGATCCCGTAGCAATCACGTCGTTTACCCGTAGGCCACCCGACTTGACTTTACTTGCCGGGACCATTTCACCGATACGTAGGGCCGCGAAAAACGCCACCGAAAAGGCCGTTCTAAACAGCAGTGTTTCGTATTCATCCGCACAAACCAACTCCAAAACCGACAACAGGCTCGTCAATACTGAAAATGTGATCGGACGGCGCGTGTCCGTCTGGACCTTTTCTTTTTTCCAACCCCGAATTATCTGTTGGAACACGAAATCCTTAGTTACATCTAGTTTCCCGTGTAGTTTCAACAAAAAAGCCACTCCCGATAGATGCTTCTTAGCCGCTCCGACCGACAACCGTTTTTCACGCAATTCCGCCAGCATATCCAAGGTCGCCGACCTTGCCCTTTCACCTCCTACCACTTTTCCACCAGTCAACTTTAACCATGATAACCAAACTGAATTGTAATTTCTCCACGTCGTAGCAGCCACCGATGACTCCACCAGCTTCAACAACTCTCCTCTGCCAGATTCCATAAGGAAGGCGGGCAGCGTACCCCTTCGGCATCCGCCTGCGGGTACCGCTCCCTGAACAGCTCCATCTGCGAACGAGAGAGTGCGTCAGCTGCTCTGTTGTCACAACCCGGGATATGTTTTGCACGCAAATACATATTGCCCTGTAAACATCTTAGTACCACGTGCCTCAATAAGGCCAAAACCGGCGGGGAGGCCGACGATTGTTTGTTTATCATTTGTACCACAGCCGCATTATCCGACCAAAAACACACTCTCCGATCTCGTAACTCTGATCCCCATAACTCAATCGCTACCACCACCGGGAAAAATTCCAACAGCGTTATATTTTTCGTCCACCGTTTTTCTCTCCATGACCTTGGCCAGGGTTCCCTGCACCAATGGTTGTTGAAAATTACGCCAAAACCGGCCGCATCCGCGAACAAGCTGATGTCGGTTCCTTCCACCTCTTCCCTCGGGCACACCACCTGCCCATTGAAAGAATGCAGGAACACCGACCATACATGCAAATCTGCCTTTATGCCCGCCGTCATGCGTATGAAATGGTGTGGTTCGCGGACCCCCACAGTCGCCAAAGATAGTCTCCTGGCAAACGGCCGCCCCATGGGGATCACTTTGCAGGCGAAATTTAAAAGACCCAACAAAACTTGAACCTGCCGCAACGTCACTTTTTTATACTTAGCCACTTCGCCGACCGTTTGCCGCAGCCTAGCCACTTTGTCCGCTAGGCAACCTAAAGACCATATCCACCGAATCGATTTCTATCCCTAAAAACGTTAGGCATGTAACTGGGGCCATCGTCTTTTCTTCGGACAATGGGACCCCCGCTAATCGCATTAACCTTTTAAAATTCGTCATTAGGAATCCGCAATCGCCCGATGTCTTAGAACCGACGAACAAAAAATCGTCCAAATAATGAATCACCGATGTGATACCCGTCTCATACTTTAACATCCACTCAAGGAAAGAACTTAATAACTTGAAAAAATAGCATGAGATCGAGCATCCCATCGGCAAGCACATGTCGACGAAAAACTGATCCTCAATTCTACATCCCAAAAGATGAAAACACTCCGGATGAACCGGAAGCAAACGGAACGCCGATTTGATATCCGTTTTCGCCAATTGAGCAAATCTACCCGCCGACCTTACTAACTGAACAGCGCAATCGAACGACGTGTATGCTATCGCTGCCTCCTCTTTTGAGATGCCATCATTGACCGATCCCCCAGTCGGAAAAGATAAATGATGTATCAAGCGGAACTTCCCGGTTTCCTTTTTAGGTACCAGACCCAAAGGAGACACTCGCAAGTTCTCGAAAGGAGGATCATTGAAGGGGCCGGCCATCCGGCCCAACTCCACTTCTTTTTGGACCTTTTCCCTTACCAATTCGATATCGTCTCTTGCCGATTTCAAATTGGAGCATAACATAGTGGCAGGCTGATGTGCATACGGAATTTTGAAGCCTTCCCGAAATCCTGACCTAAGGATTTCTGCTTCCTGTTTCCTGTGGTACTTGTTTAACCACGGATCCAGGTACTGGCTTCTCACTGGGGTTCGCATTTCCGCCGGTGCTACCCACCGCGGGTACCGTCCTTTGTTTACGGAAACAGCGAATTGCCGCATGTTGCCCCCCGCATACCGAGCATTCGTGCCGGAACTTGCAGGTGGCGTAGAATCGGCAATGGCCCTCATTGTACAACCAGCAGGAGCCATTCGGCCTAGGAGATGCCGCGGGTGGTTGAGATGTCCCTCCCGCGGCTCCCCCGGGAAAGGAAGTCCTGGCTGGACGCTGTGCTAGGATCAGCTGAATCCATACATCAGTGGCCTTTGAGGCCCAACTCGTTTGTGTACCCGACACCCGGCGCCTAAAATCTTCATCATAGCGCCACCACGCTGCACCTCCGTGCAATCGGTACGCGCTATAGATGGTATTCAAATATACCATCATTTCCGGAGCTTTATGTGGCTGATGCTGACATGACACATGCACTAGAACTAAAAAGGCTTGTAACCAGTTTCCAAAAGTTTTTGCGATCTTAGGTTTTTTATCAGCACCTCGCTCTGACCGCTCTTTATCCACCATCACATGGTCCGCCGAAAGCAAGGACCATATATCAATATACACACCATTATTAATTTTATCAACCACGTCATCGGGCAGACCCACCCCTAAAGGGGCAACACCACAGAATAACAAATCAGCATACTGTAAACCATCCGTTGGATCACTTTCTGTACCCGCTGCTGAGCAAGCACCAACATTTCCCACAGGCGGGCCTGCGCCCCCTGGAGCCACACAGGACACTGAAAGCCCCATTTTTGGCTCAATCTTGCTCAGCAGCGACTTCAGAACCGACACTAAATCATCCTTCTCCGCACCCGATGCGGGATCCGAAACATTTTTCAAAACATTGCATAGGGTAGACTCACCAATCGGACGGACCTCCGGTGTCGCCAAGGGTGACGCCCTCGCTGTACCGCTCACTCGGTTCCGGCCCATATCGAACGCGGGCTGCCGACCACTCGGCTGCAGAGCCCTCCTTGCGCTATCCGACTGAGAAGTGCCAGGCTGGTCCAGCCCTGACCGATCCTGCGCATGCTCCTGCCACCTACGGCGTTCCCGGACCTTCTGATAAAGGGATGACTGCGGGTCCGACCTCCGTGGCTGCTCCTGGCGCATGTAATACTCGTCCTGGCCGCTGCTCACTACTTCTTCGCTTGACTCGCGCGCCCTGCTGCTCGCACTACGCCCTACGCTTGACATCTCTAGCTGAGCTTGAAACTCCCTATCCTGCCTCAACTGTCTGGCTCGCTCTTTCTGCCTCTGCCTGGCCCCCTGACCCTGTTTCTTTGAGCTCCTGCGTGTGACCTGACTATGTGGGGGAGGGTAAGCTATGGGTTCTGCTGCAGGGGGGATGTAGTGTGGGTTGATATAACACTGCCTATACTGGCTATCCTGGGCTGTTGGGCGCTGTTACCTGGTGGAGGGGGGCTGACGGCCCTGTAGTGCGGCCATGTGCTGAGTGGCAGGGGCTGCAGTGCTGTGCCATGGGTCTAGGTGTCCCCAACCGGGTCCCCCTTGAGGGCTGTGTGTCCCCCTACCTGGCCTATTTCCTTTAGTGAGGGGAGCTGACCTTGTACCCCTAGCCCCCCCCGGATGGTGATATGTGCTGTCTTCCCCCTCCCTGCTACTGTCCGAGAGGCTGGAGCACCCCGGGCTGTATGTCGGGGGGGGGGGGGGGGGGGTTGCGTGGGCCCCTGTGCTCCGTTCTCCCCCTCATGTCCTCTGTCCTCCCTCCACCCTCCCCCCTGCCACATGTTCTCCCTCTGCGCTGCGCTGTCTGTACTGTCTGTGCCCCCGCCTGCGCTGCACCGCCATCTTGAGAGGACGTGCGGCCTGACCGCGCGCTCCCCTGCTCCTCTCCACTGCTCCCGCCGCGCTCACCTCGCTGATGGTCACGATTCCTGCGCCCGGCCGCGCGATGCTGCTGCTGCTCGGAGCCCGCTGCGACTGCCGACTGCCGTGCCCTTTGCTCCGGACTCCCGGCGGTAAGTGTCCCATGTGTCTCTGCTGCCGGCGCTCCCGCCGTACCTCGCGGTTCCGGCGCCGACTTTCGTCCTGCTAGTCCCTCCCTCCTCGGGCCTGCGCTGCCCAGGCTGCTTCTTCCACCTCCCCTCTTCGGCGCTGGGCTTGGGCTTAGCCGCGCGGGGGGCTGCTTTCGTCGGCGCGGTCTCCCTCGGGGCGCATCTCCGATAGTTGCTGGCTCTTCTCCTGGTCTCCGCAGCTGCTCCTCCTGCCCGACTGGCTTCCTGGCTTCGGCGCTCGTCTTGCAGCTTGCCAGCACCTCTTCTAGCCATCCGATGCCGTCCTGCATCACCGCTGCTTGGATCATAGAACGTAGGTCCTCCATCTTCTGCCTTCTTTATCCCGCTGCTTGCGTCTTCCACCCGACTCTACTGTCCTTCTTTTTGCCTTTCGCCGGCTTCTTTCTCTCCCAGCTCTTGCCTTCTTTGCTACTGATGCTTTTCTTTGTTCTTTCTCCCGCTGCTGCTCCGGCTTTCTTCCTCAACTCGTCTGCTTAGCTCTTTTCGTCCTTCTTCTTCCCCTCTTAGGCTGTTTGTGGACTTTTTTCCCGCTCTCACTCCTTCTACTTCCTGTCCTAACTCCTCCCCCCCTCCTCTACCTCTGCTCGCTATTGTATAACCCCCCCACCTTCCTGCCCCCAGTCCCACGCCGCATCATTACCCACTTTGCGGCATACAAGGACTGCAGCACTCCACG
Source organism: Eleutherodactylus coqui (assembly GCF_035609145.1). Taxonomy (NCBI): domain Eukaryota; kingdom Metazoa; phylum Chordata; class Amphibia; order Anura; family Eleutherodactylidae; genus Eleutherodactylus; species Eleutherodactylus coqui. Next base: position 263,020,661 of record NC_089841.1, on the reverse strand, counting down.
CGGGCTGAGATACACGCTCCACGTGGGATGGGCAGTATTCGTCCATGAAGATCCAGGCCAATGCTTAGAGATGGAGCAACACTCGGGGAGCAAAGAACTCCAACGAACGGACGCCTACTTTACAAGGATGTATTGCTTTATTCAATGCATGGACACAGAAACAGTTCAACCGCTCGATTACAGACCGCAGTCAATACAGTAAAGGAAGAAATGTGTCTGTTTAATGTAAACTTGCATGGAGCTCGTTTGTCAGCCACTGACGGACTGAATGCTGCTGCTGCCGCCGCCACCGCCGCTGCTGCTGCATGTCTGAAACGTGGTCTGACGTTACATGCACCACCAGGGATAAGGCCTTGCCTATAAGCATTCCCCAGCTGGCAAAAATGGAACCTCCCTGCCTATTCCTCACCATGGAAGAATGGAACCTACCTTTTTTTTAAAAAAAAAAAGAAGCCACAACAGCAGCAGCCAACTAGATTTTGGTAGGCCGCTGTCTCCCCCTTGTGTGCTGCATAAAAAATGCACTCCACTAAAAAAAACAATGATCCACGAAATAGAGCGTATGGAGAGAATGAGGCTTCTAGATGAACCGTCAGGCTATGATAAATTGTATCACGCCTGGGCGATATGGATAGATGCCCGGAGCTCACCCCTATTTACTAGGTGGTTACAGACAGGGACATGTGAGTAACACGTTTAAACCACAATCGTAAAGAGAAACAACAATCCCGGAGCCCCCCCCCTTTTGTTTTATTTTCTGTTTCTCCCATGTCATAGATACCTACCCTCCCTTACCGCTCCCCCTCTTACCCTCCCCTCCTTCCCCTGTTTGTAGACCTTATAAAATATCACAGACAAACATTATATAGTTCAACTCGAAATTTATTTATTAAGTTTCATTGTCAAAGTTATTTTTACATTGCTTTGAGATAAGGCAAAAGTTTCCCCCCCTCCATGAAACCAATAAAACCTATATTGAATAAAATAAAAATGATGCCGTTACCGGTAGTTCTGCAGCTTCTTGGTGGAAATAAAGACCATCTCCCGTCTCCAGGCTGCAGCAGAGACTGACTAAAATGGCTGCCAAGCCCGGTATTAATGCTTCTAAATTGATGACATCACAAAGGAGTGACATCATCAGCCTTCCAAACACCTGGCTCATTTGCATACAGTATGTATGTATGTGAGTCTGTCTATCTATCTATCTATCTATCCTATCTATCTTTATTAATTATGTAGAATATAGATATGGATTATTTCTGAATTATAGATTTTGTAGATATAGATTAAAGATAGATTTAAGATTGTTTATGTGTGTGTATATATGTATATATGTGTGTGTGTGTGTGTATATATGTAAATATATATATATGTGTGTGTATGTATGTATGTATGTATGTATATATAATAATGTAAAAAAAATATAAAATCTGTAGGTATGTATGGCGGAAAAAAAAGGCCTGCTGTATGTTTTTAAGTTCTTCGGATGACCATGCCGCTCTATTATTCTCCATACTAGGGTCTACTAATGCTGGCCCAGGAGAAGGCAATAAAGCCCTATGGGGCCGAAGCCAATTTCCCTCATTTTAGGTAAAAAGTTTCCATCCGTCCCCACTCGAAATGCGGCCCGCCGAAGAGATCCCTCCAACCGACTGGCCGCCGCACCTTCAGAGACAAACTAGTGCTTGCTTCTAGTGTCATCGCCGGCTTAACCATCCTGTGTAGGGAGCTGACGAGTCCTGCAGCAGCAGCAGCAGCAGGCTCTGCAAGCCTAGGATGCGTGAGCACGGTGCAAGAGGAAGGACTGAGGGTGTGAGGCTGGGCGTGGTTGAGAAGGCGTGGGGCGGGGCGCCGCGCGGTTTTAAAACTCTCCCAGCTGCCTGGGTGCATTGTGGGTGCGCCCAGAGTGCCGGCTGAGCGTGTTGCCTCAAGCCTTGGAAGTGGAGTTGGGCGGGCCGGGCTACAGGTGAAACCCGTTTCGGGTTATAGGTGTATGTGCAGGGGGTGCGCTCGCACCTGGGGGCCCGGAGCCCTAGGGGGCCCATAAAGTCTCTCTTCCCCACATTGTAAACCAATGCTATCAATGAAGCTTTATAGTTTGGGGGCCCAGTTCCAGACTTTGTACTGGGGCCCCGCAGCTTCAAGGTACACCTCTGGATCAGGATAATGCTAGGCCATTCCAACCAGCCTGTGTGAGTGACCTGCAGTCGCTGGTAGTCGAAAAGTGGCCGCCCGGCCGGCCCCGGATGCGCGCTTCAGAGTGGACAGACAGCAGCGGACCCCAAATCACACAGGCCCGAGGCTTGCTATGCAGCATGGAATACCTCATTGGACTGCAGCACTCCACGCGGGCTGAGATACACGCTCCACGTGGGATGGGCAGTATTCGTCCATGAAGATCCAGGCCAATGCTTAGAGATGGAGCAACACTCGGGGAGCAAAGAACTCCAACGAACGGACGCCTACTTTACAAGGATGTATTGCTTTATTCTATGCATGGACACAGAAACAGTTCAACCGCTCGATTACAGACCGCAGTCAATACAGTAAAGGAAGAAATGTGTCTGTTTAATGTAAACTTGCATGGAGCTCGTTTGTCAGCCACTGACGGACTGAATGCTGCTGCTGCCGCCACCGCCGCTGCTGCTGCATGTCTGAAACGTGGTCTGACGTTACATGCACCACCAGGGATAAGGCCTTGCCTATAAGCATTCCCCAGCTGGCAAAAATGGAACCTCCCTGCCTATTCCTCACCATGGAAGAACAGAACCTACCTTTTTTTTTAAAAAAAAAAGAAAGCCACAACAGCAGCAGCCAACTAGATTTTGGTAGGCCGCTGTCTCCCCCTTGTGTGCTGCATAAAAAATGCACTCCACTAAAAATAACAATGATCCACGAAATAGAGCGTATGGAGAGAATGAGGCTTCTAGATGAGCCGTCAGGCTATGATAAATTGTATCACGCCTGGGCGATATGGATAGATGCCCGGAGCTCACCCCTATTTACTAGGTGGTTACAGACAGGGACATGTGAGTAACACGTTTAAATCACAATCGTAAAGAGAAACAACAATCCCGGAGCCCCCCCCCCCCCCTTTTGTTTTTTTTTTCTCTGTCTCCCATGTCATAGATACCTACCCTCCCTTACCGCTCCCCCTCTTACCCTCCCCTCCTTCCCCTGTTTGTAGACCTTATAAAATATCACAGACAAACATTATATAGTTCAACTTGAAATTTATTTATTAAGTTTCATTGTCAAAATTATTTTTACATTGCTTTGAGATAAGGCAAAAGTTTCCCCCCCTCCATGAAACCAATAAAACCTATATTGAATAAAATAAAAATGATGCCGTTACCGGTAGTTCTGCAGCTTCTTGGTGGAAATAAAGACCATCTCCCGTCTCCACGCTGCAGCAGAGACTGACTAAAATGGCTGCCAAGCCCGGTATTAATGCTTCTAAATTGATGACATCACAAAGGAGTGACATCATCAGCCTTCCAAACACCTGGCTCATTTGCATACAGTATGTATGTATGTGAGTCTGTCTATCTGTCTATCTATCTATCTATCTATCTTTATTAATTATGTAGAATATAGATATGGATTATTTCTGAATTATAGATTTTGTAGATATAGATTAAAGATAGATTTAAGATTGTTTATGTGTGTGTGCATGTGTATGTGTGTGTGTGTATATATGTAAATATATATATATGTGTGTGTATGTATGTATGTATATATATATATATATATATATATATATAATAATGTAAAAAAATATAAAATCTGTAGGTATGTATGGCGGAAAAAAAAGGCCTGCTGTATGTTTTTAAGTTCTTCGGATGACCATGCCGCTCTATTATTCTCCTTACTAGGGTCTACTAATGCCGGCCCAGGGGAAGGCAATAAAGCCCTATGGGGCCGAAGCCAATTTCCCTCATTTTAGGTAAAAAGTTTCCATCCGTCCCCACTCGAAATGCGGCCGGCCGAAGAGATCCCTCCAACCGACCGACCGCCGCACTTTCAGAGACAAACTAGTGCTTGCTTCTAGTGTCATCGCCGGCTTAACCATCCTGTGTAGGGAGCTGACGAGTCCTGCAGCAGCAGCAGGCTCTGCAAGCCTAGGATGCGTGAGCACGGTGCAAGAGGAAGGACTGAGGGTGTGAGGCTGGGCGTGGTTGAGAAGGCGTGGGGCGGGGCTATGCAAAGTTTTAAAACTCTCCCAGCTGCCTGGGTGCATTGTGGGTGCGCCCAGAGTGTCGGCTGAGCGTGTTGCCTCAAGCCTTGGAAGTGGAGTTGGGCGGGCCGGGCTACAGGTGAAACCCGTTTCGGGTTATAGGTGTATGTGCAGGGGGTGCGCTCGCACCTGGGGGCTGGAGCCCTAGGGGGCCCATAAAGTCTCTCTTCCCCACATTGTAAACCAATGCTATCAATGAAGCTTTATAGTTTGGGGGCCCAGTTCCAGACTTTGTACTGGGGCCCCGCAGCTTCAAGGTACACCTCTGGATCAGGATAATGCTAGGCCATTCCAACCAGCCTGTGTGAGTGACCTGCAGTCGCTGGTAGTCGAAAAGTGGCCGCCCGGCCGGCCCCGGATGCGCGCTTCAGAGTGGACAGACAGCAGCGGACCTAAGAAACAGCAGAGTGCCTAACGAAGCTGTGGGGGACTGGGAGGCGGGGTTTTAGAATGGAGAGGAAGGAAGCGACCAGGGAGGGGGTTTGGAGTGATAGGAAAGAGAAGGGGAGGAAGAGGAGGAGTCAGATTGCAGAAGGAGAAGAAGAAGGAAGACGTCTGCAAGCAAGAGGTCTGCAAGCAAGATTGAACATGGAGCAGTTGGTGCAGCAGATTCGAGAAGCGGTGGCCAGCCAGGGTCCCCAGTGGCTCATGAAGATGGCCGAAGAGTTCGGAACGGCGGCGGCGGCGGTACCGGAGGTGAGAGCAGAGGAAGAGCCACCAGCGGAGAGCAGCGGCGCAGAACCACGTGGGAGACCGCAAAGAAGAAGACAACCACCAACAAGATTGAGCCCCAGCCCAGCAGCAAAGAAGGGGGGCAGAAGCAGTCCGAGAGCAGCGGGAGCGTGCGGGAGTGGAGCGGCGCGGTCGCAGCGCCCGGCGGACGCAGCCAGGCGGGGGGATCGCAGGAGTGGAGTCGCAATGGGACCGGAGGCCGGAGGTACACTCACCAGGAGCGGAGGAGCGGTGCAGAGGTCGGGTAAGTCCGGCGCGGGCAAGGGGAGGCCCGCGGCTGTGCAGGTGTGCAGGGAGATGGAGACCGGGACACGTGTCTCCCTCAACAGGCGGAGGGATCCGCGAGCCGGAAGTAGTCCCGGCAGGAGGCCTGCACTACTGAAAGAGGCCACAGGGGGCTACGGGAGCGAGCCCCTTTTCAGCCCGGATGAAGTTAGTGGTGGTGAGGGAGAGCAAAGTGGAGGTAGCGCAGGGGGAAGGGGGGGGGGGGGGTCGCACTACAAAGAGAGTCTTTAGGAGTGTAGGGGGAAGGGGGTGTAGGGACAGTGAAGATTGTGTAGACAGCGGAGCATCTGTAAGGAGTGCGCATGGGGCGTTGGCAACAGCCCCTTTGCCCGAGGGTGGGAGGGTGGGGGAGGGGCGAGGGGTTTTTGTACAGCGGCAGGCGCTAGCAGCAGTAAGGACACCCGGAAGAGGGCAGGGCGAGCGGTACGAGCGGCGCACAGGCGGGCGCTCACCGGGCAGCTCGGCAGCAGAGCGAGCAAGTTGGCGCGGTATGGAGGAACATGCAGCAGGGCGAGGTAAGTATTATGAGACGGGGGAGCGAAGGCGCGAAAAGGGGGCACAGCGGGTTAGGCCAAGTTGGAGAGCGCGTGTAGCTACTAGCTCTTCGGCATCTCCAGAGGATCGTGGTTGGAAAGGAAGGACCCCCGTATTGGACGCGCAGAGAAGGGCAGAAGCGGCGGTTGCATACGATAGGCGCAGTGGCCGCGAGCGGGGCGCTCGGGTTTCACGTGATACTTCATCTCTCTCGCCGGCTTCTTCCACAGATAATAGGTACGCTGCCCGCAACATCAGGCATAATTTGGCATCTTCGGCCGGTAGGGCCTCCAGTGCACAAAGCCAGAGGAGCCGTGGTGTCACCCATGAATTGGGATCGGAATGACACGCAGGCCAGAGGCGGGATCGTACATCAACGCCACCCGGCCCGAGCTTCCTCATGGCGGGACCAGGGAGGAACAAGGCGGGTGAGTCACACTATAAGAATGTCTGGGATGTCTCTTTAACATCAAGTGATAAGAGTAACGAAGAGTTTATGGGTGCGCTTAAAGCGCTGGTACATCGTTTTGATGTGGAAAAAGGTTTGGCTCACGCACCCGAGAGCTCGCAAGGGGCGAGTCGTAGGGGCGAAGAGTCAGGAAGTGATGGTTTGAAGTTCGCAGACACTCTATTCTGCGGGGTAGCCCCTCTGGGGGTGGGTTTGACAGAAGAGTTGACGGAAAAGATTAAGAATGGTTTATATGTTGACATATGGTCACTACTGTCGGTGGAGCATATTGCCGTCGACAAGGAGCGGTTCTCGGAGCGCGGGACCGATAAAAAAGCAAAAGTGGCTAAGACGTTTGGTAATTGGCTACAGGCGTTTTTGATTCTGGCGCACGTAGCGTGTCAAAATAGTCCTCAAAAAGGTCCCGAATTATTGGTGTATATAAACACCATTCACAGTGCGTATAAACTACACGGAGGGTCGGCGTGGTGGCGGTACGACGAGGATTTTCGTCGTCGTATTTAGGGTATGAAGAACATAAGCTGGGCCACGAAGGCAACGGATGCATGGATCCAGCTTATTCTATCGCAAAAGCCGGTGAAGCCGTTTTTTCAGGGGACCGCCACAGGGGCCAGTGGACAGCAGGCACCTGTGGCCCCAAAACCCTCCGGGTCGTGTTGGGCCTTTAACGAAGGTCATTGCCGATTCTACGCCTCGTGCAAATTTCGTCACGAGTGCTCAGTATGCGGAGGAGCGCACTCTGCAGTACGGTGCTTTAGACGACAGAGAGCAACAGCTACACCAGGGGTGCCCGGCGCAGGAGCGAACCCCGGTGAACGTCAGGTACCTGGAGCAGTGGCTCGTCAGGTACCGCAGGACGCAGGAGTCAAAACTAATTAGAGCGGGTTTTACGGAGGGCTTCCGGATACCGCATAACCCGTCTTGTTCCCTTAGGCTCAGCGGCAATCTAAAATCGGTCCGCGAAAATAAAGAATTAGTGATGGAGAAGTTACTGAAGGAGGTGGAATTGGGTCGGATGGCGGGCCCATTTCGGGAACCCCCATTCGGGAACTTGCGGGTTTCGCCTTTGGGTCTGGTCCCGAAGAAGGAACCGGGCAAGTTCCGGCTTATCCATCATTTATCGTTTCCGGCAGGAGATTCAGTCAACGATGGGATTACGAAAGAGCAAGCGGCAGTGTCGTACGCGTCTTTCGATCGGGCTGTGTATCTAGTTCGACGGGCCGAAGCTGGCGCAATGTTAGCCAAGGCTGACATTGAATCAGCGTTCCGTTTGCTGCCGGTACACCCCGATTGTTTCCATCTTTTGGGGTGTAGAATAGAAGGTTACTATTTTGTCGACATGTGTTTACCGATGGGATGCTCGATTTCGTGCTATTATTTTGAGGTTTTCAGCTCGTTCTTAGAGTGGATGCTTAGATTCGAGACGGGCATCCCTTCGGTCTTACATTATCTTGACGATTTTTTATTCGTGGGGCCCCCCGAAGCAGGCGTATGTGGTTTTTTGTTGGCATCTTTTCAGAAGCTGATGAGAAGAGCAGGCGTCCCCCTGTCGGCGGAAAAAACGGTCGGGCCAGTGACATCTTTGGAGTTTTTAGGTATCGAGATCGATACGAGGGAAATGGTTTTTCGTTTACCGGAAGAAAAAATCGTGCGGTTGCGTCAAATGGTGGAGACGGTTAGTACGGCGCGGAAAGTCACACTGCATCAAATGCAGGTGCTTCTGGGTCTGCTAAATTTTGCGTGTCGGGTCATCCCCATGGGTCGCGCGTTTTCAAGGCGATTGTCTTTGGCAACGAAAGGGGCAAGGGAGCCTCATCATTTTGTCAGGGTGACAAAGGAAATGAAGGCGGATCTGCACATTTGGAAGGTTTTCCTCGAAACTTTCAATGGGCAGGTAATTTGCCAACGGGAGGAAGTGGACAACGAAGAGTTAGGGTTAGTATCTGACGCATCCGGAGCCTGCGGTTTTGGTGTGATCTTTGGTAACAGGTGGTGTAACTCCGGGTGGCCGGAGGCCTGGGTTGAAAGAGGATGGACAAGAGATATAGCACTGCTGGAAATTTTTCCCATCATGGTCGCCATTGAACTATGGGGCCCGGTTTTGGCCAACAGAAGTATATGTTTTTGGTCGGATAACCAGACGGTGGTGAGAGAGGTGAATAAACAGTCTTCGGCTTCCAAACTGGTATTGGCGGCGTTACGCCATTTGGTTTTGTGTTGCTTACAGCATAACATAAAGTTCAAAGCGAACCATGTCCCAGGACACTTGAATAACAAAGCTGACGCTCTTTCTCGATTCCAGATGTCGAAATTCAGGGAGCTTCACCCGACGGCCGACGTCGAGGGGGTATGTTGCCCTGCTTTCTTATGGCAAATAATAGAAAGGAGCTCCTGAATCTGGTTCGTAAGTCGGTAACCGAGGCCACTTGGAGACGGTATAACGCAATTTGGAAACAGTGGTTTGAGGTCGCCGGGAAGGTTTTTCCGAACTCGGAACAGGCTAGAGCGGTAACGTTGGATATATTGGCGAACCTGCGTGGGCTTGGAGCGTCGGCGGATGCGGCGAAAAAACACGTATCGGCGATAGCGTTTTTGTTATGCCTACACGGGAGTCGCGACGTGACAAAAGATTTCGTTTTTACACAGATACTGAAAGGATGGAGAAAAGAGAAGTTTTCTCGGGATGGGAGACGCCCGATCACTTTCGAGCTGCTTTGCGTGATGATGAAAACCATGGGGTCAGTATGCGTGAACGTGGAAGAAGCGACGCTTTTTAGAGCGGCTTTTTCCTTGGCCTTTTTTGCGGCTTTACGGCTGGGGGAACTGGTCTCGGCGAGTAGAAATAAGCCGGGAGGTCTTCAATTTTCGGATGTTTTGGTCGGGAGCGACGATGTTAAAATTCGTATAAGAAAATCGAAAACGGACGTGTACGGAGCGGGGGAATGGTTGCGAATAGGAGCGCTGGGGACAGAGTGGTGCCCAGTAAGGTTAGTAAGGGACTTTATGGTACACCACAGCGGGGACGGCCCGCTGTTGGTGCACGCGGCGGGTGCTCCATTAACAAGGTACCAGTTCACGGCGGTAATGAGGTCATGCCTAAAAAGTCTGGGTTTTGCGCCGAACGATTTTGGTTCTCATTCATTTAGAATTGGGGCGGCCACGTCGGCTTTTGTATGCGGTTTACGGAGTGAGGAAGTAAAAAGGGTCGGTAGGTGGAAGTCGGAGGCATACCGGTCCTATGTAAGGCCGGATTTGAGGGTATTGTAAAAAATGGTTATGAGGTTGATGTTGGGGACATTTCTTCCCTGTGTTCTTGATTTATTCTACAGGTTCAAACTGGACAGTGTGGGTATTGGGCCACTCATACATATATTGGGCCGAGAAGAGGGCCAGAGCAAGGCCGATGGGTGCCCATCTGGGACAAATGGACGTATGCGTGCAATGGCACGGCATACGAGGGTTAAAATGGACCGGGCTGCTCCACGAGGTACTGCAAGTCAGCAGGCGGTCTCCGGACAGAGTTGTTTTGGTAATCCACGCGGGTGGAAACGATTTGGGGAAGATGAAAGTGGGAGAATTGTTGACGTTAATGAAAGAAGATTTATGTCGTTTTAAAAATTTTTTTAATAAAGTTATTTTAGTTTGGTCAGATATTGTGGCCAGAAGGTTCTGGAGAGAAGCGCGGGATATGGAAGCGATAGAAAGAGCAAGGAGAAATGTTAATTTTAAAATGTCGAGGTTTGTTCAGTCTATAGGGGGGGTAGCTATTAGACACTGGGAGTTAGAGAAGAGAGAGATAGGTATGTTCAGAGGTGACGGTGTACACCTTAGCGATATTGGCACCGACACATTTCTGTCAGGATTGCAGGACGGGGTAGAGGAGGCGTTGTGGCTGGCATGTGGGGGGCGGAGTGCAGTATAGGGTTATACTGCATCCTTCATGGCGGTAAATTTCTTTCCATGCCAGCAATGGATGGAAGGGCTGTACAGGCCCATTATGGGGCTTTCTTATGCCTGGTTCTTTCGCGTTTAAAGTTAAAAAAGTTACGAAGCAGTTTAAGCGGCATGGAAGAGGGAAAGTTATAAAGTTGTTTGGTTGAAAGAGAAAATCAATAAAGCTGTGGCCTACCCACGTAAAACGCCAGCAAGTTGTTGTGTTGATTTATTTTATAAGATAGTGGGGAGCTAAGGTGGGAAAAGGGGAGTCCTCCCAGTCCAAAATCACACAGGCCCGAGGCTTGCTATGCAGCATGGAATACCTCATTGGACTGCAGCACTCCACGCGGGCTGAGATATACGCTCCACGTGGGATGGGCAGTATTCGTCCATGAAGATCCAGGCCAATGCTTAGAGATGGAGCAACACTCGGGGAGCAAAGAACTCCAACGAACGGACGCCTACTTTACAAGGATGTATTGCTTTATTCAATGCATGGACACAGAAACAGTTCAACCGCTCGATTACAGACCGCAGTCAATACAGTAAAGGAAGAAATGTGTCTGTTTAATGTAAACTTGCATGGAGCTCGTTTGTCAGCCACTGACGGACTGAATGCTGCTGCTGCCGCCACCGCCGCTGCTGCTGCATGTCTGAAACGTGGTCTGACGTTACATGCACCACCAGGGATAAGGCCTTGCCTATAAGCATTCCCCAGCTGGCAAAAATGGAACCTCCCTGCCTATTCCTCACCATGGAAGAACGGAACCTACCTTTTTTTTTTTAAAAAAAAAAGAAAGCCACAACAGCAGCAGCCAACTAGATTTTGGTAGGCCGCTGTCTCCCCCTTGTGTGCTGCATAAAACATGCACTCCACTAAAAAAAAACAATGATCCACGAAATAGAGCGTATGGAGAGAATGAGGCTCCTAGATGAGCCGTCAGGCTATGATAAATTGTATCACGCCTGGGCGATATGGATAGATGCCCGGAGCTCACCCCTATTTACTAGGTGGTTACAGACAGGGACATGTGAGTAACACGTTTAAACCACAATCGTAAAGAGAAACAACAATCCCGGAGCCCCCCCCCCCCCCTTTTGTTTTATTTTCTCTTTCTCCCATGTCATAGATACCTACCCTCCCTTACCGCTCCCCCTCTTACCCTCCCCTCCTTCCCCTGTTTGTAGACCTTATAAAATATCACAGACAAACATTATATAGTTCAACTCGAAATTTATTTATTAAGTTTCATTGTCAAAGTTATTTTTACATTGCTTTGAGATAAGGCAAAAGTTTCCCCCCCTCCATGAAACCAATAAAACCTATATTGAATAAAATAAAAATGATGCCGTTACCGGTAGTTCTGCAGCTTCTTGGTGGAAATAAAGACCATCTCCCGTCTCCAGGCTGCAGCAGAGACTGACTAAAATGGCTGCCAAGCCCGGTATTAATGCTTCTAAATTGATGACATCACAATGGAGTGACATCAGCCTGCCATACACCTGGCTCATGACATCACAAAGGAGTGACATCATCAGCCTTCCAAACACCTGGCTCATTTGCATACAGTATGTATGTATGTGAGTCTGTCTATCTATCTATCTATCTATCTATCTATCTATCTATCTATCTATCTATCTATCCTATCTATCTTTATTAATTATGCAGAATATAGATATGGATTATTTCTGAATTATAGAGTTTGTAGATATAGATTAAAGATAGATTTAAGATTGTTTATGTGTGTGTGCATGTGTGTGTGTGTGTGTGTGTATATATATATATATATATATAATGTAAAAAAAATATAAAATCTGTAGGTATGTATGGCGGAAAAAAAGGCCTGCTGTATGTTTTTAAGTTCTTCGGATGACCATGCCGCTCTATTATTCTCCTTACTAGGGTCTACTAATGCCGGCCCAGGGGAAGGCAATAAAGCCCTATGGGGCCGAAGCCAATTTCCCTCATTTTAGGTAAAAAGTTTCCATCCGTCCCCACTCGAAATGCGGCCGGCCGAAGAGATCCCTCCAACCGACCGGCCGCCGCACCTTCAGAGACAAACTAGTGCTTGCTTCTAGTATCATCGCCGGCTTAACCATCCTGTATAGGGAGCTGACGAGTCCTGCAGCAGCAGCAGCAGCAGGCTCTGCAAGCCTAGGATGCGTGAGCACGGTGCAAGAGGAAGGACTGAGGGTGTGAGGCTGGGCGCGGTTGAGAAGGCGTGGGGCGGGGCTATGCAAAGTTTTAAAACTCTCCCAGCTGCCTGGGTGCATTGTGGGTGCGCCCAGAGTGCTGGCTGAGCGTGTTGCCTCAAGCCTTGGAAGTGGAGTTGGGCGGGCCGGACTACAGGTGAAACCCGTTTCGGGTTATGGGTGTATGTGCAGGGGGTGCGCTCGCACCTGGGGGCCGGAGCCCTAGGGGGCCCATAAAGTCTCTCTTCCCCACATTGTAAACCAATGCTATCAATGAAGCTTTATAGTTTGGGGGCCCAGTTCCAGACTTTGTACTGGGGCCCCGCAGCTTCAAGGTACACCTCTGGATCAGGATAATGCTAGGCCATTCCAACCAGCCTGTGTGAGTGACCTGCAGTCGCTGGTAGTCGAAAAGTGGCCGCCCGGCCGGCCCCGGATGCGCGCTTCAGAGTGGACAGACAGCAGCGGACCCCAAATCACACAGGCCCGAGGCTTGCTATGCAGCATGGAATACCTCATTGGACTGCAGCACTCCACGCGGGCTGAGATACACGCTCCACGTGGGATGGGCAGTATTCGTCCATGAAGATCCAGGCCAATGCTTAGAGATGGAGCAACACTCGGGGAGCAAAGAACTCCAACGAACGGACGCCTACTTTACAAGGATGTATTGCTTTATTCAATGCATGGACACAGAAACAGTTCAACCGCTCGATTACAGACCGCAGTCAATACAGTAAAGGAAGAAATGTGTCTGTTTAATGTAAACTTGCATGGAGCTCGTTTGTCAGCCACTGACAGACTGAATGCTGCTGCTGCCGCCACCGCCGCTGCTGCTGCATGTCTGAAACGTGGTCTGACGTTACATGCACCACCAGGGATAAGGCCTTGCCTATAAGCATTCCCCAGCTGGCAAAAATGGAACCTCCCTGCCTATTCCTCACCACGGAAGAACGGAACCTACCTTTTTTTTTTTAAAAAAAAGAAAGCCACAACAGCAGCAGCCAACTAGATTTTGGTAGGCCGCTGTCTCCCCCTTGTGTGCTGCATAAAAAATGCACTCCACTAAAAATAACAATGATCCACGAAATAGAGCGTATGGAGAGAATGAGGCTTCTAGATGAGCCGTCAGGCTATGATAAATTGTATCACGCCTGGGCGATATGGATAGATGCCCGGAGCTCACCCCTATTTACTAGGTGGTTACAGACAGGGACATTTGAGTAACACGTTTAAACCACAATCGTAAAGAGAAACAACAATCCCGGAGCCCCCCCCCCCCTTTTGTTTTTTTTTTCTCTGTCTCCCATGTCATAGATACCTACCCTCCCTTACCGCTCCCCCTCTTACCCTCCCCTCCTTCCCCTGTTTGTAGACCTTATAAAATATCACAGACAAACATTATATAGTTCAACTTGAAATTTATTTATTAAGTTTCATTGTCAAAGTTATTTTTACATTGCTTTGAGATAAGGCAAAAGTTTCCCCCCCTCCATGAAACCAATAAAACCTATATTGAATAAAATAAAAATGATGCCGTTACCGGTAGTTCTGCAGCTTCTTGGTGGAAATAAAGACCATCTCCCGTCTCCAGGCTGCAGCAGAGACTGACTAAAATGGCTGCCAAGCCCGGTATTAATGCTTCTAAATTGATGACATCACAAAAGAGTGACATCATCAGCCTTCCAAACACCTGGCTCATTTGCATACAGTATGTATGTATGTGAGTCTGTCTATCTATCTATCTATCTATCTATCTATCTATCTATCTATCTATCTATCTATCTATCTATCCTATCTATCTTTATTAATTATGTAGAATATAGATATGGATTATTTCTGAATTATAGATTTTGTAGATATAGATTAAAGATAGATTTAAGATTGTTTATGTGTGTGTGCATGTGTGTGTGTGTGTGTGTGTGTATATATGTAAATGTATGTATGTATGTATGTATGTGTATATATATATATATATATATATATATATATATATATATAATGTAAAAAAAATATAAAATCTGTAGGTATGTATGGCGGAAAAAAAAGGCCTGCTGTATGTTTTTAAGTTCTTCGGATGACCATGCCGCTCTATTATTCTCCTTACTAGGGTCTACTAATGCCGGCCCAGGGGAAGGCAATAAAGCCCTATGGGGCCGAAGCCAATTTCCCTCATTTTAGGTAAAAAGTTTCCATCCGTCCCCACTCGAAATGCGGCCGGCCGAAGAGATCCCTCCAACCGACCGGCCGCCGCACCTTCAGAGACAAACTAGTGCTTGCTTCTAGTGTCATCGCCGGCTTAACCATCCTGTGTAGGGAGCTGACGAGTCCTGCAGCAGCAGCAGCAGGCTCTGCAAGCCTAGGATGCGTGAGCACGGTGCAAGAGGAAGGACTGAGGGTGTGAGGCTGGGCGCCGTTGAGAAGGCGTGGGGCGGGGCTATGCAAAGATTTAAAACTCTCCCAGCTGCCTGGGTGCATTGTGGGTGCGCCCAGAGTGCCGGCTGAGCGTGTTGCCTCAAGCCTTGGAAGTGGAGTTGGGCGGGCCGGGCTACAGGTGAAACCCGTTTCGGGTTATGGGTGTATGTGCAGGGGGTGCGCTCGCACCTGGGGCCCGGAGCCCTAGGGGGCCCATAAAGTCTCTCTTCCCCACATTGTAAACCAATGCTATCAAGGAAGCTTTATAGTTTGGGGGCCCAGTTCCAGACTTTGTACTGGGGCCCCGCAGCTTCAAGGTACACCTCTGGATCAGGATAATGCTAGGCCATTCCAACCAGCCTGTGTGAGTGACCTGCAGTCGCTGGTAGTCGAAAAGTGGCCGCCCGGCCGGCCCCGGATGCGCGCTTCAGAGTGGACAGACAGCAGCGGACCCCCAATCACACAGGCCCGAGGCTTGCTATGCAGCATGGAATACCTCATTGGACTGCAGCACTCCACGCGGGCTGAGATACACGCTCCACGTGGGATGGGCAGTATTCGTCCATGAAGATCCAGGCCAATGCTTAGAGATGGAGCAACACTCGGGGAGCAAAGAACTCCAACGAACGGACGCCTACTTTACAAGGATGTATTGCTTTATTCAATGCATGGACACAGAAACAGTTCAACCGCTCGATTACAGACCGCAGTCAATACAGTAAAGGAAGAAATGTGTCTGTTTAATGTAAACTTGCATGGAGCTCGTTTGTCAGCCACTGACGGACTGAATGCTGCTGCTGCCGCCACCGCCGCTGCTGCTGCATGTCTGAAACGTGGTCTGACGTTACATGCACCACCAGGGATAAGGCCTTGCCTATAAGCATTCCCCAGCTGGCAAAAATGGAACCTCCCTGCCTATTCCTCACCATGGAAGAACGGAACCTACCTTTTTTTTTTAAAAAAAAAGAAAGCCACAACAGCAGCAGCCAACTAGATTTTGGTAGGCCGCTGTCTCCCCCTTGTGTGCTGCATAAAAAATGCACTCCACTAAAAATAACAATGATCCACGAAATAGAGCGTATGGAGAGAATGAGGCTTCTAGATGAGCCGTCAGGCTATGATAAATTGTATCACGCCTGGGCGATATGGATAGATGCCCGGAGCTCACCCCTATTTACTAGGTGGTTACAGACAGGGACATGTGAGTAACACGTTTAAATCACAATCGTAAAGAGAAACAACAATCCCGGAGCCCCCCCCCCCCCCCCCCCTTTTTGGTTTTTTTTTCTCTGTCTCCCATGTCATAGATACCTACCCTCCCTTACCGCTCCCCCTCTTACCCTCCCCTCCTTCCCCTGTTTGTAGACCTTATAAAATATCACAGACAAACATTATATAGTTCAACTTGAAATTTATTTATTAAGTTTCATTGTCAAAGTTATTTTTACATTGCTTTGAGATAAGGCAAAAGTTTCCCCCCCTCCATGAAACCAATAAAACCTATATTGAATAAAATAAAAATGATGCCGTTACCGGTAGTTCTGCAGCTTCTTGGTGGAAATAAAGACCATCTCCCGTCTCCAGGCTGCAGCAGAGACTGACTAAAATGGCTGCCAAGCCCGGTATTAATGCTTCTAAATTGATGACATCACAAAAGAGTGACATCATCAGCCTTCCAAACACCTGGCTCATTTGCATACAGTATGTATGTATGTGAGTCTGTCTGTCTATCTATCTATCTATCTATCTATCTATCTATCTATCTATCTATCTTTATTAATTATGTAGAATATAGATATGGATTATTTCTGAATTATAGATTTTGTAGATATAGATTAAAGATAGATTTAAGATTGTTTATGTGTGTGTGCATGTGTGTGTGTGTGTGTGTATATATATGTAAATGTATGTAAATGTATGTATGTATGTATGTATGTATGTATGTGTATATATATATATATATATATAATGTAAAAAAAATATAAAATCTGTAGGTATGTATGGCGGAAAAAAAAGGCCTGCTGTATGTTTTTAAGTTCTTCGGATGACCATGCCGCTCTATTATTCTCCTTACTAGGGTCTACTAATGCCGGCCCAGGGGAAGGCAATAAAGCCCTATGGGGCCGAAGCCAATTTCCCTCATTTTAGGTAAAAAGTTTCCATCCGTCCCCACTCGAAATGCGGCCGGCCGAAGAGATCCCTCCAACCGACCGGCCGCCGCACCTTCAGAGACAAACTAGTGCTTGCTTCTAGTGTCATCGCCGGCTTAACCATCCTGTGTAGGGAGCTGACGAGTCCTGCAGCAGCAGCAGCAGCAGCAGCAGGCTCTGCAAGCCTAGGATGCGTGAGCACGGTGCAAGAGGAAGGACTGAGGGTGTGAGGCTGGGCGCCGTTGAGAAGGCGTGGGGCGGGGCTATGCAAAGATTTAAAACTCTCCCAGCTGCCTGGGTGCATTGTGGGTGCGCCCAGAGTGCCGGCTGAGCGTGTTGCCTCAAGCCTTGGAAGTGGAGTTGGGCGGGCCGGGCTACAGGTGAAACCCGTTTCGGGTTATGGGTGTATGTGCAGGGGGTGCGCTCGCACCTGGGGCCCGGAGCCCTAGGGGGCCCATAAAGTCTCTCTTCCCCACATTGTAAACCAATGCTATCAAGGAAGCTTTATAGTTTGGGGGCCCAGTTCCAGACTTTGTACTGGGGCCCCGCAGCTTCAAGGTACACCTCTGGATCAGGATAATGCTAGGCCATTCCAACCAGCCTGTGTGAGTGACCTGCAGTCGCTGGTAGTCGAAAAGTGGCCGCCTGGCCGCCCGGCCGGCCCCGGATGCGCGCTTCAGAGTGGACAGACAGCAGCGGACCCCCAATCACACAGGCCCGAGGCTTGCTATGCAGCATGGAATACCTCATTGGACTGCAGCACTCCACGCGGGCTGAGATACACGCTCCACGTGGGATGGGCAGTATTCGTCCATGAAGATCCAGGCCAATGCTTAGAGATGGAGCAACACTCGGGGAGCAAAGAACTCCAACGAACGGACGCCTACTTTACAAGGATGTATTGCTTTATTCAATGCATGGACACAGAAACAGTTCAACCGCTCGATTACAGACCGCAGTCAATACAGTAAAGGAAGAAATGTGTCTGTTTAATGTAAACTTGCATGGAGCTCGTTTGTCAGCCACTGACGGACTGAATGCTGCTGCTGCCGCCACCGCCGCTGCTGCTGCATGTCTGAAACGTGGTCTGACGTTACATGCACCACCAGGGATAAGGCCTTGCCTATAAGCATTCCCCAGCTGGCAAAAATGGAACCTCCCTGCCTATTCCTCACCATGGAAGAACGGAACCTACCTTTTTTTTAAAAAAAAAAAGAAAGCCACAACAGCAGCAGCCAACTAGATTTTGGTAGGCCGCTGTCTCCCCCTTGTGTGCTGCATAAAAAATGCACTCCACTAAAAATAACAATGATCCACGAAATAGAGCGTATGGAGAGAATGAGGCTTCTAGATGAGCCGTCAGGCTATGATAAATTGTATCACGCCTGGGCGATATGGATAGATGCCCGGAGCTCACCCCTATTTACTAGGTGGTTACAGACAGGGACATGTGAGTAACACGTTTAAATCACAATCGTAAAGAGAAACAACAATCCCGGAGCCCCCCCCCCCCCTTTTTGTTTTTTTTTTCTCTGTCTCCCATGTCATAGATACCTACCCTCCCTTACCGCTCCCCCTCTTACCCTCCCCTCCTTCCCCTGTTTGTAGACCTTATAAAATATCACAGACAAACATTATATAGTTCAACTTGAAATTTATTTATTAAGTTTCATTGTCAAAGTTATTTTTACATTGCTTTGAGATAAGGCAAAAGTTTCCCCCCCTCCATGAAACCAATAAAACCTATATTGAATAAAATAAAAATGATGCCGTTACCGGTAGTTCTGCAGCTTCTTGGTGGAAATAAAGACCATCTCCCGTCTCCAGGCTGCAGCAGAGACTGACTAAAATGGCTGCCAAGCCCGGTATTAATGCTTCTAAATTGATGACATCACAAAAGAGTGACATCATCAGCCTTCCAAACACCTGGCTCATTTGCATACAGTATGTATGTATGTGAGTCTGTCTGTCTATCTATCTATCTATCTATCTATCTATCTATCTATCTATCTATCTATCCTATCTATCTTTATTAATTATGTAGAATATAGATATGGATTATTTCTGAATTATAGATTTTGTAGATATAGATTAAAGATAGATTTAAGATTGTTTATGTGTGTGTGCATGTGTGTGTGTGTGTGTGTATATATGTAAATGTATGTAAATGTATGTATGTATGTATGTATGTATGTATGTGTATATATATATATATATATATATAATGTAAAAAAAATATAAAATCTGTAGGTATGTATGGCGGAAAAAAAAGGCCTGCTGTATGTTTTTAAGTTCTTCGGATGACCATGCCGCTCTATTATTCTCCTTACTAGGGTCTACTAATGCCGGCCCAGGGGAAGGCAATAAAGCCCTATGGGGCCGAAGCCAATTTCCCTCATTTTAGGTAAAAAGTTTCCATCCGTCCCCACTCGAAATGCGGCCGGCCGAAGAGATCCCTCCAACCGACCGGCCGCCGCACCTTCAGAGACAAACTAGTGCTTGCTTCTAGTGTCATCGCCGGCTTAACCATCCTGTGTAGGGAGCTGACGAGTCCTGCAGCAGCAGCAGCAGGCTCTGCAAGCCTAGGATGCGTGAGCACGGTGCAAGAGGAAGGACTGAGGGTGTGAGGCTGGGCGCCGTTGAGAAGGCGTGGGGCGGGGCTATGCAAAGATTTAAAACTCTCCCAGCTGCCTGGGTGCATTGTGGGTGCGCCCAGAGTGCCGGCTGAGCGTGTTGCCTCAAGCCTTGGAAGTGGAGTTGGGCGGGCCGGGCTACAGGTGAAACCCGTTTCGGGTTATGGGTGTATGTGCAGGGGGTGCGCTCGCACCTGGGGCCCGGAGCCCTAGGGGGCCCATAAAGTCTCTCTTCCCCACATTGTAAACCAATGCTATCAAGGAAGCTTTATAGTTTGGGGGCCCAGTTCCAGACTTTGTACTGGGGCCCCGCAGCTTCAAGGTACACCTCTGGATCAGGATAATGCTAGGCCATTCCAACCAGCCTGTGTGAGTGACCTGCAGTCGCTGGTAGTCGAAAAGTGGCCGCCCGGCCGGCCCCGGATGCGCGCTTCAGAGTGGACAGACAGCAGCGGACCCCCAATCACACAGGCCCGAGGCTTGCTATGCAGCATGGAATACCTCATTGGACTGCAGCACTCCACGCGGGCTGAGATACACGCTCCACGTGGGATGGGCAGTATTCGTCCATGAAGATCCAGGCCAATGCTTAGAGATGGAGCAACACTCGGGGAGCAAAGAACTCCAACGAACGGACGCCTACTTTACAAGGATGTATTGCTTTATTCAATGCATGGACACAGAAACAGTTCAACCGCTCGATTACAGACCGCAGTCAATACAGTAAAGGAAGAAATGTGTCTGTTTAATGTAAACTTGCATGGAGCTCGTTTGTCAGCCACTGACGGACTGAATGCTGCTGCTGCCGCCACCGCCGCTGCTGCTGCATGTCTGAAACGTGGTCTGACGTTACATGCACCACCAGGGATAAGGCCTTGCCTATAAGCATTCCCCAGCTGGCAAAAATGGAACCTCCCTGCCTATTCCTCACCATGGAAGAACGGAACCTACCTTTTTTTTTAAAAAAAAAAGAAAGCCACAACAGCAGCAGCCAACTAGATTTTGGTAGGCCGCTGTCTCCCCCTTGTGTGCTGCATAAAAAATGCACTCCACTAAAAATAACAATGATCCACGAAATAGAGCGTATGGAGAGAATGAGGCTTCTAGATGAGCCGTCAGGCTATGATAAATTGTATCACGCCTGGGCGATATGGATAGATGCCCGGAGCTCACCCCTATTTACTAGGTGGTTACAGACAGGGACATGTGAGTAACACGTTTAAATCACAATCGTAAAGAGAAACAACAATCCCGGAGCCCCCCCCCCCCCTTTTTGGTTTTTTTTTCTCTGTCTCCCATGTCATAGATACCTACCCTCCCTTACCGCTCCCCCTCTTACCCTCCCCTCCTTCCCCTGTTTGTAGACCTTATAAAATATCACAGACAAACATTATATAGTTCAACTTGAAATTTATTTATTAAGTTTCATTGTCAAAGTTATTTTTACATTGCTTTGAGATAAGGCAAAAGTTTCCCCCCCTCCATGAAACCAATAAAACCTATATTGAATAAAATAAAAATGATGCCGTTACCGGTAGTTCTGCAGCTTCTTGGTGGAAATAAAGACCATCTCCCGTCTCCAGGCTGCAGCAGAGACTGACTAAAATGGCTGCCAAGCCCGGTATTAATGCTTCTAAATTGATGACATCACAAAAGAGTGACATCATCAGCCTTCCAAACACCTGGCTCATTTGCATACAGTATGTATGTATGTGAGTCTGTCTGTCTATCTATCTATCTATCTATCTATCTATCTATCTATCTATCTATCCTATCTATCTTTATTAATTATGTAGAATATAGATATGGATTATTTCTGAATTATAGATTTTGTAGATATAGATTAAAGATAGATTTAAGATTGTTTATGTGTGTGTGCATGTGTGTGTGTGTGTGTGTGTGTATATATATGTAAATGTATGTATGTATGTATGTATGTATGTATGTATGTATGTATGTGTATATATATATATATATATATATATATATATATATAATGTAAAAAAAATATAAAATCTGTAGGTATGTATGGCGGAAAAAAAAGGCCTGCTGTATGTTTTTAAGTTCTTCGGATGACCATGCCGCTCTATTATTCTCCTTACTAGGGTCTACTAATGCCGGCCCAGGGGAAGGCAATAAAGCCCTATGGGGCCGAAGCCAATTTCCCTCATTTTAGGTAAAAAGTTTCCATCCGTCCCCACTCGAAATGCGGCCGGCCGAAGAGATCCCTCCAACCGACCGGCCGCCGCACCTTCAGAGACAAACTAGTGCTTGCTTCTAGTATCATCGCCGGCTTAACCATCCTGTGTAGGGAGCTGACGAGTCCTGCAGCAGCAGCAGCAGCAGCAGCAGGCTCTGCAAGCCTAGGATGCGTGAGCACGGTGCAAGAGGAAGGACTGAGGGTGTGAGGCTGGGCGCCGTTGAGAAGGCGTGGGGCGGGGCTATGCAAAGATTTAAAACTCTCCCAGCTGCCTGGGTGCATTGTGGGTGCGCCCAGAGTGCCGGCTGAGCGTGTTGCCTCAAGCCTTGGAAGTGGAGTTGGGCGGGCCGGGCTACAGGTGAAACCCGTTTCGGGTTATGGGTGTATGTGCAGGGGGTGCGCTCGCACCTGGGGCCCGGAGCCCTAGGGGGCCCATAAAGTCTCTCTTCCCCACATTGTAAACCAATGCTATCAAGGAAGCTTTATAGTTTGGGGGCCCAGTTCCAGACTTTGTACTGGGGCCCCGCAGCTTCAAGGTACACCTCTGGATCAGGATAATGCTAGGCCATTCCAACCAGCCTGTGTGAGTGACCTGCAGTCGCTGGTAGTCGAAAAGTGGCCGCCCGGCCGGCCCCGGATGCGCGCTTCAGAGTGGACAGACAGCAGCGGACCCCCAATCACACAGGCCCGAGGCTTGCTATGCAGCATGGAATACCTCATTGGACTGCAGCACTCCACGCGGGCTGAGATACACGCTCCACGTGGGATGGGCAGTATTCGTCCATGAAGATCCAGGCCAATGCTTAGAGATGGAGCAACACTCGGGGAGCAAAGAACTCCAACGAACGGACGCCTACTTTACAAGGATGTATTGCTTTATTCAATGCATGGACACAGAAACAGTTCAACCGCTCGATTACAGACCGCAGTCAATACAGTAAAGGAAGAAATGTGTCTGTTTAATGTAAACTTGCATGGAGCTCGTTTGTCAGCCACTGACGGACTGAATGCTGCTGCTGCCGCCACCGCCGCTGCTGCTGCATGTCTGAAACGTGGTCTGACGTTACATGCACCACCAGGGATAAGGCCTTGCCTATAAGCATTCCCCAGCTGGCAAAAATGGAACCTCCCTGCCTATTCCTCACCATGGAAGAACGGAACCTACCTTTTTTTTTAAAAAAAAAAGAAAGCCACAACAGCAGCAGCCAACTAGATTTTGGTAGGCCGCTGTCTCCCCCTTGTGTGCTGCATAAAAAATGCACTCCACTAAAAATAACAATGATCCACGAAATAGAGCGTATGGAGAGAATGAGGCTTCTAGATGAGCCGTCAGGCTATGATAAATTGTATCACGCCTGGGCGATATGGATAGATGCCCGGAGCTCACCCCTATTTACTAGGTGGTTACAGACAGGGACATGTGAGTAACACGTTTAAATCACAATCGTAAAGAGAAACAACAATCCCGGAGCCCCCCCCCCCCCCTTTTTTTTTTTTTTCTCTGTCTCCCATGTCATAGATACCTACCCTCCCTTACCGCTCCCCCTCTTACCCTCCCCTCCTTCCCCTGTTTGTAGACCTTATAAAATATCACAGACAAACATTATATAGTTCAACTTGAAATTTATTTATTAAGTTTCATTGTCAAAGTTATTTTTACATTGCTTTGAGATAAGGCAAAAGTTTCCCCCCCTCCATGAAACCAATAAAACCTATATTGAATAAAATAAAAATGATGCCGTTACCGGTAGTTCTGCAGCTTCTTGGTGGAAATAAAGACCATCTCCCGTCTCCAGGCTGCAGCAGAGACTGACTAAAATGGCTGCCAAGCCCGGTATTAATGCTTCTAAATTGATGACATCACAAAAGAGTGACATCATCAGCCTTCCAAACACCTGGCTCATTTGCATACAGTATGTATGTATGTGAGTCTGTCTGTCTATCTATCTATCTATCTATCTATCTATCTATCTATCTATCTATCTATCTATCCTATCTATCTTTATTAATTATGTAGAATATAGATATGGATTATTTCTGAATTATAGATTTTGTAGATATAGATTAAAGATAGATTTAAGATTGTTTATGTGTGTGTGCATGTGTGTGTGTGTGTGTGTGTGTATATATGTAAATGTATGTATGTATGTATGTATGTATGTGTATATATATATATATATATATATATATATATATATATATAATGTAAAAAAAATATAAAATCTGTAGGTATGTATGGCGGAAAAAAAAGGCCTGCTGTATGTTTTTAAGTTCTTCGGATGACCATGCCGCTCTATTATTCTCCTTACTAGGGTCTACTAATGCCGGCCCAGGGGAAGGCAATAAAGCCCTATGGGGCCGAAGCCAATTTCCCTCATTTTAGGTAAAAAGTTTCCATCCGTCCCCACTCGAAATGCGGCCGGCCGAAGAGATCCCTCCAACCGACCGGCCGCCGCACCTTCAGAGACAAACTAGTGCTTGCTTCTAGTGTCATCGCCGGCTTAACCATCCTGTGTAGGGAGCTGACGAGTCCTGCAGCAGCAGCAGCAGCAGCAGCAGCAGGCTCTGCAAGCCTAGGATGCGTGAGCACGGTGCAAGAGGAAGGACTGAGGGTGTGAGGCTGGGCGCCGTTGAGAAGGCGTGGGGCGGGGCTATGCAAAGATTTAAAACTCTCCCAGCTGCCTGGGTGCATTGTGGGTGCGCCCAGAGTGCCGGCTGAGCGTGTTGCCTCAAGCCTTGGAAGTGGAGTTGGGCGGGCCGGGCTACAGGTGAAACCCGTTTCGGGTTATGGGTGTATGTGCAGGGGGTGCGCTCGCACCTGGGGCCCGGAGCCCTAGGGGGCCCATAAAGTCTCTCTTCCCCACATTGTAAACCAATGCTATCAAGGAAGCTTTATAGTTTGGGGGCCCAGTTCCAGACTTTGTACTGGGGCCCCGCAGCTTCAAGGTACACCTCTGGATCAGGATAATGCTAGGCCATTCCAACCAGCCTGTGTGAGTGACCTGCAGTCGCTGGTAGTCGAAAAGTGGCCGCCCGGCCGGCCCCGGATGCGCGCTTCAGAGTGGACAGACAGCAGCGGACCCCCAATCACACAGGCCCGAGGCTTGCTATGCAGCATGGAATACCTCATTGGACTGCAGCACTCCACGCGGGCTGAGATACACGCTCCACGTGGGATGGGCAGTATTCGTCCATGAAGATCCAGGCCAATGCTTAGAGATGGAGCAACACTCGGGGAGCAAAGAACTCCAACGAACGGACGCCTACTTTACAAGGATGTATTGCTTTATTCAATGCATGGACACAGAAACAGTTCAACCGCTCGATTACAGACCGCAGTCAATACAGTAAAGGAAGAAATGTGTCTGTTTAATGTAAACTTGCATGGAGCTCGTTTGTCAGCCACTGACGGACTGAATGCTGCTGCTGCCGCCACCGCCGCTGCTGCTGCATGTCTGAAACGTGGTCTGACGTTACATGCACCACCAGGGATAAGGCCTTGCCTATAAGCATTCCCCAGCTGGCAAAAATGGAACCTCCCTGCCTATTCCTCACCATGGAAGAACGGAACCTACCTTTTTTTTTAAAAAAAAAAGAAAGCCACAACAGCAGCAGCCAACTAGATTTTGGTAGGCCGCTGTCTCCCCCTTGTGTGCTGCATAAAAAATGCACTCCACTAAAAATAACAATGATCCACGAAATAGAGCGTATGGAGAGAATGAGGCTTCTAGATGAGCCGTCAGGCTATGATAAATTGTATCACGCCTGGGCGATATGGATAGATGCCCGGAGCTCACCCCTATTTACTAGGTGGTTACAGACAGGGACATGTGAGTAACACGTTTAAATCACAATCGTAAAGAGAAACAACAATCCCGGAGCCCCCCCCCCCCCCCTTTTTGGTTTTTTTTTCTCTGTCTCCCATGTCATAGATACCTACCCTCCCTTACCGCTCCCCCTCTTACCCTCCCCTCCTTCCCCTGTTTGTAGACCTTATAAAATATCACAGACAAACATTATATAGTTCAACTTGAAATTTATTTATTAAGTTTCATTGTCAAAGTTATTTTTACATTGCTTTGAGATAAGGCAAAAGTTTCCCCCCCTCCATGAAACCAATAAAACCTATATTGAATAAAATAAAAATGATGCCGTTACCGGTAGTTCTGCAGCTTCTTGGTGGAAATAAAGACCATCTCCCGTCTCCAGGCTGCAGCAGAGACTGACTAAAATGGCTGCCAAGCCCGGTATTAATGCTTCTAAATTGATGACATCACAAAAGAGTGACATCATCAGCCTTCCAAACACCTGGCTCATTTGCATACAGTATGTATGTATGTGAGTCTGTCTGTCTATCTATCTATCTATCTATCTATCTATCTATCTATCTATCTATCTATCTATCTATCTATCTATCCTATCTATCTTTATTAATTATGTAGAATATAGATATGGATTATTTCTGAATTATAGATTTTGTAGATATAGATTAAAGATAGATTTAAGATTGTTTATGTGTGTGTGCATGTGTGTGTGTGTGTGTGTGTGTGTATATATGTAAATGTATGTATGTATGTATGTATGTATGTATGTATGTGTATATATATATATATATATATATATATATATATATATATATATATATAATGTAAAAAAAATATAAAATCTGTAGGTATGTATGGCGGAAAAAAAAGGCCTGCTGTATGTTTTTAAGTTCTTCGGATGACCATGCCGCTCTATTATTCTCCTTACTAGGGTCTACTAATGCCGGCCCAGGGGAAGGCAATAAAGCCCTATGGGGCCGAAGCCAATTTCCCTCATTTTAGGTAAAAAGTTTCCATCCGTCCCCACTCGAAATGCGGCCGGCCGAAGAGATCCCTCCAACCGACCGGCCGCCGCACCTTCAGAGACAAACTAGTGCTTGCTTCTAGTATCATCGCCGGCTTAACCATCCTGTGTAGGGAGCTGACGAGTCCTGCAGCAGCAGCAGCAGCAGCAGCAGCAGGCTCTGCAAGCCTAGGATGCGTGAGCACGGTGCAAGAGGAAGGACTGAGGGTGTGAGGCTGGGCGCCGTTGAGAAGGCGTGGGGCGGGGCTATGCAAAGATTTAAAACTCTCCCAGCTGCCTGGGTGCATTGTGGGTGCGCCCAGAGTGCCGGCTGAGCGTGTTGCCTCAAGCCTTGGAAGTGGAGTTGGGCGGGCCGGGCTACAGGTGAAACCCGTTTCGGGTTATGGGTGTATGTGCAGGGGGTGCGCTCGCACCTGGGGCCCGGAGCCCTAGGGGGCCCATAAAGTCTCTCTTCCCCACATTGTAAACCAATGCTATCAAGGAAGCTTTATAGTTTGGGGGCCCAGTTCCAGACTTTGTACTGGGGCCCCGCAGCTTCAAGGTACACCTCTGGATCAGGATAATGCTAGGCCATTCCAACCAGCCTGTGTGAGTGACCTGCAGTCGCTGGTAGTCGAAAAGTGGCCGCCCGGCCGGCCCCGGATGCGCGCTTCAGAGTGGACAGACAGCAGCGGACCCCCAATCACACAGGCCCGAGGCTTGCTATGCAGCATGGAATACCTCATTGGACTGCAGCACTCCACGCGGGCTGAGATACACGCTCCACGTGGGATGGGCAGTATTCGTCCATGAAGATCCAGGCCAATGCTTAGAGATGGAGCAACACTCGGGGAGCAAAGAACTCCAACGAACGGACGCCTACTTTACAAGGATGTATTGCTTTATTCAATGCATGGACACAGAAACAGTTCAACCGCTCGATTACAGACCGCAGTCAATACAGTAAAGGAAGAAATGTGTCTGTTTAATGTAAACTTGCATGGAGCTCGTTTGTCAGCCACTGACGGACTGAATGCTGCTGCTGCCGCCACCGCCGCTGCTGCTGCATGTCTGAAACGTGGTCTGACGTTACATGCACCACCAGGGATAAGGCCTTGCCTATAAGCATTCCCCAGCTGGCAAAAATGGAACCTCCCTGCCTATTCCTCACCATGGAAGAACGGAACCTACCTTTTTTTTTAAAAAAAAAAGAAAGCCACAACAGCAGCAGCCAACTAGATTTTGGTAGGCCGCTGTCTCCCCCTTGTGTGCTGCATAAAAAATGCACTCCACTAAAAATAACAATGATCCACGAAATAGAGCGTATGGAGAGAATGAGGCTTCTAGATGAGCCGTCAGGCTATGATAAATTGTATCACGCCTGGGCGATATGGATAGATGCCCGGAGCTCACCCCTATTTACTAGGTGGTTACAGACAGGGACATGTGAGTAACACGTTTAAATCACAATCGTAAAGAGAAACAACAATCCCGGAGCCCCCCCCCCCCCTTTTTTTTTTTTTTTTCTCTGTCTCCCATGTCATAGATACCTACCCTCCCTTACCGCTCCCCCTCTTACCCTCCCCTCCTTCCCCTGTTTGTAGACCTTATAAAATATCACAGACAAACATTATATAGTTCAACTTGAAATTTATTTATTAAGTTTCATTGTCAAAGTTATTTTTACATTGCTTTGAGATAAGGCAAAAGTTTCCCCCCCTCCATGAAACCAATAAAACCTATATTGAATAAAATAAAAATGATGCCGTTACCGGTAGTTCTGCAGCTTCTTGGTGGAAATAAAGACCATCTCCCGTCTCCAGGCTGCAGCAGAGACTGACTAAAATGGCTGCCAAGCCCGGTATTAATGCTTCTAAATTGATGACATCACAAAAGAGTGACATCATCAGCCTTCCAAACACCTGGCTCATTTGCATACAGTATGTATGTATGTGAGTCTGTCTGTCTATCTATCTATCTATCTATCTATCTATCTATCTATCTATCTATCCTATCTATCTTTATTAATTATGTAGAATATAGATATGGATTATTTCTGAATTATAGATTTTGTAGATATAGATTAAAGATAGATTTAAGATTGTTTATGTGTGTGTGCATGTGTGTGTGTGTGTGTGTGTGTATATATGTAAATGTATGTATGTATGTATGTATGTATGTGTATATATATATATATATATATATATATATATATAATGTAAAAAAAATATAAAATCTGTAGGTATGTATGGCGGAAAAAAAAGGCCTGCTGTATGTTTTTAAGTTCTTCGGATGACCATGCCGCTCTATTATTCTCCTTACTAGGGTCTACTAATGCCGGCCCAGGGGAAGGCAATAAAGCCCTATGGGGCCGAAGCCAATTTCCCTCATTTTAGGTAAAAAGTTTCCATCCGTCCCCACTCGAAATGCGGCCGGCCGAAGAGATCCCTCCAACCGACCGGCCGCCGCACCTTCAGAGACAAACTAGTGCTTGCTTCTAGTGTCATCGCCGGCTTAACCATCCTGTGTAGGGAGCTGACGAGTCCTGCAGCAGCAGCAGCAGCAGCAGCAGGCTCTGCAAGCCTAGGATGCGTGAGCACGGTGCAAGAGGAAGGACTGAGGGTGTGAGGCTGGGCGCCGTTGAGAAGGCGTGGGGCGGGGCTATGCAAAGATTTAAAACTCTCCCAGCTGCCTGGGTGCATTGTGGGTGCGCCCAGAGTGCCGGCTGAGCGTGTTGCCTCAAGCCTTGGAAGTGGAGTTGGGCGGGCCGGGCTACAGGTGAAACCCGTTTCGGGTTATGGGTGTATGTGCAGGGGGTGCGCTCGCACCTGGGGCCCGGAGCCCTAGGGGGCCCATAAAGTCTCTCTTCCCCACATTGTAAACCAATGCTATCAAGGAAGCTTTATAGTTTGGGGGCCCAGTTCCAGACTTTGTACTGGGGCCCCGCAGCTTCAAGGTACACCTCTGGATCAGGATAATGCTAGGCCATTCCAACCAGCCTGTGTGAGTGACCTGCAGTCGCTGGTAGTCGAAAAGTGGCCGCCCGGCCGGCCCCGGATGCGCGCTTCAGAGTGGACAGACAGCAGCGGACCCCCAATCACACAGGCCCGAGGCTTGCTATGCAGCATGGAATACCTCATTGGACTGCAGCACTCCACGCGGGCTGAGATACACGCTCCACGTGGGATGGGCAGTATTCGTCCATGAAGATCCAGGCCAATGCTTAGAGATGGAGCAACACTCGGGGAGCAAAGAACTCCAACGAACGGACGCCTACTTTACAAGGATGTATTGCTTTATTCAATGCATGGACACAGAAACAGTTCAACCGCTCGATTACAGACCGCAGTCAATACAGTAAAGGAAGAAATGTGTCTGTTTAATGTAAACTTGCATGGAGCTCGTTTGTCAGCCACTGACGGACTGAATGCTGCTGCTGCCGCCACCGCCGCTGCTGCTGCATGTCTGAAACGTGGTCTGACGTTACATGCACCACCAGGGATAAGGCCTTGCCTATAAGCATTCCCCAGCTGGCAAAAATGGAACCTCCCTGCCTATTCCTCACCATGGAAGAACGGAACCTACCTTTTTTTTTAAAAAAAAAAGAAAGCCACAACAGCAGCAGCCAACTAGATTTTGGAAGGCCGCTGTCTCCCCCTTGTGTGCTGCATAAAAAATGCACTCCACTAAAAATAACAATGATCCACGAAATAGAGCGTATGGAGAGAATGAGGCTTCTAGATGAGCCGTCAGGCTATGATAAATTGTATCACGCCTGGGCGATATGGATAGATGCCCGGAGCTCACCCCTATTTACTAGGTGGTTACAGACAGGGACATGTGAGTAACACGTTTAAATCACAATCGTAAAGAGAAACAACAATCCCGGAGCCCCCCCCCCCCCCCTTTTTGTTTTTTTTTTCTCTGTCTCCCATGTCATAGATACCTACCCTCCCTTACCGCTCCCCCTCTTACCCTCCCCTCCTTCCCCTGTTTGTAGACCTTATAAAATATCACAGACAAACATTATATAGTTCAACTTGAAATTTATTTATTAAGTTTCATTGTCAAAGTTATTTTTACATTGCTTTGAGATAAGGCAAAAGTTTCCCCCCCTCCATGAAACCAATAAAACCTATATTGAATAAAATAAAAATGATGCCGTTACCGGTAGTTCTGCAGCTTCTTGGTGGAAATAAAGACCATCTCCCGTCTCCAGGCTGCAGCAGAGACTGACTAAAATGGCTGCCAAGCCCGGTATTAATGCTTCTAAATTGATGACATCACAAAAGAGTGACATCATCAGCCTTCCAAACACCTGGCTCATTTGCATACAGTATGTATGTATGTGAGTCTGTCTGTCTATCTATCTATCTATCTATCTATCTATCTATCTATCTATCTATCTATCTATCCTATCTATCTTTATTAATTATGTAGAATATAGATATGGATTATTTCTGAATTATAGATTTTGTAGATATAGATTAAAGATAGATTTAAGATTGTTTATGTGTGTGTGCATGTGTGTGTGTGTGTGTGTGTGTGTATATATGTAAATGTATGTATGTATGTATGTATGTATGTGTATATATATATATATATATATATATATATATATAATGTAAAAAAAATATAAAATCTGTAGGTATGTATGGCGGAAAAAAAAGGCCTGCTGTATGTTTTTAAGTTCTTCGGATGACCATGCCGCTCTATTATTCTCCTTACTAGGGTCTACTAATGCCGGCCCAGGGGAAGGCAATAAAGCCCTATGGGGCCGAAGCCAATTTCCCTCATTTTAGGTAAAAAGTTTCCATCCGTCCCCACTCGAAATGCGGCCGGCCGAAGAGATCCCTCCAACCGACCGGCCGCCGCACCTTCAGAGACAAACTAGTGCTTGCTTCTAGTGTCATCGCCGGCTTAACCATCCTGTGTAGGGAGCTGACGAGTCCTGCAGCAGCAGCAGCAGCAGCAGCAGGCTCTGCAAGCCTAGGATGCGTGAGCACGGTGCAAGAGGAAGGACTGAGGGTGTGAGGCTGGGCGCCGTTGAGAAGGCGTGGGGCGGGGCTATGCAAAGATTTAAAACTCTCCCAGCTGCCTGGGTGCATTGTGGGTGCGCCCAGAGTGCCGGCTGAGCGTGTTGCCTCAAGCCTTGGAAGTGGAGTTGGGCGGGCCGGGCTACAGGTGAAACCCGTTTCGGGTTATGGGTGTATGTGCAGGGGGTGCGCTCGCACCTGGGGCCCGGAGCCCTAGGGGGCCCATAAAGTCTCTCTTCCCCACATTGTAAACCAATGCTATCAAGGAAGCTTTATAGTTTGGGGGCCCAGTTCCAGACTTTGTACTGGGGCCCCGCAGCTTCAAGGTACACCTCTGGATCAGGATAATGCTAGGCCATTCCAACCAGCCTGTGTGAGTGACCTGCAGTCGCTGGTAGTCGAAAAGTGGCCGCCCGGCCGGCCCCGGATGCGCGCTTCAGAGTGGACAGACAGCAGCGGACCCCCAATCACACAGGCCCGAGGCTTGCTATGCAGCATGGAATACCTCATTGGACTGCAGCACTCCACGCGGGCTGAGATACACGCTCCACGTGGGATGGGCAGTATTCGTCCATGAAGATCCAGGCCAATGCTTAGAGATGGAGCAACACTCGGGGAGCAAAGAACTCCAACGAACGGACGCCTACTTTACAAGGATGTATTGCTTTATTCAATGCATGGACACAGAAACAGTTCAACCGCTCGATTACAGACCGCAGTCAATACAGTAAAGGAAGAAATGTGTCTGTTTAATGTAAACTTGCATGGAGCTCGTTTGCCAGCCACTGACGGACTGAATGCTGCTGCTGCCGCCACCGCCGCTGCTGCTGCATGTCTGAAACGTGGTCTGACGTTACATGCACCACCAGGGATAAGGCCTTGCCTATAAGCATTCCCCAGCTGGCAAAAATGGAACCTCCCTGCCTATTCCTCACCATGGAAGAACGGAACCTACCTTTTTTTTTAAAAAAAAAAGAAAGCCACAACAGCAGCAGCCAACTAGATTTTGGTAGGCCGCTGTCTCCCCCTTGTGTGCTGCATAAAAAATGCACTCCACTAAAAATAACAATGATCCACGAAATAGAGCGTATGGAGAGAATGAGGCTTCTAGATGAGCCGTCAGGCTATGATAAATTGTATCACGCCTGGGCGATATGGATAGATGCCCGGAGCTCACCCCTATTTACTAGGTGGTTACAGACAGGGACATGTGAGTAACACGTTTAAATCACAATCGTAAAGAGAAACAACAATCCCGGAGCCCCCCCCCCCCCCCTTTTTGGTTTTTTTTTCTCTGTCTCCCATGTCATAGATACCTACCCTCCCTTACCGCTCCCCCTCTTACCCTCCCCTCCTTCCCCTGTTTGTAGACCTTATAAAATATCACAGACAAACATTATATAGTTCAACTTGAAATTTATTTATTAAGTTTCATTGTCAAAGTTATTTTTACATTGCTTTGAGATAAGGCAAAAGTTTCCCCCCCTCCATGAAACCAATAAAACCTATATTGAATAAAATAAAAATGATGCCGTTACCGGTAGTTCTGCAGCTTCTTGGTGGAAATAAAGACCATCTCCCGTCTCCAGGCTGCAGCAGAGACTGACTAAAATGGCTGCCAAGCCCGGTATTAATGCTTCTAAATTGATGACATCACAAAAGAGTGACATCATCAGCCTTCCAAACACCTGGCTCATTTGCATACAGTATGTATGTATGTGAGTCTGTCTGTCTATCTATCTATCTATCTATCTATCTATCCTATCTATCTTTATTAATTATGTAGAATATAGATATGGATTATTTCTGAATTATAGATTTTGTAGATATAGATTAAAGATAGATTTAAGATTGTTTATGTGTGTGTGCATGTGTGCGTGTGTGTGTATATATGTAAATGTATGTATGTATGTATGTATGTATGTATGTATGTGTATATGTGTATATATATATATATATATATATATATATATATATATATATATATATATATATATAATGTAAAAAAAATATAAAATCTGTAGGTATGTATGGCGGAAAAAAAAGGCCTGCTGTATGTTTTTAAGTTCTTCGGATGACCATGCCGCTCTATTATTCTCCTTACTAGGGTCTACTAATGCCGGCCCAGGGGAAGGCAATAAAGCCCTATGGGGCCGAAGCCAATTTCCCTCATTTTAGGTAAAAAGTTTCCATCCGTCCCCACTCGAAATGCGGCCGGCCGAAGAGATCCCTCCAACCGACCGGCCGCCGCACCTTCAGAGACAAACTAGTGCTTGCTTCTAGTATCATCGCCGGCTTAACCATCCTGTGTAGGGAGCTGACGAGTCCTGCAGCAGCAGCAGCAGCAGCAGCAGGCTCTGCAAGCCTAGGATGCGTGAGCACGGTGCAAGAGGAAGGACTGAGGGTGTGAGGCTGGGCGCCGTTGAGAAGGCGTGGGGCGGGGCTATGCAAAGATTTAAAACTCTCCCAGCTGCCTGGGTGCATTGTGGGTGCGCCCAGAGTGCCGGCTGAGCGTGTTGCCTCAAGCCTTGGAAGTGGAGTTGGGCGGGCCGGGCTACAGGTGAAACCCGTTTCGGGTTATGGGTGTATGTGCAGGGGGTGCGCTCGCACCTGGGGCCCGGAGCCCTAGGGGGCCCATAAAGTCTCTCTTCCCCACATTGTAAACCAATGCTATCAAGGAAGCTTTATAGTTTGGGGGCCCAGTTCCAGACTTTGTACTGGGGCCCCGCAGCTTCAAGGTACACCTCTGGATCAGGATAATGCTAGGCCATTCCAACCAGCCTGTGTGAGTGACCTGCAGTCGCTGGTAGTCGAAAAGTGGCCGCCCGGCCGGCCCCGGATGCGCGCTTCAGAGTGGACAGACAGCAGCGGACCCCCAATCACACAGGCCCGAGGCTTGCTATGCAGCATGGAATACCTCATTGGACTGCAGCACTCCACGCGGGCTGAGATACACGCTCCACGTGGGATGGGCAGTATTCGTCCATGAAGATCCAGGCCAATGCTTAGAGATGGAGCAACACTCGGGGAGCAAAGAACTCCAACGAACGGACGCCTACTTTACAAGGATGTATTGCTTTATTCAATGCATGGACACAGAAACAGTTCAACCGCTCGATTACAGACCGCAGTCAATACAGTAAAGGAAGAAATGTGTCTGTTTAATGTAAACTTGCATGGAGCTCGTTTGTCAGCCACTGACGGACTGAATGCTGCTGCTGCCGCCACCGCCGCTGCTGCTGCATGTCTGAAACGTGGTCTGACGTTACATGCACCACCAGGGATAAGGCCTTGCCTATAAGCATTCCCCAGCTGGCAAAAATGGAACCTCCCTGCCTATTCCTCACCATGGAAGAACGGAACCTACCTTTTTTTTAAAAAAAAAAAGAAAGCCACAACAGCAGCAGCCAACTAGATTTTGGTAGGCCGCTGTCTCCCCCTTGTGTGCTGCATAAAAAATGCACTCCACTAAAAATAACAATGATCCACGAAATAGAGCGTATGGAGAGAATGAGGCTTCTAGATGAGCCGTCAGGCTATGATAAATTGTATCACGCCTGGGCGATATGGATAGATGCCCGGAGCTCACCCCTATTTACTAGGTGGTTACAGACAGGGACATGTGAGTAACACGTTTAAATCACAATCGTAAAGAGAAACAACAATCCCGGAGCCCCCCCCCCCCCCTTTTTTTTTTTTTTTTCTCTGTCTCCCATGTCATAGATACCTACCCTCCCTTACCGCTCCCCCTCTTACCCTCCCCTCCTTCCCCTGTTTGTAGACCTTATAAAATATCACAGACAAACATTATATAGTTCAACTTGAAATTTATTTATTAAGTTTCATTGTCAAAGTTATTTTTACATTGCTTTGAGATAAGGCAAAAGTTTCCCCCCCTCCATGAAACCAATAAAACCTATATTGAATAAAATAAAAATGATGCCGTTACCGGTAGTTCTGCAGCTTCTTGGTGGAAATAAAGACCATCTCCCGTCTCCAGGCTGCAGCAGAGACTGACTAAAATGGCTGCCAAGCCCGGTATTAATGCTTCTAAATTGATGACATCACAAAAGAGTGACATCATCAGCCTTCCAAACACCTGGCTCATTTGCATACAGTATGTATGTATGTGAGTCTGTCTGTCTATCTATCTATCTATCTATCTATCTATCTATCTATCTATCTATCTATCTATCTATCTATCTATCCTATCTATCTTTATTAATTATGTAGAATATAGATATGGATTATTTCTGAATTATAGATTTTGTAGATATAGATTAAAGATAGATTTAAGATTGTTTATGTGTGTGTGCATGTGTGTGTGTGTGTGTGTGTGTATATATGTAAATGTATGTATGTATGTATGTATGTATGTGTATATATATATATATATATATATATATATATATAATGTAAAAAAAATATAAAATCTGTAGGTATGTATGGCGGAAAAAAAAGGCCTGCTGTATGTTTTTAAGTTCTTCGGATGACCATGCCGCTCTATTATTCTCCTTACTAGGGTCTACTAATGCCGGCCCAGGGGAAGGCAATAAAGCCCTATGGGGCCGAAGCCAATTTCCCTCATTTTAGGTAAAAAGTTTCCATCCGTCCCCACTCGAAATGCGGCCGGCCGAAGAGATCCCTCCAACCGACCGGCCGCCGCACCTTCAGAGACAAACTAGTGCTTGCTTCTAGTGTCATCGCCGGCTTAACCATCCTGTGTAGGGAGCTGACGACTGCTGCAGCAGCAGCAGCAGCAGCAGCAGCAGCAGCAGCAGGCTCTGCAAGCCTAGGATGCGTGAGCACGGTGCAAGAGGAAGGACTGAGGGTGTGAGGCTGGGCGCCGTTGAGAAGGCGTGGGGCGGGGCTATGCAAAGATTTAAAACTCTCCCAGCTGCCTGGGTGCATTGTGGGTGCGCCCAGAGTGCCGGCTGAGCGTGTTGCCTCAAGCCTTGGAAGTGGAGTTGGGCGGGCCGGGCTACAGGTGAAACCCGTTTCGGGTTATGGGTGTATGTGCAGGGGGTGCGCTCGCACCTGGGGCCCGGAGCCCTAGGGGGCCCATAAAGTCTCTCTTCCCCACATTGTAAACCAATGCTATCAAGGAAGCTTTATAGTTTGGGGGCCCAGTTCCAGACTTTGTACTGGGGCCCCGCAGCTTCAAGGTACACCTCTGGATCAGGATAATGCTAGGCCATTCCAACCAGCCTGTGTGAGTGACCTGCAGTCGCTGGTAGTCGAAAAGTGGCCGCCCGGCCGGCCCCGGATGCGCGCTTCAGAGTGGACAGACAGCAGCGGACCCCCAATCACACAGGCCCGAGGCTTGCTATGCAGCATGGAATACCTCATTGGACTGCAGCACTCCACGCGGGCTGAGATACACGCTCCACGTGGGATGGGCAGTATTCGTCCATGAAGATCCAGGCCAATGCTTAGAGATGGAGCAACACTCGGGGAGCAAAGAACTCCAACGAACGGACGCCTACTTTACAAGGATGTATTGCTTTATTCAATGCATGGACACAGAAACAGTTCAACCGCTCGATTACAGACCGCAGTCAATACAGTAAAGGAAGAAATGTGTCTGTTTAATGTAAACTTGCATGGAGCTCGTTTGTCAGCCACTGACGGACTGAATGCTGCTGCTGCCGCCACCGCCGCTGCTGCTGCATGTCTGAAACGTGGTCTGACGTTACATGCACCACCAGGGATAAGGCCTTGCCTATAAGCATTCCCCAGCTGGCAAAAATGGAACCTCCCTGCCTATTCCTCACCATGGAAGAACGGAACCTACCTTTTTTTTTAAAAAAAAAGAAAGCCACAACAGCAGCAGCCAACTAGATTTTGGAAGGCCGCTGTCTCCCCCTTGTGTGCTGCATAAAAAATGCACTCCACTAAAAATAACAATGATCCACGAAATAGAGCGTATGGAGAGAATGAGGCTTCTAGATGAGCCGTCAGGCTATGATAAATTGTATCACGCCTGGGCGATATGGATAGATGCCCGGAGCTCACCCCTATTTACTAGGTGGTTACAGACAGGGACATGTGAGTAACACGTTTAAATCACAATCGTAAAGAGAAACAACAATCCCGGAGCCCCCCCCCCCCTTTTTGTTTTTTTTTTCTCTGTCTCCCATGTCATAGATACCTACCCTCCCTTACCGCTCCCCCTCTTACCCTCCCCTCCTTCCCCTGTTTGTAGACCTTATAAAATATCACAGACAAACATTATATAGTTCAACTTGAAATTTATTTATTAAGTTTCATTGTCAAAGTTATTTTTACATTGCTTTGAGATAAGGCAAAAGTTTCCCCCCCTCCATGAAACCAATAAAACCTATATTGAATAAAATAAAAATGATGCCGTTACCGGTAGTTCTGCAGCTTCTTGGTGGAAATAAAGACCATCTCCCGTCTCCAGGCTGCAGCAGAGACTGACTAAAATGGCTGCCAAGCCCGGTATTAATGCTTCTAAATTGATGACATCACAAAAGAGTGACATCATCAGCCTTCCAAACACCTGGCTCATTTGCATACAGTATGTATGTATGTGAGTCTGTCTGTCTATCTATCTATCTATCTATCTATCTATCTATCTATCCTATCTATCTTTATTAATTATGTAGAATATAGATATGGATTATTTCTGAATTATAGATTTTGTAGATATAGATTAAAGATAGATTTAAGATTGTTTATGTGTGTGTGCATGTGTGTGTGTGTGTGTGTGTGTATATATGTAAATGTATGTATGTATGTATGTATGTATGTATGTATGTATGTATGTGTATATATATATATATATATATATATATATATATATAATGTAAAAAAAATATAAAATCTGTAGGTATGTATGGCGGAAAAAAAAGGCCTGCTGTATGTTTTTAAGTTCTTCGGATGACCATGCCGCTCTATTATTCTCCTTACTAGGGTCTACTAATGCCGGCCCAGGGGAAGGCAATAAAGCCCTATGGGGCCAAAGCCAATTTCCCTCATTTTAGGTAAAAAGTTTCCATCCGTCCCCACTCGAAATGCGGCCGGCCGAAGAGATCCCTCCAACCGACCGGCCGCCGCACCTTCAGAGACAAACTAGTGCTTGCTTCTAGTGTCATCGCCGGCTTAACCATCCTGTGTAGGGAGCTGACGAGTCCTGCAGCAGCAGCAGCAGCAGCAGCAGCAGGCTCTGCAAGCCTAGGATGCGTGAGCACGGTGCAAGAGGAAGGACTGAGGGTGTGAGGCTGGGCGCCGTTGAGAAGGCGTGGGGCGGGGCTATGCAAAGATTTAAAACTCTCCCAGCTGCCTGGGTGCATTGTGGGTGCGCCCAGAGTGCCGGCTGAGCGTGTTGCCTCAAGCCTTGGAAGTGGAGTTGGGCGGGCCGGGCTACAGGTGAAACCCGTTTCGGGTTATGGGTGTATGTGCAGGGGGTGCGCTCGCACCTGGGGCCCGGAGCCCTAGGGGGCCCATAAAGTCTCTCTTCCCCACATTGTAAACCAATGCTATCAAGGAAGCTTTATAGTTTGGGGGCCCAGTTCCAGACTTTGTACTGGGGCCCCGCAGCTTCAAGGTACACCTCTGGATCAGGATAATGCTAGGCCATTCCAACCAGCCTGTGTGAGTGACCTGCAGTCGCTGGTAGTCGAAAAGTGGCCGCCCGGCCGGCCCCGGATGCGCGCTTCAGAGTGGACAGACAGCAGCGGACCCCCAATCACACAGGCCCGAGGCTTGCTATGCAGCATGGAATACCTCATTGGACTGCAGCACTCCACGCGGGCTGAGATACACGCTCCACGTGGGATGGGCAGTATTCGTCCATGAAGATCCAGGCCAATGCTTAGAGATGGAGCAACACTCGGGGAGCAAAGAACTCCAACGAACGGACGCCTACTTTACAAGGATGTATTGCTTTATTCAATGCATGGACACAGAAACAGTTCAACCGCTCGATTACAGACCGCAGTCAATACAGTAAAGGAAGAAATGTGTCTGTTTAATGTAAACTTGCATGGAGCTCGTTTGTCAGCCACTGACGGACTGAATGCTGCTGCTGCCGCCACCGCCGCTGCTGCTGCATGTCTGAAACGTGGTCTGACGTTACATGCACCACCAGGGATAAGGCCTTGCCTATAAGCATTCCCCAGCTGGCAAAAATGGAACCTCCCTGCCTATTCCTCACCATGGAAGAACGGAACCTACCTTTTTTTTTAAAAAAAAAAGAAAGCCACAACAGCAGCAGCCAACTAGATTTTGGTAGGCCGCTGTCTCCCCCTTGTGTGCTGCATAAAAAATGCACTCCACTAAAAATAACAATGATCCACGAAATAGAGCGTATGGAGAGAATGAGGCTTCTAGATGAGCCGTCAGGCTATGATAAATTGTATCACGCCTGGGCGATATGGATAGATGCCCGGAGCTCACCCCTATTTACTAGGTGGTTACAGACAGGGACATGTGAGTAACACGTTTAAATCACAATCGTAAAGAGAAACAACAATCCCGGAGCCCCCCCCCCCCTTTTTGGTTTTTTTTTCTCTGTCTCCCATGTCATAGATACCTACCCTCCCTTACCGCTCCCCCTCTTACCCTCCCCTCCTTCCCCTGTTTGTAGACCTTATAAAATATCACAGACAAACATTATATAGTTCAACTTGAAATTTATTTATTAAGTTTCATTGTCAAAGTTATTTTTACATTGCTTTGAGATAAGGCAAAAGTTTCCCCCCCTCCATGAAACCAATAAAACCTATATTGAATAAAATAAAAATGATGCCGTTACCGGTAGTTCTGCAGCTTCTTGGTGGAAATAAAGACCATCTCCCGTCTCCAGGCTGCAGCAGAGACTGACTAAAATGGCTGCCAAGCCCGGTATTAATGCTTCTAAATTGATGACATCACAAAAGAGTGACATCATCAGCCTTCCAAACACCTGGCTCATTTGCATACAGTATGTATGTATGTGAGTCTGTCTGTCTATCTATCTATCTATCTATCTATCTATCTATCTATCTATCTATCTATCTATCTATCTATCCTATCTATCTTTATTAATTATGTAGAATATAGATATGGATTATTTCTGAATTATAGATTTTGTAGATATAGATTAAAGATAGATTTAAGATTGTTTATGTGTGTGTGCATGTGTGTGTGTGTGTGTGTATATATGTAAATGTATGTATGTATGTATGTGTATATATATATATATATATATATATATATATAATGTAAAAAAAATATAAAATCTGTAGGTATGTATGGCGGAAAAAAAAGGCCTGCTGTATGTTTTTAAGTTCTTCGGATGACCATGCCGCTCTATTATTCTCCTTACTAGGGTCTACTAATGCCGGCCCAGGGGAAGGCAATAAAGCCCTATGGGGCCGAAGCCAATTTCCCTCATTTTAGGTAAAAAGTTTCCATCCGTCCCCACTCGAAATGCGGCCGGCCGAAGAGATCCCTCCAACCGACCGGCCGCCGCACCTTCAGAGACAAACTAGTGCTTGCTTCTAGTGTCATCGCCGGCTTAACCATCCTGTGTAGGGAGCTGACGAGTCCTGCAGCAGCAGCAGCAGGCTCTGCAAGCCTAGGATGCGTGAGCACGGTGCAAGAGGAAGGACTGAGGGTGTGAGGCTGGGCGCCGTTGAGAAGGCGTGGGGCGGGGCTATGCAAAGATTTAAAACTCTCCCAGCTGCCTGGGTGCATTGTGGGTGCGCCCAGAGTGCCGGCTGAGCGTGTTGCCTCAAGCCTTGGAAGTGGAGTTGGGCGGGCCGGGCTACAGGTGAAACCCGTTTCGGGTTATGGGTGTATGTGCAGGGGGTGCGCTCGCACCTGGGGCCCGGAGCCCTAGGGGGCCCATAAAGTCTCTCTTCCCCACATTGTAAACCAATGCTATCAAGGAAGCTTTATAGTTTGGGGGCCCAGTTCCAGACTTTGTACTGGGGCCCCGCAGCTTCAAGGTACACCTCTGGATCAGGATAATGCTAGGCCATTCCAACCAGCCTGTGTGAGTGACCTGCAGTCGCTGGTAGTCGAAAAGTGGCCGCCCGGCCGGCCCCGGATGCGCGCTTCAGAGTGGACAGACAGCAGCGGACCCCCAATCACACAGGCCCGAAGCTTGCTATGCAGCATGGAATACCTCATTGGACTGCAGCACTCCACGCGGGCTGAGATACACGCTCCACGTGGGATGGGCAGTATTCGTCCATGAAGATCCAGGCCAATGCTTAGAGATGGAGCAACACTCGGGGAGCAAAGAACTCCAACGAACGGACGCCTACTTTACAAGGATGTATTGCTTTATTCAATGCATGGACACAGAAACAGTTCAACCGCTCGATTACAGACCGCAGTCAATACAGTAAAGGAAGAAATGTGTCTGTTTAATGTAAACTTGCATGGAGCTCGTTTGTCAGCCACTGACGGACTGAATGCTGCTGCTGCCGCCACCGCCGCTGCTGCTGCATGTCTGAAACGTGGTCTGACGTTACATGCACCACCAGGGATAAGGCCTTGCCTATAAGCATTCCCCAGCTGGCAAAAATGGAACCTCCCTGCCTATTCCTCACCATGGAAGAACGGAACCTACCTTTTTTTTTAAAAAAAAAAGAAAGCCACAACAGCAGCAGCCAACTAGATTTTGGTAGGCCGCTGTCTCCCCCTTGTGTGCTGCATAAAAAATGCACTCCACTAAAAATAACAATGATCCACGAAATAGAGCGTATGGAGAGAATGAGGCTTCTAGATGAGCCGTCAGGCTATGATAAATTGTATCACGCCTGGGCGATATGGATAGATGCCCGGAGCTCACCCCTATTTACTAGGTGGTTACAGACAGGGACATGTGAGTAACACGTTTAAATCACAATCGTAAAGAGAAACAACAATCCCGGAGCCCCCCCCCCCCTTTTTGGTTTTTTTTTCTCTGTCTCCCATGTCATAGATACCTACCCTCCCTTACCGCTCCCCCTCTTACCCTCCCCTCCTTCCCCTGTTTGTAGACCTTATAAAATATCACAGACAAACATTATATAGTTCAACTTGAAATTTATTTATTAAGTTTCATTGTCAAAGTTATTTTTACATTGCTTTGAGATAAGGCAAAAGTTTCCCCCCCTCCATGAAACCAATAAAACCTATATTGAATAAAATAAAAATGATGCCGTTACCGGTAGTTCTGCAGCTTCTTGGTGGAAATAAAGACCATCTCCCGTCTCCAGGCTGCAGCAGAGACTGACTAAAATGGCTGCCAAGCCCGGTATTAATGCTTCTAAATTGATGACATCACAAAAGAGTGACATCATCAGCCTTCCAAACACCTGGCTCATTTGCATACAGTATGTATGTATGTGAGTCTGTCTGTCTATCTATCTATCTATCTATCTATCTATCTATCTATCTATCTATCTATCTATCCTATCTATCTTTATTAATTATGTAGAATATAGATATGGATTATTTCTGAATTATAGATTTTGTAGATATAGATTAAAGATAGATTTAAGATTGTTTATGTGTGTGTGCATGTGTGTGTGTGTGTGTGTGTGTATATATGTAAATGTATGTATGTATGTATGTATGTGTATATATATATATATATATATATATATATATATATATATATATATATATATAATGTAAAAAAAATATAAAATCTGTAGGTATGTATGGCGGAAAAAAAAGGCCTGCTGTATGTTTTTAAGTTCTTCGGATGACCATGCCGCTCTATTATTCTCCTTACTAGGGTCTACTAATGCCGGCCCAGGGGAAGGCAATAAAGCCCTATGGGGCCGAAGCCAATTTCCCTCATTTTAGGTAAAAAGTTTCCATCCGTCCCCACTCGAAATGCGGCCGGCCGAAGAGATCCCTCCAACCGACCGGCCGCCGCACCTTCAGAGACAAACTAGTGCTTGCTTCTAGTGTCATCGCCGGCTTAACCATCCTGTGTAGGGAGCTGACGAGTCCTGCAGCAGCAGCAGCAGGCTCTGCAAGCCTAGGATGCGTGAGCACGGTGCAAGAGGAAGGACTGAGGGTGTGAGGCTGGGCGCCGTTGAGAAGGCGTGGGGCGGGGCTATGCAAAGATTTAAAACTCTCCCAGCTGCCTGGGTGCATTGTGGGTGCGCCCAGAGTGCCGGCTGAGCGTGTTGCCTCAAGCCTTGGAAGTGGAGTTGGGCGGGCC
This sequence comes from Eleutherodactylus coqui, assembly GCF_035609145.1. Lineage (NCBI taxonomy): Eukaryota > Metazoa > Chordata > Amphibia > Anura > Eleutherodactylidae > Eleutherodactylus > Eleutherodactylus coqui. Next base: position 262,976,839 of record NC_089841.1, on the reverse strand, counting down.
GGGCTACAGGTGAAACCCGTTTCGGGTTATGGGTGTATGTGCAGGGGGTGCGCTCGCACCTGGGGCCCGGAGCCCTAGGGGGCCCATAAAGTCTCTCTTCCCCACATTGTAAACCAATGCTATCAAGGAAGCTTTATAGTTTGGGGGCCCAGTTCCAGACTTTGTACTGGGGCCCCGCAGCTTCAAGGTACACCTCTGGATCAGGATAATGCTAGGCCATTCCAACCAGCCTGTGTGAGTGACCTGCAGTCGCTGGTAGTCGAAAAGTGGCCGGCCCCGGATGCGCGCTTCAGAGTGGACAGACAGCAGCGGACCCCCAATCACACAGGCCCGAGGCTTGCTATGCAGCATGGAATACCTCATTGGACTGCAGCACTCCACGCGGGCTGAGATACACGCTCCACGTGGGATGGGCAGTATTCGTCCATGAAGATCCAGGCCAATGCTTAGAGATGGAGCAACACTCGGGGAGCAAAGAACTCCAACGAACGGACGCCTACTTTACAAGGATGTATTGCTTTATTCAATGCATGGACACAGAAACAGTTCAACCGCTCGATTACAGACCGCAGTCAATACAGTAAAGGAAGAAATGTGTCTGTTTAATGTAAACTTGCATGGAGCTCGTTTGTCAGCCACTGACGGACTGAATGCTGCTGCTGCCGCCACCGCCGCTGCTGCTGCATGTCTGAAACGTGGTCTGACGTTACATGCACCACCAGGGATAAGGCCTTGCCTATAAGCATTCCCCAGCTGGCAAAAATGGAACCTCCCTGCCTATTCCTCACCATGGAAGAACGGAACCTACCTTTTTTTTTAAAAAAAAAAGAAAGCCACAACAGCAGCAGCCAACTAGATTTTGGTAGGCCGCTGTCTCCCCCTTGTGTGCTGCATAAAAAATGCACTCCACTAAAAATAACAATGATCCACGAAATAGAGCGTATGGAGAGAATGAGGCTTCTAGATGAGCCGTCAGGCTATGATAAATTGTATCACGCCTGGGCGATATGGATAGATGCCCGGAGCTCACCCCTATTTACTAGGTGGTTACAGACAGGGACATGTGAGTAACACGTTTAAATCACAATCGTAAAGAGAAACAACAATCCCGGAGCCCCCCCCCCCCCCCCCTTTTTGGTTTTTTTTTCTCTGTCTCCCATGTCATAGATACCTACCCTCCCTTACCGCTCCCCCTCTTACCCTCCCCTCCTTCCCCTGTTTGTAGACCTTATAAAATATCACAGACAAACATTATATAGTTCAACTTGAAATTTATTTATTAAGTTTCATTGTCAAAGTTATTTTTACATTGCTTTGAGATAAGGCAAAAGTTTCCCCCCCTCCATGAAACCAATAAAACCTATATTGAATAAAATAAAAATGATGCCGTTACCGGTAGTTCTGCAGCTTCTTGGTGGAAATAAAGACCATCTCCCGTCTCCAGGCTGCAGCAGAGACTGACTAAAATGGCTGCCAAGCCCGGTATTAATGCTTCTAAATTGATGACATCACAAAAGAGTGACATCATCAGCCTTCCAAACACCTGGCTCATTTGCATACAGTATGTATGTATGTGAGTCTGTCTGTCTATCTATCTATCTATCTATCTATCTATCTATCTATCTATCTATCTATCTATCTATCTATCTATCTATCCTATCTATCTTTATTAATTATGTAGAATATAGATATGGATTATTTCTGAATTATAGATTTTGTAGATATAGATTAAAGATAGATTTAAGATTGTTTATGTGTGTGTGCATGTGTGTGTGTGTGTGTGTATATATATGTAAATGTATGTAAATGTATGTATGTATGTATGTATGTATGTATGTGTATATATATATATATATATATAATGTAAAAAAAATATAAAATCTGTAGGTATGTATGGCGGAAAAAAAAGGCCTGCTGTATGTTTTTAAGTTCTTCGGATGACCATGCCGCTCTATTATTCTCCTTACTAGGGTCTACTAATGCCGGCCCAGGGGAAGGCAATAAAGCCCTATGGGGCCGAAGCCAATTTCCCTCATTTTAGGTAAAAAGTTTCCATCCGTCCCCACTCGAAATGCGGCCGGCCGAAGAGATCCCTCCAACCGACCGGCCGCCGCACCTTCAGAGACAAACTAGTGCTTGCTTCTAGTGTCATCGCCGGCTTAACCATCCTGTGTAGGGAGCTAACGAGTCCTGCAGCAGCAGCAGCAGCAGCAGCAGGCTCTGCAAGCCTAGGATGCGTGAGCACGGTGCAAGAGGAAGGACTGAGGGTGTGAGGCTGGGCGCCGTTGAGAAGGCGTGGGGCGGGGCTATGCAAAGATTTAAAACTCTCCCAGCTGCCTGGGTGCATTGTGGGTGCGCCCAGAGTGCCGGCTGAGCGTGTTGCCTCAAGCCTTGGAAGTGGAGTTGGGCGGGCCGGGCTACAGGTGAAACCCGTTTCGGGTTATGGGTGTATGTGCAGGGGGTGCGCTCGCACCTGGGGCCCGGAGCCCTAGGGGGCCCATAAAGTCTCTCTTCCCCACATTGTAAACCAATGCTATCAAGGAAGCTTTATAGTTTGGGGGCCCAGTTCCAGACTTTGTACTGGGGCCCCGCAGCTTCAAGGTACACCTCTGGATCAGGATAATGCTAGGCCATTCCAACCAGCCTGTGTGAGTGACCTGCAGTCGCTGGTAGTCGAAAAGTGGCCGCCCGGCCGGCCCCGAATGCGCGCTTCAGAGTGGACAGACAGCAGCGGACCCCCAATCACACAGGCCCGAGGCTTGCTATGCAGCATGGAATACCTCATTGGACTGCAGCACTCCACGCGGGCTGAGATACACGCTCCACGTGGGATGGGCAGTATTCGTCCATGAAGATCCAGGCCAATGCTTAGAGATGGAGCAACACTCGGGGAGCAAAGAACTCCAACGAACGGACGCCTACTTTACAAGGATGTATTGCTTTATTCAATGCATGGACACAGAAACAGTTCAACCGCTCGATTACAGACCGCAGTCAATACAGTAAAGGAAGAAATGTGTCTGTTTAATGTAAACTTGCATGGAGCTCGTTTGTCAGCCACTGACGGACTGAATGCTGCTGCTGCCGCCACCGCCGCTGCTGCTGCATGTCTGAAACGTGGTCTGACGTTACATGCACCACCAGGGATAAGGCCTTGCCTATAAGCATTCCCCAGCTGGCAAAAATGGAACCTCCCTGCCTATTCCTCACCATGGAAGAACGGAACCTACCTTTTTTTTTAAAAAAAAAAGAAAGCCACAACAGCAGCAGCCAACTAGATTTTGGTAGGCCGCTGTCTCCCCCTTGTGTGCTGCATAAAAAATGCACTCCACTAAAAATAACAATGATCCACGAAATAGAGCGTATGGAGAGAATGAGGCTTCTAGATGAGCCGTCAGGCTATGATAAATTGTATCACGCCTGGGCGATATGGATAGATGCCCGGAGCTCACCCCTATTTACTAGGTGGTTACAGACAGGGACATGTGAGTAACACGTTTAAATCACAATCGTAAAGAGAAACAACAATCCCGGAGCCCCCCCCCCCCCCCTTTTTGTTTTTTTTTTCTCTGTCTCCCATGTCATAGATACCTACCCTCCCTTACCGCTCCCCCTCTTACCCTCCCCTCCTTCCCCTGTTTGTAGACCTTATAAAATATCACAGACAAACATTATATAGTTCAACTTGAAATTTATTTATTAAGTTTCATTGTCAAAGTTATTTTTACATTGCTTTGAGATAAGGCAAAAGTTTCCCCCCCTCCATGAAACCAATAAAACCTATATTGAATAAAATAAAAATGATGCCGTTACCGGTAGTTCTGCAGCTTCTTGGTGGAAATAAAGACCATCTCCCGTCTCCAGGCTGCAGCAGAGACTGACTAAAATGGCTGCCAAGCCCGGTATTAATGCTTCTAAATTGATGACATCACAAAAGAGTGACATCATCAGCCTTCCAAACACCTGGCTCATTTGCATACAGTATGTATGTATGTGAGTCTGTCTGTCTATCTATCTATCTATCTATCTATCTATCTATCTATCTATCTATCTATCTATCTATCTATCCTATCTATCTTTATTAATTATGTAGAATATAGATATGGATTATTTCTGAATTATAGATTTTGTAGATATAGATTAAAGATAGATTTAAGATTGTTTATGTGTGTGTGCATGTGTGTGTGTGTGTGTATATATATGTAAATGTATGTAAATGTATGTATGTATGTATGTATGTATGTATGTATGTGTATATATATATATATATATATAATGTAAAAAAAATATAAAATCTGTAGGTATGTATGGCGGAAAAAAAAGGCCTGCTGTATGTTTTTAAGTTCTTCGGATGACCATGCCGCTCTATTATTCTCCTTACTAGGGTCTACTAATGCCGGCCCAGGGGAAGGCAATAAAGCCCTATGGGGCCGAAGCCAATTTCCCTCATTTTAGGTAAAAAGTTTCCATCCGTCCCCACTCGAAATGCGGCCGGCCGAAGAGATCCCTCCAACCGACCGGCCGCCGCACCTTCAGAGACAAACTAGTGCTTGCTTCTAGTGTCATCGCCGGCTTAACCATCCTGTGTAGGGAGCTGACGAGTCCTGCAGCAGCAGCAGCAGCAGCAGCAGGCTCTGCAAGCCTAGGATGCGTGAGCACGGTGCAAGAGGAAGGACTGAGGGTGTGAGGCTGGGCGCCGTTGAGAAGGCGTGGGGCGGGGCTATGCAAAGATTTAAAACTCTCCCAGCTGCCTGGGTGCATTGTGGGTGCGCCCAGAGTGCCGGCTGAGCGTGTTGCCTCAAGCCTTGGAAGTGGAGTTGGGCGGGCCGGGCTACAGGTGAAACCCGTTTCGGGTTATGGGTGTATGTGCAGGGGGTGCGCTCGCACCTGGGGCCCGGAGCCCTAGGGGGCCCATAAAGTCTCTCTTCCCCACATTGTAAACCAATGCTATCAAGGAAGCTTTATAGTTTGGGGGCCCAGTTCCAGACTTTGTACTGGGGCCCCGCAGCTTCAAGGTACACCTCTGGATCAGGATAATGCTAGGCCATTCCAACCAGCCTGTGTGAGTGACCTGCAGTCGCTGGTAGTCGAAAAGTGGCCGCCCGGCCGGCCCCGGATGCGCGCTTCAGAGTGGACAGACAGCAGCGGACCCCCAATCACACAGGCCCGAGGCTTGCTATGCAGCATGGAATACCTCATTGGACTGCAGCACTCCACGCGGGCTGAGATACACGCTCCACGTGGGATGGGCAGTATTCGTCCATGAAGATCCAGGCCAATGCTTAGAGATGGAGCAACACTCGGGGAGCAAAGAACTCCAACGAACGGACGCCTACTTTACAAGGATGTATTGCTTTATTCAATGCATGGACACAGAAACAGTTCAACCGCTCGATTACAGACCGCAGTCAATACAGTAAAGGAAGAAATGTGTCTGTTTAATGTAAACTTGCATGGAGCTCGTTTGTCAGCCACTGACGGACTGAATGCTGCTGCTGCCGCCACCGCCGCTGCTGCTGCATGTCTGAAACGTGGTCTGACGTTACATGCACCACCAGGGATAAGGCCTTGCCTATAAGCATTCCCCAGCTGGCAAAAATGGAACCTCCCTGCCTATTCCTCACCATGGAAGAACGGAACCTACCTTTTTTTTTAAAAAAAAAAGAAAGCCACAACAGCAGCAGCCAACTAGATTTTGGTAGGCCGCTGTCTCCCCCTTGTGTGCTGCATAAAAAATGCACTCCACTAAAAATAACAATGATCCACGAAATAGAGCGTATGGAGAGAATGAGGCTTCTAGATGAGCCGTCAGGCTATGATAAATTGTATCACGCCTGGGCGATATGGATAGATGCCCGGAGCTCACCCCTATTTACCAAGTGGTTACAGACAGGGACATGTGAGTAACACGTTTAAACCACAATCGTAAAGAGAAACAACAATCCCGGAGCCCCCCCCCCCCCTTTTTGTTTTTTTTTTCTCTGTCTCCCATGTCATAGATACCTACCCTCCCTTACCGCTCCCCCTCTTACCCTCCCCTCCTTCCCCTGTTTGTAGACCTTATAAAATATCACAGACAAACATTATATAGTTCAACTTGAAATTTATTTATTAAGTTTCATTGTCAAAGTTATTTTTACATTGCTTTGAGATAAGGCAAAAGTTTCCCCCCCTCCATGAAACCAATAAAACCTATATTGAATAAAATAAAAATGATGCCGTTACCGGTAGTTCTGCAGCTTCTTGGTGGAAATAAAGACCATCTCCCGTCTCCAGGCTGCAGCAGAGACTGACTAAAATGGCTGCCAAGCCCGGTATTAATGCTTCTAAATTGATGACATCACAAAAGAGTGACATCATCAGCCTTCCAAACACCTGGCTCATTTGCATACAGTATGTATGTATGTGAGTCTGTCTGTCTATCTATCTATCTATCTATCTATCTATCCTATCTATCTTTATTAATTATGTAGAATATAGATATGGATTATTTCTGAATTATAGATTTTGTAGATATAGATTAAAGATAGATTTAAGATTGTTTATGTGTGTGTGCATGTGTGTGTGTGTGTGTGTGTGTATATATGTAAATGTATGTATGTATGTATGTATGTATGTATGTATGTATGTATGTATGTGTATATATATATATATATATATATATATATATATATATATATAATGTAAAAAAAATATAAAATCTGTAGGTATGTATGGCGGAAAAAAAAGGCCTGCTGTATGTTTTTAAGTTCTTCGGATGACCATGCCGCTCTATTATTCTCCTTACTAGGGTCTACTAATGCCGGCCCAGGGGAAGGCAATAAAGCCCTATGGGGCCGAAGCCAATTTCCCTCATTTTAGGTAAAAAGTTTCCATCCGTCCCCACTCGAAATGCGGCCGGCCGAAGAGATCCCTCCAACCGACCGGCCGCCGCACCTTCAGAGACAAACTAGTGCTTGCTTCTAGTGTCATCGCCGGCTTAACCATCCTGTGTAGGGAGCTGACGAGTCCTGCAGCAGCAGCAGCAGGCTCTGCAAGCCTAGGATGCGTGAGCACGGTGCAAGAGGAAGGACTGAGGGTGTGAGGCTGGGCGCCGTTGAGAAGGCGTGGGGCGGGGCTATGCAAAGATTTAAAACTCTCCCAGCTGCCTGGGTGCATTGTGGGTGCGCCCAGAGTGCCGGCTGAGCGTGTTGCCTCAAGCCTTGGAAGTGGAGTTGGGCGGGCCGGGCTACAGGTGAAACCCGTTTCGGGTTATGGGTGTATGTGCAGGGGGTGCGCTCGCACCTGGGGCCCGGAGCCCTAGGGGGCCCATAAAGTCTCTCTTCCCCACATTGTAAACCAATGCTATCAAGGAAGCTTTATAGTTTGGGGGCCCAGTTCCAGACTTTGTACTGGGGCCCCGCAGCTTCAAGGTACACCTCTGGATCAGGATAATGCTAGGCCATTCCAACCAGCCTGTGTGAGTGACCTGCAGTCGCTGGTAGTCGAAAAGTGGCCGCCCGGCCGGCCCCGGATGCGCGCTTCAGAGTGGACAGACAGCAGCGGACCCCCAATCACACAGGCCCGAGGCTTGCTATGCAGCATGGAATACCTCATTGGACTGCAGCACTCCACGCGGGCTGAGATACACGCTCCACGTGGGATGGGCAGTATTCGTCCATGAAGATCCAGGCCAATGCTTAGAGATGGAGCAACACTCGGGGAGCAAAGAACTCCAACGAACGGACGCCTACTTTACAAGGATGTATTGCTTTATTCAATGCATGGACACAGAAACAGTTCAACCGCTCGATTACAGACCGCAGTCAATACAGTAAAGGAAGAAATGTGTCTGTTTAATGTAAACTTGCATGGAGCTCGTTTGTCAGCCACTGACGGACTGAATGCTGCTGCTGCCGCCACCGCCGCTGCTGCTGCATGTCTGAAACGTGGTCTGACGTTACATGCACCACCAGGGATAAGGCCTTGCCTATAAGCATTCCCCAGCTGGCAAAAATGGAACCTCCCTGCCTATTCCTCACCATGGAAGAACGGAACCTACCTTTTTTTTTAAAAAAAAAAGAAAGCCACAACAGCAGCAGCCAACTAGGTTTTGGTAGGCCGCTGTCTCCCCCTTGTGTGCTGCATAAAAAATGCACTCCACTAAAAATAACAATGATCCACGAAATAGAGCGTATGGAGAGAATGAGGCTTCTAGATGAGCCGTCAGGCTATGATAAATTGTATCACGCCTGGGCGATATGGATAGATGCCCGGAGCTCACCCCTATTTACTAGGTGGTTACAGACAGGGACATGTGAGTAACACGTTTAAATCACAATCGTAAAGAGAAACAACAATCCCGGAGCCCCCCCCCCCCTTTTTGTTTTTTTTTTCTCTGTCTCCCATGTCATAGATACCTACCCTCCCTTACCGCTCCCCCTCTTACCCTCCCCTCCTTCCCCTGTTTGTAGACCTTATAAAATATCACAGACAAACATTATATAGTTCAACTTGAAATTTATTTATTAAGTTTCATTGTCAAAGTTATTTTTACATTGCTTTGAGATAAGGCAAAAGTTTCCCCCCCTCCATGAAACCAATAAAACCTATATTGAATAAAATAAAAATGATGCCGTTACCGGTAGTTCTGCAGCTTCTTGGTGGAAATAAAGACCATCTCCCGTCTCCAGGCTGCAGCAGAGACTGACTAAAATGGCTGCCAAGCCCGGTATTAATGCTTCTAAATTGATGACATCACAAAAGAGTGACATCATCAGCCTTCCAAACACCTGGCTCATTTGCATACAGTATGTATGTATGTGAGTCTGTCTGTCTATCTATCTATCTATCTATCTATCTATCTATCTATCTATCTATCTATCTATCTATCTATCCTATCTATCTTTATTAATTATGTAGAATATAGATATGGATTATTTCTGAATTATAGATTTTGTAGATATAGATTAAAGATAGATTTAAGATTGTTTATGTGTGTGTGCATGTGTGTGTGTGTGTGTGTATATATATGTAAATGTATGTAAATGTATGTATATGTATGTATGTATGTATGTATGTATGTATGTGTATATATATATATATATATATATAATGTAAAAAAAATATAAAATCTGTAGGTATGTATGGCGGAAAAAAAAGGCCTGCTGTATGTTTTTAAGTTCTTCGGATGACCATGCCGCTCTATTATTCTCCTTACTAGGGTCTACTAATGCCGGCCCAGGGGAAGGCAATAAAGCCCTATGGGGCCGAAGCCAATTTCCCTCATTTTAGGTAAAAAGTTTCCATCCGTCCCCACTCGAAATGCGGCCGGCCGAAGAGATCCCTCCAACCGACCGGCCGCCGCACCTTCAGAGACAAACTAGTGCTTGCTTCTAGTGTCATCGCCGGCTTAACCATCCTGTGTAGGGAGCTGACGAGTCCTGCAGCAGCAGCAGCAGCAGCAGCAGCAGCAGGCTCTGCAAGCCTAGGATGCGTGAGCACGGTGCAAGAGGAAGGACTGAGGGTGTGAGGCTGGGCGCCGTTGAGAAGGCGTGGGGCGGGGCTATGCAAAGATTTAAAACTCTCCCAGCTGCCTGGGTGCATTGTGGGTGCGCCCAGAGTGCCGGCTGAGCGTGTTGCCTCAAGCCTTGGAAGTGGAGTTGGGCGGGCCGGGCTACAGGTGAAACCCGTTTCGGGTTATGGGTGTATGTGCAGGGGGTGCGCTCGCACCTGGGGCCCGGAGCCCTAGGGGGCCCATAAAGTCTCTCTTCCCCACATTGTAAACCAATGCTATCAAGGAAGCTTTATAGTTTGGGGGCCCAGTTCCAGACTTTGTACTGGGGCCCCGCAGCTTCAAGGTACACCTCTGGATCAGGATAATGCTAGGCCATTCCAACCAGCCTGTGTGAGTGACCTGCAGTCGCTGGTAGTCGAAAAGTGGCCGCCCGGCCGGCCCCGGATGCGCGCTTCAGAGTGGACAGACAGCAGCGGACCCCCAATCACACAGGCCCGAGGCTTGCTATGCAGCATGGAATACCTCATTGGACTGCAGCACTCCACGCGGGCTGAGATACACGCTCCACGTGGGATGGGCAGTATTCGTCCATGAAGATCCAGGCCAATGCTTAGAGATGGAGCAACACTCGGGGAGCAAAGAACTCCAACGAACGGACGCCTACTTTACAAGGATGTATTGCTTTATTCAATGCATGGACACAGAAACAGTTCAACCGCTCGATTACAGACCGCAGTCAATACAGTAAAGGAAGAAATGTGTCTGTTTAATGTAAACTTGCATGGAGCTCGTTTGTCAGCCACTGACGGACTGAATGCTGCTGCTGCCGCCACCGCCGCTGCTGCTGCATGTCTGAAACGTGGTCTGACGTTACATGCACCACCAGGGATAAGGCCTTGCCTATAAGCATTCCCCAGCTGGCAAAAATGGAACCTCCCTGCCTATTCCTCACCATGGAAGAACGGAACCTACCTTTTTTTTTTAAAAAAAAAGAAAGCCACAACAGCAGCAGCCAACTAGATTTTGGTAGGCCGCTGTCTCCCCCTTGTGTGCTGCATAAAAAATGCACTCCACTAAAAATAACAATGATCCACGAAATAGAGCGTATGGAGAGAATGAGGCTTCTAGATGAGCCGTCAGGCTATGATAAATTGTATCACGCCTGGGCGATATGGATAGATGCCCGGAGCTCACCCCTATTTACTAGGTGGTTACAGACAGGGACATGTGAGTAACACGTTTAAATCACAATCGTAAAGAGAAACAACAATCCCGGAGCCCCCCCCCCCCCTTTTTGGTTTTTTTTTCTCTGTCTCCCATGTCATAGATACCTACCCTCCCTTACCGCTCCCCCTCTTACCCTCCCCTCCTTCCCCTGTTTGTAGACCTTATAAAATATCACAGACAAACATTATATAGTTCAACTTGAAATTTATTTATTAAGTTTCATTGTCAAAGTTATTTTTACATTGCTTTGAGATAAGGCAAAAGTTTCCCCCCCTCCATGAAACCAATAAAACCTATATTGAATAAAATAAAAATGATGCCGTTACCGGTAGTTCTGCAGCTTCTTGGTGGAAATAAAGACCATCTCCCGTCTCCAGGCTGCAGCAGAGACTGACTAAAATGGCTGCCAAGCCCGGTATTAATGCTTCTAAATTGATGACATCACAAAAGAGTGACATCATCAGCCTTCCAAACACCTGGCTCATTTGCATACAGTATGTATGTATGTGAGTCTGTCTGTCTATCTATCTATCTATCTATCTATCTATCTATCTATCTATCTATCTATCTATCTATCTATCCTATCTATCTTTATTAATTATGTAGAATATAGATATGGATTATTTCTGAATTATAGATTTTGTAGATATAGATTAAAGATAGATTTAAGATTGTTTATGTGTGTGTGCATGTGTGTGTGTGTGTGTGTATATATGTAAATGTATGTATGTATGTATGTGTATATATATATATATATATATATATATATATATATAATGTAAAAAAAATATAAAATCTGTAGGTATGTATGGCGGAAAAAAAAGGCCTGCTGTATGTTTTTAAGTTCTTCGGATGACCATGCCGCTCTATTATTCTCCTTACTAGGGTCTACTAATGCCGGCCCAGGGGAAGGCAATAAAGCCCTATGGGGCCGAAGCCAATTTCCCTCATTTTAGGTAAAAAGTTTCCATCCGTCCCCACTCGAAATGCGGCCGGCCGAAGAGATCCCTCCAACCGACCGGCCGCCGCACCTTCAGAGACAAACTAGTGCTTGCTTCTAGTGTCATCGCCGGCTTAACCATCCTGTGTAGGGAGCTGACGAGTCCTGCAGCAGCAGCAGCAGGCTCTGCAAGCCTAGGATGCGTGAGCACGGTGCAAGAGGAAGGACTGAGGGTGTGAGGCTGGGCGCCGTTGAGAAGGCGTGGGGCGGGGCTATGCAAAGATTTAAAACTCTCCCAGCTGCCTGGGTGCATTGTGGGTGCGCCCAGAGTGCCGGCTGAGCGTGTTGCCTCAAGCCTTGGAAGTGGAGTTGGGCGGGCCGGGCTACAGGTGAAACCCGTTTCGGGTTATGGGTGTATGTGCAGGGGGTGCGCTCGCACCTGGGGCCCGGAGCCCTAGGGGGCCCATAAAGTCTCTCTTCCCCACATTGTAAACCAATGCTATCAAGGAAGCTTTATAGTTTGGGGGCCCAGTTCCAGACTTTGTACTGGGGCCCCGCAGCTTCAAGGTACACCTCTGGATCAGGATAATGCTAGGCCATTCCAACCAGCCTGTGTGAGTGACCTGCAGTCGCTGGTAGTCGAAAAGTGGCCGCCCGGCCGGCCCCGGATGCGCGCTTCAGAGTGGACAGACAGCAGCGGACCCCCAATCACACAGGCCCGAAGCTTGCTATGCAGCATGGAATACCTCATTGGACTGCAGCACTCCACGCGGGCTGAGATACACGCTCCACGTGGGATGGGCAGTATTCGTCCATGAAGATCCAGGCCAATGCTTAGAGATGGAGCAACACTCGGGGAGCAAAGAACTCCAACGAACGGACGCCTACTTTACAAGGATGTATTGCTTTATTCAATGCATGGACACAGAAACAGTTCAACCGCTCGATTACAGACCGCAGTCAATACAGTAAAGGAAGAAATGTGTCTGTTTAATGTAAACTTGCATGGAGCTCGTTTGTCAGCCACTGACGGACTGAATGCTGCTGCTGCCGCCACCGCCGCTGCTGCTGCATGTCTGAAACGTGGTCTGACGTTACATGCACCACCAGGGATAAGGCCTTGCCTATAAGCATTCCCCAGCTGGCAAAAATGGAACCTCCCTGCCTATTCCTCACCATGGAAGAACGGAACCTACCTTTTTTTTTAAAAAAAAAAGAAAGCCACAACAGCAGCAGCCAACTAGATTTTGGTAGGCCGCTGTCTCCCCCTTGTGTGCTGCATAAAAAATGCACTCCACTAAAAATAACAATGATCCACGAAATAGAGCGTATGGAGAGAATGAGGCTTCTAGATGAGCCGTCAGGCTATGATAAATTGTATCACGCCTGGGCGATATGGATAGATGCCCGGAGCTCACCCCTATTTACTAGGTGGTTACAGACAGGGACATGTGAGTAACACGTTTAAATCACAATCGTAAAGAGAAACAACAATCCCGGAGCCCCCCCCCCCCTTTTTGTTTTTTTTTTCTCTGTCTCCCATGTCATAGATACCTACCCTCCCTTACCGCTCCCCCTCTTACCCTCCCCTCCTTCCCCTGTTTGTAGACCTTATAAAATATCACAGACAAACATTATATAGTTCAACTTGAAATTTATTTATTAAGTTTCATTGTCAAAGTTATTTTTACATTGCTTTGAGATAAGGCAAAAGTTTCCCCCCCTCCATGAAACCAATAAAACCTATATTGAATAAAATAAAAATGATGCCGTTACCGGTAGTTCTGCAGCTTCTTGGTGGAAATAAAGACCATCTCCCGTCTCCAGGCTGCAGCAGAGACTGACTAAAATGGCTGCCAAGCCCGGTATTAATGCTTCTAAATTGATGACATCACAAAAGAGTGACATCATCAGCCTTCCAAACACCTGGCTCATTTGCATACAGTATGTATGTATGTGAGTCTGTCTGTCTATCTATCTATCTATCTATCTATCTATCTATCTATCTATCTATCTATCTATCTATCTATCCTATCTATCTTTATTAATTATGTAGAATATAGATATGGATTATTTCTGAATTATAGATTTTGTAGATATAGATTAAAGATAGATTTAAGATTGTTTATGTGTGTGTGCATGTGTGTGTGTGTGTGTGTGTGTGTATATATGTAAATGTTTGTATGTATGTATGTATGTGTATATATATATATATATATATATATATATATATATATATATATATATATATATATATATATATATAATGTAAAAAAAATATAAAATCTGTAGGTATGTATGGCGGAAAAAAAAGGCCTGCTGTATGTTTTTAAGTTCTTCGGATGACCATGCCGCTCTATTATTCTCCTTACTAGGGTCTACTAATGCCGGCCCAGGGGAAGGCAATAAAGCCCTATGGGGCCGAAGCCAATTTCCCTCATTTTAGGTAAAAAGTTTCCATCCGTCCCCACTCGAAATGCGGCCGGCCGAAGAGATCCCTCCAACCGACCGGCCGCCGCACCTTCAGAGACAAACTAGTGCTTGCTTCTAGTGTCATCGCCGGCTTAACCATCCTGTGTAGGGAGCTGACGAGTCCTGCAGCAGCAGCAGCAGGCTCTGCAAGCCTAGGATGCGTGAGCACGGTGCAAGAGGAAGGACTGAGGGTGTGAGGCTGGGCGCCGTTGAGAAGGCGTGGGGCGGGGCTATGCAAAGATTTAAAACTCTCCCAGCTGCCTGGGTGCATTGTGGGTGCGCCCAGAGTGCCGGCTGAGCGTGTTGCCTCAAGCCTTGGAAGTGGAGTTGGGCGGGCCGGGCTACAGGTGAAACCCGTTTCGGGTTATGGGTGTATGTGCAGGGGGTGCGCTCGCACCTGGGGCCCGGAGCCCTAGGGGGCCCATAAAGTCTCTCTTCCCCACATTGTAAACCAATGCTATCAAGGAAGCTTTATAGTTTGGGGGCCCAGTTCCAGACTTTGTACTGGGGCCCCGCAGCTTCAAGGTACACCTCTGGATCAGGATAATGCTAGGCCATTCCAACCAGCCTGTGTGAGTGACCTGCAGTCGCTGGTAGTCAAAGTGGCCGCCCGGCCGGCCGGCCCCGGATGCGCGCTTCAGAGTGGACAGACAGCAGCGGACCCCCAATCACACAGGCCCGAGGCTTGCTATGCAGCATGGAATACCTCATTGGACTGCAGCACTCCACGCGGGCTGAGATACACGCTCCACGTGGGATGGGCAGTATTCGTCCATGAAGATCCAGGCCAATGCTTAGAGATGGAGCAACACTCGGGGAGCAAAGAACTCCAACGAACGGACGCCTACTTTACAAGGATGTATTGCTTTATTCAATGCATGGACACAGAAACAGTTCAACCGCTCGATTACAGACCGCAGTCAATACAGTAAAGGAAGAAATGTGTCTGTTTAATGTAAACTTGCATGGAGCTCGTTTGTCAGCCACTGACGGACTGAATGCTGCTGCTGCCGCCACCGCCGCTGCTGCTGCATGTCTGAAACGTGGTCTGACGTTACATGCACCACCAGGGATAAGGCCTTGCCTATAAGCATTCCCCAGCTGGCAAAAATGGAACCTCCCTGCCTATTCCTCACCATGGAAGAACGGAACCTACCTTTTTTTTTAAAAAAAAAAGAAAGCCACAACAGCAGCAGCCAACTAGATTTTGGTAGGCCGCTGTCTCCCCCTTGTGTGCTGCATAAAAAATGCACTCCACTAAAAATAACAATGATCCACGAAATAGAGCGTATGGAGAGAATGAGGCTTCTAGATGAGCCGTCAGGCTATGATAAATTGTATCACGCCTGGGCGATATGGATAGATGCCCGGAGCTCACCCCTATTTACTAGGTGGTTACAGACAGGGACATGTGAGTAACACGTTTAAACCACAATCGTAAAGAGAAACAACAATCCCGGAGCCCCCCCCCCCCTTTTTGTTTTTTTTTTCTCTGTCTCCCATGTCATAGATACCTACCCTCCCTTACCGCTCCCCCTCTTACCCTCCCCTCCTTCCCCTGTTTGTAGACCTTATAAAATATCACAGACAAACATTATATAGTTCAACTTGAAATTTATTTATTAAGTTTCATTGTCAAAGTTATTTTTACATTGCTTTGAGATAAGGCAAAAGTTTCCCCCCCTCCATGAAACCAATAAAACCTATATTGAATAAAATAAAAATGATGCCGTTACCGGTAGTTCTGCAGCTTCTTGGTGGAAATAAAGACCATCTCCCGTCTCCAGGCTGCAGCAGAGACTGACTAAAATGGCTGCCAAGCCCGGTATTAATGCTTCTAAATTGATGACATCACAAAAGAGTGACATCATCAGCCTTCCAAACACCTGGCTCATTTGCATACAGTATGTATGTATGTGAGTCTGTCTGTCTATCTATCTATCTATCTATCTATCTATCTATCTATCTATCTATCCTATCTATCTTTATTAATTATGTAGAATATAGATATGGATTATTTCTGAATTATAGATTTTGTAGATATAGATTAAAGATAGATTTAAGATTGTTTATGTGTGTGTGCATGTGTGTGTGTGTGTGTGTGTATATATATGTAAATGTATGTAAATGTATGTATGTATGTATGTATGTATGTATGTGTATATATATATATATATATATAATGTAAAAAAAATATAAAATCTGTAGGTATGTATGGCGGAAAAAAAAGGCCTGCTGTATGTTTTTAAGTTCTTCGGATGACCATGCCGCTCTATTATTCTCCTTACTAGGGTCTACTAATGCCGGCCCAGGGGAAGGCAATAAAGCCCTATGGGGCCGAAGCCAATTTCCCTCATTTTAGGTAAAAAGTTTCCATCCGTCCCCACTCGAAATGCGGCCGGCCGAAGAGATCCCTCCAACCGACCGGCCGCCGCACCTTCAGAGACAAACTAGTGCTTGCTTCTAGTGTCATCGCCGGCTTAACCATCCTGTGTAGGGAGCTAACGAGTCCTGCAGCAGCAGCAGCAGCAGCAGCAGGCTCTGCAAGCCTAGGATGCGTGAGCACGGTGCAAGAGGAAGGACTGAGGGTGTGAGGCTGGGCGCCGTTGAGAAGGCGTGGGGCGGGGCTATGCAAAGATTTAAAACTCTCCCAGCTGCCTGGGTGCATTGTGGGTGCGCCCAGAGTGCCGGCTGAGCGTGTTGCCTCAAGCCTTGGAAGTGGAGTTGGGCGGGCCGGGCTACAGGTGAAACCCGTTTCGGGTTATGGGTGTATGTGCAGGGGGTGCGCTCGCACCTGGGGCCCGGAGCCCTAGGGGGCCCATAAAGTCTCTCTTCCCCACATTGTAAACCAATGCTATCAAGGAAGCTTTATAGTTTGGGGGCCCAGTTCCAGACTTTGTACTGGGGCCCCGCAGCTTCAAGGTACACCTCTGGATCAGGATAATGCTAGGCCATTCCAACCAGCCTGTGTGAGTGACCTGCAGTCGCTGGTAGTCGAAAAGTGGCCGCCCGGCCGGCCGGCCCCGGATGCGCGCTTCAGAGTGGACAGACAGCAGCGGACCCCCAATCACACAGGCCCGAGGCTTGCTATGCAGCATGGAATACCTCATTGGACTGCAGCACTCCACGCGGGCTGAGATACACGCTCCACGTGGGATGGGCAGTATTCGTCCATGAAGATCCAGGCCAATGCTTAGAGATGGAGCAACACTCGGGGAGCAAAGAACTCCAACGAACGGACGCCTACTTTACAAGGATGTATTGCTTTATTCAATGCATGGACACAGAAACAGTTCAACCGCTCGATTACAGACCGCAGTCAATACAGTAAAGGAAGAAATGTCTCTGTTTAATGTAAACTTGCATGGAGCTCGTATGTCAGCCACTGACGGACTGAATGCTGCTGCTGCCGCCACCGCCGCTGCTGCTGCATGTCTGAAACGTGGTCTGACGTTACATGCACCACCAGGGATAAGGCCTTGCCTATAAGCATTCCCCAGCTGGCAAAAATGGAACCTCCCTGCCTATTCCTCACCATGGAAGAACGGAACCTACCTTTTTTTTTAAAAAAAAAAGAAAGCCACAACAGCAGCAGCCAACTAGATTTTGGTAGGCCGCTGTCTCCCCCTTGTGTGCTGCATAAAAAATGCACTCCACTAAAAATAACAATGATCCACGAAATAGAGCGTATGGAGAGAATGAGGCTTCTAGATGAGCCGTCAGGCTATGATAAATTGTATCACGCCTGGGTGATATGGATAGATGCCCGGAGCTCACCCCTATTTACTAGGTGGTTACAGACAGGGACATGTGAGTAACACGTTTAAATCACAATCGTAAAGAGAAACAACAATCCCGGAGCCCCCCCCCCCCTTTTTTTTTTTTTTTCTCTGTCTCCCATGTCATAGATACCTACCCTCCCTTACCGCTCCCCCTCTTACCCTCCCCTCCTTCCCCTGTTTGTAGACCTTATAAAATATCACAGACAAACATTATATAGTTCAACTTGAAATTTATTTATTAAGTTTCATTGTCAAAGTTATTTTTACATTGCTTTGAGATAAGGCAAAAGTTTCCCCCCCTCCATGAAACCAATAAAACCTATATTGAATAAAATAAAAATGATGCCGTTACCGGTAGTTCTGCAGCTTCTTGGTGGAAATAAAGACCATCTCCCGTCTCCAGGCTGCAGCAGAGACTGACTAAAATGGCTGCCAAGCCCGGTATTAATGCTTCTAAATTGATGACATCACAAAAGAGTGACATCATCAGCCTTCCAAACACCTGGCTCATTTGCATACAGTATGTATGTATGTGAGTCTGTCTGTCTATCTATCTATCTATCTATCTATCTATCTATCTATCCTATCTATCTTTATTAATTATGTAGAATATAGATATGGATTATTTCTGAATTATAGATTTTGTAGATATAGATTAAAGATAGATTTAAGATTGTTTATGTGTGTGTGCATGTGTGTGTGTGTGTGTGTGTGTATATATGTAAATGTATGTATGTATGTATGTATGTATGTGTATATATATATATATATATATATATATATATATATATATATATAATGTAAAAAAAATATAAAATCTGTAGGTATGTATGGCGGAAAAAAAAGGCCTGCTGTATGTTTTTAAGTTCTTCGGATGACCATGCCGCTCTATTATTCTCCTTACTAGGGTCTACTAATGCCGGCCCAGGGGAAGGCAATAAAGCCCTATGGGGCCGAAGCCAATTTCCCTCATTTTAGGTAAAAAGTTTCCATCCGTCCCCACTCGAAATGCGGCCGGCCGAAGAGATCCCTCCAACCGACCGGCCGCCGCACCTTCAGAGACAAACTAGTGCTTGCTTCTAGTGTCATCGCCGGCTTAACCATCCTGTGTAGGGAGCTGACGAGTCCTGCAGCAGCAGCAGCAGGCTCTGCAAGCCTAGGATGCGTGAGCACGGTGCAAGAGGAAGGACTGAGGGTGTGAGGCTGGGCGCCGTTGAGAAGGCGTGGGGCGGGGCTATGCAAAGATTTAAAACTCTCCCAGCTGCCTGGGTGCATTGTGGGTGCGCCCAGAGTGCCGGCTGAGCGTGTTGCCTCAAGCCTTGGAAGTGGAGTTGGGCGGGCCGGGCTACAGGTGAAACCCGTTTCGGGTTATGGGTGTATGTGCAGGGGGTGCGCTCGCACCTGGGGCCCGGAGCCCTAGGGGGCCCATAAAGTCTCTCTTCCCCACATTGTAAACCAATGCTATCAAGGAAGCTTTATAGTTTGGGGGCCCAGTTCCAGACTTTGTACTGGGGCCCCGCAGCTTCAAGGTACACCTCTGGATCAGGATAATGCTAGGCCATTCCAACCAGCCTGTGTGAGTGACCTGCAGTCGCTGGTAGTCGAAAAGTGGCCGCCCGGCCGGCCCCGGATGCGCGCTTCAGAGTGGACAGACAGCAGCGGACCCCCAATCACACAGGCCCGAGGCTTGCTATGCAGCATGGAATACCTCATTGGACTGCAGCACTCCACGCGGGCTGAGATACACGCTCCACGTGGGATGGGCAGTATTCGTCCATGAAGATCCAGGCCAATGCTTAGAGATGGAGCAACACTCGGGGAGCAAAGAACTCCAACGAACGGACGCCTACTTTACAAGGATGTATTGCTTTATTCAATGCATGGACACAGAAACAGTTCAACCGCTCGATTACAGACCGCAGTCAATACAGTAAAGGAAGAAATGTGTCTGTTTAATGTAAACTTGCATGGAGCTCGTTTGTCAGCCACTGACGGACTGAATGCTGCTGCTGCCGCCACCGCCGCTGCTGCTGCATGTCTGAAACGTGGTCTGACGTTACATGCACCACCAGGGATAAGGCCTTGCCTATAAGCATTCCCCAGCTGGCAAAAATGGAACCTCCCTGCCTATTCCTCACCATGGAAGAACGGAACCTACCTTTTTTTTTAAAAAAAAAAGAAAGCCACAACAGCAGCAGCCAACTAGATTTTGGTAGGCCGCTGTCTCCCCCTTGTGTGCTGCATAAAAAATGCACTCCACTAAAAATAACAATGATCCACGAAATAGAGCGTATGGAGAGAATGAGGCTTCTAGATGAGCCGTCAGGCTATGATAAATTGTATCACGCCTGGGCGATATGGATAGATGCCCGGAGCTCACCCCTATTTACTAGGTGGTTACAGACAGGGACATGTGAGTAACACGTTTAAATCACAATCGTAAAGAGAAACAACAATCCCGGAGCCCCCCCCCCCCCTTTTTGTTTTTTTTTTCTCTGTCTCCCATGTCATAGATACCTACCCTCCCTTACCGCTCCCCCTCTTACCCTCCCCTCCTTCCCCTGTTTGTAGACCTTATAAAATATCACAGACAAACATTATATAGTTCAACTTGAAATTTATTTATTAAGTTTCATTGTCAAAGTTATTTTTACATTGCTTTGAGATAAGGCAAAAGTTTCCCCCCCTCCATGAAACCAATAAAACCTATATTGAATAAAATAAAAATGATGCCGTTACCGGTAGTTCTGCAGCTTCTTGGTGGAAATAAAGACCATCTCCCGTCTCCAGGCTGCAGCAGAGACTGACTAAAATGGCTGCCAAGCCCGGTATTAATGCTTCTAAATTGATGACATCACAAAAGAGTGACATCATCAGCCTTCCAAACACCTGGCTCATTTGCATACAGTATGTATGTATGTGAGTCTGTCTATCTATCTATCCTATCTATCTTTATTAATTATGTAGAATATAGATATGGATTATTTCTGAATTATAGATTTTGTAGATATAGATTAAAGATAGATTTAAGATTGTTTATGTGTGTGTGCATGTGTGTGTGTGTGTGTGTGTGTATATATGTAAATGTATGTATGTATGTATGTATGTATGTATGTATGTATGTGTATATATATATATATATATATATATATATATAATGTAAAAAAAATATAAAATCTGTAGGTATGTATGGCGGAAAAAAAAGGCCTGCTGTATGTTTTTAAGTTCTTCGGATGACCATGCCGCTCTATTATTCTCCTTACTAGGGTCTACTAATGCCGGCCCAGGGGAAGGCAATAAAGCCCTATGGGGCCGAAGCCAATTTCCCTCATTTTAGGTAAAAAGTTTCCATCCGTCCCCACTCGAAATGCGGCCGGCCGAAGAGATCCCTCCAACCGACCGGCCGCCGCACCTTCAGAGACAAACTAGTGCTTGCTTCTAGTGTCATCGCCGGCTTAACCATCCTGTGTAGGGAGCTGACGAGTCCTGCAGCAGCAGCAGCAGGCTCTGCAAGCCTAGGATGCGTGAGCACGGTGCAAGAGGAAGGACTGAGGGTGTGAGGCTGGGCGCCGTTGAGAAGGCGTGGGGCGGGGCTATGCAAAGATTTAAAACTCTCCCAGCTGCCTGGGTGCATTGTGGGTGCGCCCAGAGTGCCGGCTGAGCGTGTTGCCTCAAGCCTTGGAAGTGGAGTTGGGCGGGCCGGGCTACAGGTGAAACCCGTTTCGGGTTATGGGTGTATGTGCAGGGGGTGCGCTCGCACCTGGGGCCCGGAGCCCTAGGGGGCCCATAAAGTCTCTCTTCCCCACATTGTAAACCAATGCTATCAAGGAAGCTTTATAGTTTGGGGGCCCAGTTCCAGACTTTGTACTGGGGCCCCGCAGCTTCAAGGTACACCTCTGGATCAGGATAATGCTAGGCCATTCCAACCAGCCTGTGTGAGTGACCTGCAGTCGCTGGTAGTCGAAAAGTGGCCGCCCGGCCGGCCCCGGATGCGCGCTTCAGAGTGGACAGACAGCAGCGGACCCCCAATCACACAGGCCCGAGGCTTGCTATGCAGCATGGAATACCTCATTGGACTGCAGCACTCCACGCGGGCTGAGATACACGCTCCACGTGGGATGGGCAGTATTCGTCCATGAAGATCCAGGCCAATGCTTAGAGATGGAGCAACACTCGGGGAGCAAAGAACTCCAACGAACGGACGCCTACTTTACAAGGATGTATTGCTTTATTCAATGCATGGACACAGAAACAGTTCAACCGCTCGATTACAGACCGCAGTCAATACAGTAAAGGAAGAAATGTGTCTGTTTAATGTAAACTTGCATGGAGCTCGTTTGTCAGCCACTGACGGACTGAATGCTGCTGCTGCCGCCACCGCCGCTGCTGCTGCATGTCTGAAACGTGGTCTGACGTTACATGCACCACCAGGGATAAGGCCTTGCCTATAAGCATTCCCCAGCTGGCAAAAATGGAACCTCCCTGCCTATTCCTCACCATGGAAGAACGGAACCTACCTTTTTTTTTAAAAAAAAAAGAAAGCCACAACAGCAGCAGCCAACTAGATTTTGGTAGGCCGCTGTCTCCCCCTTGTGTGCTGCATAAAAAATGCACTCCACTAAAAATAACAATGATCCACGAAATAGAGCGTATGGAGAGAATGAGGCTTCTAGATGAGCCGTCAGGCTATGATAAATTGTATCACGCCTGGGCGATATGGATAGATGCCCGGAGCTCACCCCTATTTACTAGGTGGTTACAGACAGGGACATGTGAGTAACACGTTTAAATCACAATCGTAAAGAGAAACAACAATCCCGGAGCCCCCCCCCCCCTTTTTGTTTTTTTTTTCTCTGTCTCCCATGTCATAGATACCTACCCTCCCTTACCGCTCCCCCTCTTACCCTCCCCTCCTTCCCCTGTTTGTAGACCTTATAAAATATCACAGACAAACATTATATAGTTCAACTTGAAATTTATTTATTAAGTTTCATTGTCAAAGTTATTTTTACATTGCTTTGAGATAAGGCAAAAGTTTCCCCCCCTCCATGAAACCAATAAAACCTATATTGAATAAAATAAAAATGATGCCGTTACCGGTAGTTCTGCAGCTTCTTGGTGGAAATAAAGACCATCTCCCGTCTCCAGGCTGCAGCAGAGACTGACTAAAATGGCTGCCAAGCCCGGTATTAATGCTTCTAAATTGATGACATCACAAAAGAGTGACATCATCAGCCTTCCAAACACCTGGCTCATTTGCATACAGTATGTATGTATGTGAGTCTGTCTGTCTATCTATCTATCTATCTATCTATCTATCTATCTATCTATCTATCTATCTATCTATCTATCTATCCTATCTATCTTTATTAATTATGTAGAATATAGATATGGATTATTTCTGAATTATAGATTTTGTAGATATAGATTAAAGATAGATTTAAGATTGTTTATGTGTGTGTGCATGTGTGTGTGTGTGTGTGTATATATATGTAAATGTATGTAAATGTATGTATGTATGTATGTATGTATGTATGTATGTATGTGTATATATATATATATATATATAATGTAAAAAAAATATAAAATCTGTAGGTATGTATGGCGGAAAAAAAAGGCCTGCTGTATGTTTTTAAGTTCTTCGGATGACCATGCCGCTCTATTACTCTCCTTACTAGGGTCTACTAATGCCGGCCCAGGGGAAGGCAATAAAGCCCTATGGGGCCGAAGCCAATTTCCCTCATTTTAGGTAAAAAGTTTCCATCCGTCCCCACTCGAAATGCGGCCGGCCGAAGAGATCCCTCCAACCGACCGGCCGCCGCACCTTCAGAGACAAACTAGTGCTTGCTTCTAGTGTCATCGCCGGCTTAACCATCCTGTGTAGGGAGCTGACGAGTCCTGCAGCAGCAGCAGCAGGCTCTGCAAGCCTAGGATGCGTGAGCACGGTGCAAGAGGAAGGACTGAGGGTGTGAGGCTGGGCGCCGTTGAGAAGGCGTGGGGCGGGGCTATGCAAAGATTTAAAACTCTCCCAGCTGCCTGGGTGCATTGTGGGTGCGCCCAGAGTGCCGGCTGAGCGTGTTGCCTCAAGCCTTGGAAGTGGAGTTGGGCGGGCCGGGCTACAGGTGAAACCCGTTTCGGGTTATGGGTGTATGTGCAGGGGGTGCGCTCGCACCTGGGGCCTGGAGCCCTAGGGGGCCCATAAAGTCTCTCTTCCCCACATTGTAAACCAATGCTATCAAGGAAGCTTTATAGTTTGGGGGCCCAGTTCCAGACTTTGTACTGGGGCCCCGCAGCTTCAAGGTACACCTCTGGATCAGGATAATGCTAGGCCATTCCAACCAGCCTGTGTGAGTGACCTGCAGTCGCTGGTAGTCGAAAAGTGGCCGCCCGGCCGGCCCCGGATGCGCGCTTCAGAGTGGACAGACAGCAGCGGACCCCCAATCACACAGGCCCGAGGCTTGCTATGCAGCATGGAATACCTCATTGGACTGCAGCACTCCACGCGGGCTGAGATACACGCTCCACGTGGGATGGGCAGTATTCGTCCATGAAGATCCAGGCCAATGCTTAGAGATGGAGCAACACTCGGGGAGCAAAGAACTCCAACGAACGGACGCCTACTTTACAAGGATGTATTGCTTTATTCAATGCATGGACACAGAAACAGTTCAACCGCTCGATTACAGACCGCAGTCAATACAGTAAAGGAAGAAATGTGTCTGTTTAATGTAAACTTGCATGGAGCTCGTTTGTCAGCCACTGACGGACTGAATGCTGCTGCTGCCGCCACCGCCGCTGCTGCTGCATGTCTGAAACGTGGTCTGACGTTACATGCACCACCAGGGATAAGGCCTTGCCTATAAGCATTCCCCAGCTGGCAAAAATGGAACCTCCCTGCCTATTCCTCACCATGGAAGAACGGAACCTACCTTTTTTTTTAAAAAAAAAAGAAAGCCACAACAGCAGCAGCCAACTAGATTTTGGTAGGCCGCTGTCTCCCCCTTGTGTGCTGCATAAAAAATGCACTCCACTAAAAATAACAATGATCCACGAAATAGAGCGTATGGAGAGAATGAGGCTTCTAGATGAGCCGTCAGGCTATGATAAATTGTATCACGCCTGGGCGATATGGATAGATGCCCGGAGCTCACCCCTATTTACTAGGTGGTTACAGACAGGGACATGTGAGTAACACGTTTAAATCACAATCGTAAAGAGAAACAACAATCCCGGAGCCCCCCCCCCCCCTTTTTGTTTTTTTTTTCTCTGTCTCCCATGTCATAGATACCTACCCTCCCTTACCGCTCCCCCTCTTACCCTCCCCTCCTTCCCCTGTTTGTAGACCTTATAAAATATCACAGACAAACATTATATAGTTCAACTTGAAATTTATTTATTAAGTTTCATTGTCAAAGTTATTTTTACATTGCTTTGAGATAAGGCAAAAGTTTCCCCCCCTCCATGAAACCAATAAAACCTATATTGAATAAAATAAAAATGATGCCGTTACCGGTAGTTCTGCAGCTTCTTGGTGGAAATAAAGACCATCTCCCGTCTCCAGGCTGCAGCAGAGACTGACTAAAATGGCTGCCAAGCCCGGTATTAATGCTTCTAAATTGATGACATCACAAAAGAGTGACATCATCAGCCTTCCAAACACCTGGCTCATTTGCATACAGTATGTATGTATGTGAGTCTGTCTGTCTATCTATCTATCTATCTATCTATCTATCTATCTATCTATCTATCTATCTATCTATCTATCCTATCTATCTTTATTAATTATGTAGAATATAGATATGGATTATTTCTGAATTATAGATTTTGTAGATATAGATTAAAGATAGATTTAAGATTGTTTATGTGTGTGTGCATGTGTGTGTGTGTGTGTGTATATATATGTAAATGTATGTAAATGTATGTATGTATGTATGTATGTATGTATGTATGTATGTATGTGTATATATATATATATATATATAATGTAAAAAAAATATAAAATCTGTAGGTATGTATGGCGGAAAAAAAAGGCCTGCTGTATGTTTTTAAGTTCTTCGGATGACCATGCCGCTCTATTATTCTCCTTACTAGGGTCTACTAATGCCGGCCCAGGGGAAGGCAATAAAGCCCTATGGGGCCGAAGCCAATTTCCCTCATTTTAGGTAAAAAGTTTCCATCCGTCCCCACTCGAAATGCGGCCGGCCGAAGAGATCCCTCCAACCGACCGGCCGCCGCACCTTCAGAGACAAACTAGTGCTTGCTTCTAGTGTCATCGCCGGCTTAACCATCCTGTGTAGGGAGCTGACGAGTCCTGCAGCAGCAGCAGCAGCAGGCTCTGCAAGCCTAGGATGCGTGAGCACGGTGCAAGAGGAAGGACTGAGGGTGTGAGGCTGGGCGCCGTTGAGAAGGCGTGGGGCGGGGCTATGCAAAGATTTAAAACTCTCCCAGCTGCCTGGGTGCATTGTGGGTGCGCCCAGAGTGCCGGCTGAGCGTGTTGCCTCAAGCCTTGGAAGTGGAGTTGGGCGGGCCGGGCTACAGGTGAAACCCGTTTCGGGTTATGGGTGTATGTGCAGGGGGTGCGCTCGCACCTGGGGCCCGGAGCCCTAGGGGGCCCATAAAGTCTCTCTTCCCCACATTGTAAACCAATGCTATCAAGGAAGCTTTATAGTTTGGGGGCCCAGTTCCAGACTTTGTACTGGGGCCCCGCAGCTTCAAGGTACACCTCTGGATCAGGATAATGCTAGGCCATTCCAACCAGCCTGTGTGAGTGACCTGCAGTCGCTGGTAGTCGAAAAGTGGCCGCCCGGCCGGCCCCGGATGCGCGCTTCAGAGTGGACAGACAGCAGCGGACCCCCAATCACACAGGCCCGAGGCTTGCTATGCAGCATGGAATACCTCATTGGACTGCAGCACTCCACGCGGGCTGAGATACACGCTCCACGTGGGATGGGCAGTATTCGTCCATGAAGATCCAGGCCAATGCTTAGAGATGGAGCAACACTCGGGGAGCAAAGAACTCCAACGAACGGACGCCTACTTTACAAGGATGTATTGCTTTATTCAATGCATGGACACAGAAACAGTTCAACCGCTCGATTACAGACCGCAGTCAATACAGTAAAGGAAGAAATGTGTCTGTTTAATGTAAACTTGCATGGAGCTCGTTTGTCAGCCACTGACGGACTGAATGCTGCTGCTGCCGCCACCGCCGCTGCTGCTGCATGTCTGAAACGTGGTCTGACGTTACATGCACCACCAGGGATAAGGCCTTGCCTATAAGCATTCCCCAGCTGGCAAAAATGGAACCTCCCTGCCTATTCCTCACCATGGAAGAACGGAACCTACCTTTTTTTTTAAAAAAAAAAGAAAGCCACAACAGCAGCAGCCAACTAGATTTTGGTAGGCCGCTGTCTCCCCCTTGTGTGCTGCATAAAAAATGCACTCCACTAAAAATAACAATGATCCACGAAATAGAGCGTATGGAGAGAATGAGGCTTCTAGATGAGCCGTCAGGCTATGATAAATTGTATCACGCCTGGGCGATATGGATAGATGCCCGGAGCTCACCCCTATTTACTAGGTGGTTACAGACAGGGACATGTGAGTAACACGTTTAAATCACAATCGTAAAGAGAAACAACAATCCCGGAGCCCCCCCCCCCCTTTTTGTTTTTTTTTTCTCTGTCTCCCATGTCATAGATACCTACCCTCCCTTACCGCTCCCCCTCTTACCCTCCCCTCCTTCCCCTGTTTGTAGACCTTATAAAATATCACAGACAAACATTATATAGTTCAACTTGAAATTTATTTATTAAGTTTCATTGTCAAAGTTATTTTTACATTGCTTTGAGATAAGGCAAAAGTTTCCCCCCCTCCATGAAACCAATAAAACCTATATTGAATAAAATAAAAATGATGCCGTTACCGGTAGTTCTGCAGCTTCTTGGTGGAAATAAAGACCATCTCCCGTCTCCAGGCTGCAGCAGAGACTGACTAAAATGGCTGCCAAGCCCGGTATTAATGCTTCTAAATTGATGACATCACAAAAGAGTGACATCATCAGCCTTCCAAACACCTGGCTCATTTGCATACAGTATGTATGTATGTGAGTCTGTCTGTCTATCTATCTATCTATCTATCTATCTATCTATCTATCTATCTATCTATCTATCTATCCTATCTATCTTTATTAATTATGTAGAATATAGATATGGATTATTTCTGAATTATAGATTTTGTAGATATAGATTAAAGATAGATTTAAGATTGTTTATGTGTGTGTGCATGTGTGTGTGTGTGTGTGTATATATATGTAAATGTATGTAAATGTATGTATGTATGTATGTATGTATGTATGTATGTATGTGTATATATATATATATATATATAATGTAAAAAAAATATAAAATCTGTAGGTATGTATGGCGGAAAAAAAAGGCCTGCTGTATGTTTTTAAGTTCTTCGGATGACCATGCCGCTCTATTACTCTCCTTACTAGGGTCTACTAATGCCGGCCCAGGGGAAGGCAATAAAGCCCTATGGGGCCGAAGCCAATTTCCCTCATTTTAGGTAAAAAGTTTCCATCCGTCCCCACTCGAAATGCGGCCGGCCGAAGAGATCCCTCCAACCGACCGGCCGCCGCACCTTCAGAGACAAACTAGTGCTTGCTTCTAGTGTCATCGCCGGCTTAACCATCCTGTGTAGGGAGCTGACGAGTCCTGCAGCAGCAGCAGCAGGCTCTGCAAGCCTAGGATGCGTGAGCACGGTGCAAGAGGAAGGACTGAGGGTGTGAGGCTGGGCGCCGTTGAGAAGGCGTGGGGCGGGGCTATGCAAAGATTTAAAACTCTCCCAGCTGCCTGGGTGCATTGTGGGTGCGCCCAGAGTGCCGGCTGAGCGTGTTGCCTCAAGCCTTGGAAGTGGAGTTGGGCGGGCCGGGCTACAGGTGAAACCCGTTTCGGGTTATGGGTGTATGTGCAGGGGGTGCGCTCGCACCTGGGGCCTGGAGCCCTAGGGGGCCCATAAAGTCTCTCTTCCCCACATTGTAAACCAATGCTATCAAGGAAGCTTTATAGTTTGGGGGCCCAGTTCCAGACTTTGTACTGGGGCCCCGCAGCTTCAAGGTACACCTCTGGATCAGGATAATGCTAGGCCATTCCAACCAGCCTGTGTGAGTGACCTGCAGTCGCTGGTAGTCGAAAAGTGGCCGCCCGGCCGGCCCCGGATGCGCGCTTCAGAGTGGACAGACAGCAGCGGACCCCCAATCACACAGGCCCGAGGCTTGCTATGCAGCATGGAATACCTCATTGGACTGCAGCACTCCACGCGGGCTGAGATACACGCTCCACGTGGGATGGGCAGTATTCGTCCATGAAGATCCAGGCCAATGCTTAGAGATGGAGCAACACTCGGGGAGCAAAGAACTCCAACGAACGGACGCCTACTTTACAAGGATGTATTGCTTTATTCAATGCATGGACACAGAAACAGTTCAACCGCTCGATTACAGACCGCAGTCAATACAGTAAAGGAAGAAATGTGTCTGTTTAATGTAAACTTGCATGGAGCTCGTTTGTCAGCCACTGACGGACTGAATGCTGCTGCTGCCGCCACCGCCGCTGCTGCTGCATGTCTGAAACGTGGTCTGACGTTACATGCACCACCAGGGATAAGGCCTTGCCTATAAGCATTCCCCAGCTGGCAAAAATGGAACCTCCCTGCCTATTCCTCACCATGGAAGAACGGAACCTACCTTTTTTTTTAAAAAAAAAAGAAAGCCACAACAGCAGCAGCCAACTAGATTTTGGTAGGCCGCTGTCTCCCCCTTGTGTGCTGCATAAAAAATGCACTCCACTAAAAATAACAATGATCCACGAAATAGAGCGTATGGAGAGAATGAGGCTTCTAGATGAGCCGTCAGGCTATGATAAATTGTATCACGCCTGGGCGATATGGATAGATGCCCGGAGCTCACCCCTATTTACTAGGTGGTTACAGACAGGGACATGTGAGTAACACGTTTAAATCACAATCGTAAAGAGAAACAACAATCCCGGAGCCCCCCCCCCCCCTTTTTGTTTTTTTTTTCTCTGTCTCCCATGTCATAGATACCTACCCTCCCTTACCGCTCCCCCTCTTACCCTCCCCTCCTTCCCCTGTTTGTAGACCTTATAAAATATCACAGACAAACATTATATAGTTCAACTTGAAATTTATTTATTAAGTTTCATTGTCAAAGTTATTTTTACATTGCTTTGAGATAAGGCAAAAGTTTCCCCCCCTCCATGAAACCAATAAAACCTATATTGAATAAAATAAAAATGATGCCGTTACCGGTAGTTCTGCAGCTTCTTGGTGGAAATAAAGACCATCTCCCGTCTCCAGGCTGCAGCAGAGACTGACTAAAATGGCTGCCAAGCCCGGTATTAATGCTTCTAAATTGATGACATCACAAAAGAGTGACATCATCAGCCTTCCAAACACCTGGCTCATTTGCATACAGTATGTATGTATGTGAGTCTGTCTGTCTATCTATCTATCTATCTATCTATCTATCTATCTATCTATCTATCTATCTATCTATCTATCTATCTATCCTATCTATCTTTATTAATTATGTAGAATATAGATATGGATTATTTCTGAATTATAGATTTTGTAGATATAGATTAAAGATAGATTTAAGATTGTTTATGTGTGTGTGCATGTGTGTGTGTGTGTGTGTATATATATGTAAATGTATGTAAATGTATGTATGTATGTATGTATGTATGTATGTATGTATGTATGTGTATATATATATATATATATATAATGTAAAAAAAATATAAAATCTGTAGGTATGTATGGCGGAAAAAAAAGGCCTGCTGTATGTTTTTAAGTTCTTCGGATGACCATGCCGCTCTATTATTCTCCTTACTAGGGTCTACTAATGCCGGCCCAGGGGAAGGCAATAAAGCCCTATGGGGCCGAAGCCAATTTCCCTCATTTTAGGTAAAAAGTTTCCATCC
This sequence comes from Eleutherodactylus coqui, assembly GCF_035609145.1. Lineage (NCBI taxonomy): Eukaryota > Metazoa > Chordata > Amphibia > Anura > Eleutherodactylidae > Eleutherodactylus > Eleutherodactylus coqui. Next base: position 262,945,915 of record NC_089841.1, on the reverse strand, counting down.
GTCCCCACTCGAAATGCGGCCGGCCGAAGAGATCCCTCCAACCGACCGGCCGCCGCACCTTCAGAGACAAACTAGTGCTTGCTTCTAGTGTCATCGCCGGCTTAACCATCCTGTGTAGGGAGCTGACGAGTCCTGCAGCAGCAGCAGCAGCAGGCTCTGCAAGCCTAGGATGCGTGAGCACGGTGCAAGAGGAAGGACTGAGGGTGTGAGGCTGGGCGCCGTTGAGAAGGCGTGGGGCGGGGCTATGCAAAGATTTAAAACTCTCCCAGCTGCCTGGGTGCATTGTGGGTGCGCCCAGAGTGCCGGCTGAGCGTGTTGCCTCAAGCCTTGGAAGTGGAGTTGGGCGGGCCGGGCTACAGGTGAAACCCGTTTCGGGTTATGGGTGTATGTGCAGGGGGTGCGCTCGCACCTGGGGCCCGGAGCCCTAGGGGGCCCATAAAGTCTCTCTTCCCCACATTGTAAACCAATGCTATCAAGGAAGCTTTATAGTTTGGGGGCCCAGTTCCAGACTTTGTACTGGGGCCCCGCAGCTTCAAGGTACACCTCTGGATCAGGATAATGCTAGGCCATTCCAACCAGCCTGTGTGAGTGACCTGCAGTCGCTGGTAGTCGAAAAGTGGCCGCCCGGCCGGCCCCGGATGCGCGCTTCAGAGTGGACAGACAGCAGCGGACCCCCAATCACACAGGCCCGAGGCTTGCTATGCAGCATGGAATACCTCATTGGACTGCAGCACTCCACGCGGGCTGAGATACACGCTCCACGTGGGATGGGCAGTATTCGTCCATGAAGATCCAGGCCAATGCTTAGAGATGGAGCAACACTCGGGGAGCAAAGAACTCCAACGAACGGACGCCTACTTTACAAGGATGTATTGCTTTATTCAATGCATGGACACAGAAACAGTTCAACCGCTCGATTACAGACCGCAGTCAATACAGTAAAGGAAGAAATGTGTCTGTTTAATGTAAACTTGCATGGAGCTCGTTTGTCAGCCACTGACGGACTGAATGCTGCTGCTGCCGCCACCGCCGCTGCTGCTGCATGTCTGAAACGTGGTCTGACGTTACATGCACCACCAGGGATAAGGCCTTGCCTATAAGCATTCCCCAGCTGGCAAAAATGGAACCTCCCTGCCTATTCCTCACCATGGAAGAACGGAACCTACCTTTTTTTTTAAAAAAAAAAGAAAGCCACAACAGCAGCAGCCAACTAGATTTTGGTAGGCCGCTGTCTCCCCCTTGTGTGCTGCATAAAAAATGCACTCCACTAAAAATAACAATGATCCACGAAATAGAGCGTATGGAGAGAATGAGGCTTCTAGATGAGCCGTCAGGCTATGATAAATTGTATCACGCCTGGGCGATATGGATAGATGCCCGGAGCTCACCCCTATTTACTAGGTGGTTACAGACAGGGACATGTGAGTAACACGTTTAAATCACAATCGTAAAGAGAAACAACAATCCCGGAGCCCCCCCCCCCCTTTTTGTTTTTTTTTTCTCTGTCTCCCATGTCATAGATACCTACCCTCCCTTACCGCTCCCCCTCTTACCCTCCCCTCCTTCCCCTGTTTGTAGACCTTATAAAATATCACAGACAAACATTATATAGTTCAACTTGAAATTTATTTATTAAGTTTCATTGTCAAAGTTATTTTTACATTGCTTTGAGATAAGGCAAAAGTTTCCCCCCCTCCATGAAACCAATAAAACCTATATTGAATAAAATAAAAATGATGCCGTTACCGGTAGTTCTGCAGCTTCTTGGTGGAAATAAAGACCATCTCCCGTCTCCAGGCTGCAGCAGAGACTGACTAAAATGGCTGCCAAGCCCGGTATTAATGCTTCTAAATTGATGACATCACAAAAGAGTGACATCATCAGCCTTCCAAACACCTGGCTCATTTGCATACAGTATGTATGTATGTGAGTCTGTCTGTCTATCTATCTATCTATCTATCTATCTATCTATCTATCTATCTATCTATCTATCTATCCTATCTATCTTTATTAATTATGTAGAATATAGATATGGATTATTTCTGAATTATAGATTTTGTAGATATAGATTAAAGATAGATTTAAGATTGTTTATGTGTGTGTGCATGTGTGTGTGTGTGTGTGTGTGTATATATGTAAATGTATGTATGTATGTATGTATGTATGTGTATATATATATATATATATATATATATATATATATATAATGTAAAAAAAATATAAAATCTGTAGGTATGTATGGCGGAAAAAAAAGGCCTGCTGTATGTTTTTAAGTTCTTCGGATGACCATGCCGCTCTATTATTCTCCTTACTAGGGTCTACTAATGCCGGCCCAGGGGAAGGCAATAAAGCCCTATGGGGCCGAAGCCAATTTCCCTCATTTTAGGTAAAAAGTTTCCATCCGTCCCCACTCGAAATGCGGCCGGCCGAAGAGATCCCTCCAACCGACCGGCCGCCGCACCTTCAGAGACAAACTAGTGCTTGCTTCTAGTGTCATCGCCGGCTTAACCATCCTGTGTAGGGGGCTGACGAGTCCTGCAGCAGCAGCAGCAGCAGCAGCAGCAGCAGCAGGCTCTGCAAGCCTAGGATGCGTGAGCACGGTGCAAGAGGAAGGACTGAGGGTGTGAGGCTGGGCGCCGTTGAGAAGGCGTGGGGCGGGGCTATGCAAAGATTTAAAACTCTCCCAGCTGCCTGGGTGCATTGTGGGTGCGCCCAGAGTGCCGGCTGAGCGTGTTGCCTCAAGCCTTGGAAGTGGAGTTGGGCGGGCCGGGCTACAGGTGAAACCCGTTTCGGGTTATGGGTGTATGTGCAGGGGGTGCGCTCGCACCTGGGGCCCGGAGCCCTAGGGGGCCCATAAAGTCTCTCTTCCCCACATTGTAAACCAATGCTATCAAGGAAGCTTTATAGTTTGGGGGCCCAGTTCCAGACTTTGTACTGGGGCCCCGCAGCTTCAAGGTACACCTCTGGATCAGGATAATGCTAGGCCATTCCAACCAGCCTGTGTGAGTGACCTGCAGTCGCTGGTAGTCGAAAAGTGGCCGCCCGGCCGGCCCCGGATGCGCGCTTCAGAGTGGACAGACAGCAGCGGACCCCCAATCACACAGGCCCGAGGCTTGCTATGCAGCATGGAATACCTCATTGGACTGCAGCACTCCACGCGGGCTGAGATACACGCTCCACGTGGGATGGGCAGTATTCGTCCATGAAGATCCAGGCCAATGCTTAGAGATGGAGCAACACTCGGGGAGCAAAGAACTCCAACGAACGGACGCCTACTTTACAAGGATGTATTGCTTTATTCAATGCATGGACACAGAAACAGTTCAACCGCTCGATTACAGACCGCAGTCAATACAGTAAAGGAAGAAATGTGTCTGTTTAATGTAAACTTGCATGGAGCTCGTTTGTCAGCCACTGACGGACTGAATGCTGCTGCTGCCGCCACCGCCGCTGCTGCTGCATGTCTGAAACGTGGTCTGACGTTACATGCACCACCAGGGATAAGGCCTTGCCTATAAGCATTCCCCAGCTGGCAAAAATGGAACCTCCCTGCCTATTCCTCACCATGGAAGAACGGAACCTACCTTTTTTTTAAAAAAAAAAAGAAAGCCACAACAGCAGCAGCCAACTAGATTTTGGTAGGCCGCTGTCTCCCCCTTGTGTGCTGCATAAAAAATGCACTCCACTAAAAATAACAATGATCCACGAAATAGAGCGTATGGAGAGAATGAGGCTTCTAGATGAGCCGTCAGGCTATGATAAATTGTATCACACCTGGGCGATATGGATAGATGCCCGGAGCTCACCCCTATTTACTAGGTGGTTACAGACAGGGACATGTGAGTAACACGTTTAAATCACAATCGTAAAGAGAAACAACAATCCCGGAGCCCCCCCCCCCCTTTTTGTTTTTTTTTTCTCTGTCTCCCATGTCATAGATACCTACCCTCCCTTACCGCTCCCCCTCTTACCCTCCCCTCCTTCCCCTGTTTGTAGACCTTATAAAATATCACAGACAAACATTATATAGTTCAACTTGAAATTTATTTATTAAGTTTCATTGTCAAAGTTATTTTTACATTGCTTTGAGATAAGGCAAAAGTTTCCCCCCTCCATGAAACCAATAAAACCTATATTGAATAAAATAAAAATGATGCCGTTACCGGTAGTTCTGCAGCTTCTTGGTGGAAATAAAGACCATCTCCCGTCTCCAGGCTGCAGCAGAGACTGACTAAAATGGCTGCCAAGCCCGGTATTAATGCTTCTAAATTGATGACATCACAAAAGAGTGACATCATCAGCCTTCCAAACACCTCGCTCATTTGCATACAGTATGTATGTATGTGAGTCTGTCTGTCTATCTATCTATCTATCTATCTATCTATCTATCTATCTATCTATCTATCTATCTATCCTATCTATCTTTATTAATTATGTAGAATATAGATATGGATTATTTCTGAATTATAGATTTTGTAGATATAGATTAAAGATAGATTTAAGATTGTTTATGTGTGTGTGCATGTGTGTGTGTGTGTGTGTGTGTATATATGTAAATGTATGTATGTATGTATGTATGTATGTGTATATATATATATATATATATATATATATATATATATATATATATAATGTAAAAAAAATATAAAATCTGTAGGTATGTATGGCGGAAAAAAAAGGCCTGCTGTATGTTTTTAAGTTCTTCGGATGACCATGCCGCTCTATTATTCTCCTTACTAGGGTCTACTAATGCCGGCCCAGGGGAAGGCAATAAAGCCCTATGGGGCCGAAGCCAATTTCCCTCATTTTAGGTAAAAAGTTTCCATCCGTCCCCACTCGAAATGCGGCCGGCCGAAGAGATCCCTCCAACCGACCGGCCGCCGCACCTTCAGAGACAAACTAGTGCTTGCTTCTAGTGTCATCGCCGGCTTAACCATCCTGTGTAGGGAGCTGACGAGTCCTGCAGCAGCAGCAGCAGCAGCAGCAGCAGCAGGCTCTGCAAGCCTAGGATGCGTGAGCACGGTGCAAGAGGAAGGACTGAGGGTGTGAGGCTGGGCGCCGTTGAGAAGGCGTGGGGCGGGGCTATGCAAAGATTTAAAACTCTCCCAGCTGCCTGGGTGCATTGTGGGCGCGCCCAGAGTGCCGGCTGAGCGTGTTGCCTCAAGCCTTGGAAGTGGAGTTGGGCGGGCCGGGCTACAGGTGAAACCCGTTTCGGGTTATGGGTGTATGTGCAGGGGGTGCGCTCGCACCTGGGGCCCGGAGCCCTAGGGGGCCCATAAAGTCTCTCTTCCCCACATTGTAAACCAATGCTATCAAGGAAGCTTTATAGTTTGGGGGCCCAGTTCCAGACTTTGTACTGGGGCCCCGCAGCTTCAAGGTACACCTCTGGATCAGGATAATGCTAGGCCATTCCAACCAGCCTGTGTGAGTGACCTGCAGTCGCTGGTAGTCGAAAAATGGCCGCCCGGCCGGCCCCGGATGCGCGCTTCAGAGTGGACAGACAGCAGCGGACCCCCAATCACACAGACCCGAGGCTTGCTATGCAGCATGGAATACCTCATTGGACTGCAGCACTCCACGCGGGCTGAGATACACGCTCCACGTGGGATGGGCAGTATTCGTCCATGAAGATCCAGGCCAATGCTTAGAGATGGAGCAACACTCGGGGAGCAAAGAACTCCAACGAACGGACGCCTACTTTACAAGGATGTATTGCTTTATTCAATGCATGGACACAGAAACAGTTCAACCGCTCGATTACAGACCGCAGTCAATACAGTAAAGGAAGAAATGTGTCTGTTTAATGTAAACTTGCATGGAGCTCGTTTGTCAGCCACTGACGGACTGAATGCTGCTGCTGCCGCCACCGCCGCTGCTGCTGCATGTCTGAAACGTGGTCTGACGTTACATGCACCACCAGGGATAAGGCCTTGCCTATAAGCATTCCCCAGCTGGCAAAAATGGAACCTCCCTGCCTATTCCTCACCATGGAAGAACGGAACCTACCTTTTTTTTTAAAAAAAAAAGAAAGCCACAACAGCAGCAGCCAACTAGATTTTGGTAGGCCGCTGTCTCCCCCTTGTGTGCTGCATAAAAAATGCACTCCACTAAAAATAACAATGATCCACGAAATAGAGCGTATGGAGAGAATGAGGCTTCTAGATGAGCCGTCAGGCTATGATAAATTGTATCACGCCTGGGCGATATGGATAGATGCCCGGAGCTCACCCCTATTTACTAGGTGGTTACAGACAGGGACATGTGAGTAACACGTTTAAATCACAATCGTAAAGAGAAACAACAATCCCGGAGCCCCCCCCCCCCCCTTTTTGTTTTTTTTTTCTCTGTCTCCCATGTCATAGATACCTACCCTCCCTTACCGCTCCCCCTCTTACCCTCCCCTCCTTCCCCTGTTTGTAGACCTTATAAAATATCACAGACAAACATTATATAGTTCAACTTGAAATTTATTTATTAAGTTTCATTGTCAAAGTTATTTTTACATTGCTTTGAGATAAGGCAAAAGTTTCCCCCCCTCCATGAAACCAATAAAACCTATATTGAATAAAATAAAAATGATGCCGTTACCGGTAGTTCTGCAGCTTCTTGGTGGAAATAAAGACCATCTCCCGTCTCCAGGCTGCAGCAGAGACTGACTAAAATGGCTGCCAAGCCCGGTATTAATGCTTCTAAATTGATGACATCACAAAAGAGTGACATCATCAGCCTTCCAAACACCTGGCTCATTTGCATACAGTATGTATGTATGTGAGTCTGTCTGTCTATCTATCTATCTATCTATCTATCTATCTATCTATCTATCTATCTATCTATCCTATCTATCTTTATTAATTATGTAGAATATAGATATGGATTATTTCTGAATTATAGATTTTGTAGATATAGATTAAAGATAGATTTAAGATTGTTTATGTGTGTGTGCATGTGTGTGTGTGTGTGTATATATATGTAAATGTATGTAAATGTATGTATGTATGTATGTATGTATGTGTATATATATATATATATATAATGTAAAAAATATATAAAATCTGTAGGTATGTATGGCGGAAAAAAAAGGCCTGCTGTATGTTTTTAAGTTCTTCGGATGACCATGCCGCTCTATTATTCTCCTTACTAGGGTCTACTAATGCCGGCCCAGGGGAAGGCAATAAAGCCCTATGGGGCCGAAGCCAATTTCCCTCATTTTAGGTAAAAAGTTTCCATCCGTCCCCACTCGAAATGCGGCCGGCCGAAGAGATCCCTCCAACCGACCGGCCGCCGCACCTTCAGAGACAAACTAGTGCTTGCTTCTAGTGTCATCGCCGGCTTAACCATCCTGTGTAGGGAGCTGACGAGTCCTGCAGCAGCAGCAGCAGCAGCAGCAGGCTCTGCAAGCCTAGGATGCGTGAGCACGGTGCAAGAGGAAGGACTGAGGGTGTGAGGCTGGGCGCCGTTGAGAAGGCGTGGGGCGGGGCTATGCAAAGATTTAAAACTCTCCCAGCTGCCTGGGTGCATTGTGGGTGCGCCCAGAGTGCCGGCTGAGCGTGTTGCCTCAAGCCTTGGAAGTGGAGTTGGGCGGGCCGGGCTACAGGTGAAACCCGTTTCGGGTTATGGGTGTATGTGCAGGGGGTGCGCTCGCACCTGGGGCCCGGAGCCCTAGGGGGCCCATAAAGTCTCTCTTCCCCACATTGTAAACCAATGCTATCAAGGAAGCTTTATAGTTTGGGGGCCCAGTTCCAGACTTTGTACTGGGGCCCCGCAGCTTCAAGGTACACCTCTGGATCAGGATAATGCTAGGCCATTCCAACCAGCCTGTGTGAGTGACCTGCAGTCGCTGGTAGTCGAAAAGTGGCCGCCCGGCCGGCCCCGGATGCGCGCTTCAGAGTGGACAGACAGCAGCGGACCCCCAATCACACAGGCCCGAGGCTTGCTATGCAGCATGGAATACCTCATTGGACTGCAGCACTCCACGCGGGCTGAGATACACGCTCCACGTGGGATGGGCAGTATTCGTCCATGAAGATCCAGGCCAATGCTTAGAGATGGAGCAACACTCGGGGAGCAAAGAACTCCAACGAACGGACGCCTACTTTACAAGGATGTATTGCTTTATTCAATGCATGGACACAGAAACAGTTCAACCGCTCGATTACAGACCGCAGTCAATACAGTAAAGGAAGAAATGTGTCTGTTTAATGTAAACTTGCATGGAGCTCGTTTGTCAGCCACTGACGGACTGAATGCTGCTGCTGCCGCCACCGCCGCTGCTGCTGCATGTCTGAAACGTGGTCTGACGTTACATGCACCACCAGGGATAAGGCCTTGCCTATAAGCATTCCCCAGCTGGCAAAAATGGAACCTCCCTGCCTATTCCTCACCATGGAAGAACGGAACCTACCTTTTTTTTTAAAAAAAAAAGAAAGCCACAACAGCAGCAGCCAACTAGATTTTGGTAGGCCGCTGTCTCCCCCTTGTGTGCTGCATAAAAAATGCACTCCACTAAAAATAACAATGATCCACGAAATAGAGCGTATGGAGAGAATGAGGCTTCTAGATGAGCCGTCAGGCTATGATAAATTGTATCACGCCTGGGCGATATGGATAGATGCCCGGAGCTCACCCCTATTTACTAGGTGGTTACAGACAGGGACATGTGAGTAACACGTTTAAATCACAATCGTAAAGAGAAACAACAATCCCGGAGCCCCCCCCCCCCCCTTTTTGTTTTTTTTTTCTCTGTCTCCCATGTCATAGATACCTACCCTCCCTTACCGCTCCCCCTCTTTCCCTCCCCTCCTTCCCCTGTTTGTAGACCTTATAAAATATCACAGACAAACATTATATAGTTCAACTTGAAATTTATTTATTAAGTTTCATTGTCAAAGTTATTTTTACATTGCTTTGAGATAAGGCAAAAGTTTCCCCCCCTCCATGAAACCAATAAAACCTATATTGAATAAAATAAAAATGATGCCGTTACCGGTAGTTCTGCAGCTTCTTGGTGGAAATAAAGACCATCTCCCGTCTCCAGGCTGCAGCAGAGACTGACTAAAATGGCTGCCAAGCCCGGTATTAATGCTTCTAAATTGATGACATCACAAAAGAGTGACATCATCAGCCTTCCAAACACCTGGCTCATTTGCATACAGTATGTATGTATGTGAGTCTGTCTGTCTATCTATCTATCTATCTATCTATCTATCTATCTATCTATCTATCTATCTATCTATCTATCTATCTATCTATCCTATCTATCTTTATTAATTATGTAGAATATAGATATGGATTATTTCTGAATTATAGATTTTGTAGATATAGATTAAAGATAGATTTAAGATTGTTTATGTGTGTGTGCATGTGTGTGTGTGTGTGTGTATATATATGTAAATGTATGTAAATGTATGTATGTATGTATGTATGTATGTATGTATGTGTATATATATATATATATATAATGTAAAAAAAATATAAAATCTGTAGGTATGTATGGCGGAAAAAAAAGGCCTGCTGTATGTTTTTAAGTTCTTCGGATGACCATGCCGCTCTATTATTCTCCTTACTAGGGTCTACTAATGCCGGCCCAGGGGAAGGCAATAAAGCCCTATGGGGCCGAAGCCAATTTCCCTCATTTTAGGTAAAAAGTTTCCATCCGTCCCCACTCGAAATGCGGCCGGCCGAAGAGATCCCTCCAACCGACCGGCCGCCGCACCTTCAGAGACAAACTAGTGCTTGCTTCTAGTGTCATCGCCGGCTTAACCATCCTGTGTAGGGAGCTGACGAGTCCTGCAGCAGCAGCAGCAGCAGCAGCAGGCTCTGCAAGCCTAGGATGCGTGAGCACGGTGCAAGAGGAAGGACTGAGGGTGTGAGGCTGGGCGCCGTTGAGAAGGCGTGGGGCGGGGCTATGCAAAGATTTAAAACTCTCCCAGCTGCCTGGGTGCATTGTGGGTGCGCCCAGAGTGCCGGCTGAGCGTGTTGCCTCAAGCCTTGGAAGTGGAGTTGGGCGGGCCGGGCTACAGGTGAAACCCGTTTCGGGTTATGGGTGTATGTGCAGGGGGTGCGCTCGCACCTGGGGCCCGGAGCCCTAGGGGGCCCATAAAGTCTCTCTTCCCCACATTGTAAACCAATGCTATCAAGGAAGCTTTATAGTTTGGGGGCCCAGTTCCAGACTTTGTACTGGGGCCCCGCAGCTTCAAGGTACACCTCTGGATCAGGATAATGCTAGGCCATTCCAACCAGCCTGTGTGAGTGACCTGCAGTCGCTGGTAGTCGAAAAGTGGCCGCCCGGCCGGCCCCGGATGCGCGCTTCAGAGTGGACAGACAGCAGCGGACCCCCAATCACACAGGCCCGAGGCTTGCTATGCAGCATGGAATACCTCATTGGACTGCAGCACTCCACGCGGGCTGAGATACACGCTCCACGTGGGATGGGCAGTATTCGTCCATGAAGATCCAGGCCAATGCTTAGAGATGGAGCAACACTCGGGGAGCAAAGAACTCCAACGAACGGACGCCTACTTTACAAGGATGTATTGCTTTATTCAATGCATGGACACAGAAACAGTTCAACCGCTCGATTACAGACCGCAGTCAATACAGTAAAGGAAGAAATGTGTCTGTTTAATGTAAACTTGCATGGAGCTCGTTTGTCAGCCACTGACGGACTGAATGCTGCTGCTGCCGCCACCGCCGCTGCTGCTGCATGTCTGAAACGTGGTCTGACGTTACATGCACCACCAGGGATAAGGCCTTGCCTATAAGCATTCCCCAGCTGGCAAAAATGGAACCTCCCTGCCTATTCCTCACCATGGAAGAACGGAACCTACCTTTTTTTTTAAAAAAAAAAGAAAGCCACAACAGCAGCAGCCAACTAGGTTTTGGTAGGCCGCTGTCTCCCCCTTGTGTGCTGCATAAAAAATGCACTCCACTAAAAATAACAATGATCCACGAAATAGAGCGTATGGAGAGAATGAGGCTTCTAGATGAGCCGTCAGGCTATGATAAATTGTATCACGCCTGGGCGATATGGATAGATGCCCGGAGCTCACCCCTATTTACTAGGTGGTTACAGACAGGGACATGTGAGTAACACGTTTAAATCACAATCGTAAAGAGAAACAACAATCCCGGAGCCCCCCCCCCTTTTGTTTTTTTTTTCTCTGTCTCCCATGTCATAGATACCTACCCTCCCTTACCGCTCCCCCTCTTACCCTCCCCTCCTTCCCCTGTTTGTAGACCTTATAAAATATCACAGACAAACATTATATAGTTCAACTTGAAATTTATTTATTAAGTTTCATTGTCAAAGTTATTTTTACATTGCTTTGAGATAAGGCAAAAGTTTCCCCCCCTCCATGAAACCAATAAAACCTATATTGAATAAAATAAAAATGATGCCGTTACCGGTAGTTCTGCAGCTTCTTGGTGGAAATAAAGACCATCTCCCGTCTCCAGGCTGCAGCAGAGACTGACTAAAATGGCTGCCAAGCCCGGTATTAATGCTTCTAAATTGATGACATCACAAAAGAGTGACATCATCAGCCTTCCAAACACCTGGCTCATTTGCATACAGTATGTATGTATGTGAGTCTGTCTGTCTATCTATCTATCTATCTATCTATCTATCTATCTATCTATCCTATCTATCTTTATTAATTATGTAGAATATAGATATGGATTATTTCTGAATTATAGATTTTGTAGATACAGATTAAAGATAGATTTAAGATTGTTTATGTGTGTGTGCATGTGTGTGTGTGTGTGTGTGTGTGTATATATATGTAAATGTATGTATGTATGTATGTATGTATGTATGTGTATATATATATATATATATATATATATATATATATAATGTAAAAAAAATATAAAATCTGTAGGTATGTATGGCGGAAAAAAAAGGCCTGCTGTATGTTTTTAAGTTCTTCGGATGACCATGCCGCTCTATTATTCTCCTTACTAGGGTCTACTAATGCCGGCCCAGGGGAAGGCAATAAAGCCCTATGGGGCCGAAGCCAATTTCCCTCATTTTAGGTAAAAAGTTTCCATCCGTCCCCACTCGAAATGCGGCCGGCCGAAGAGATCCCTCCAACCGACCGGCCGCCGCACCTTCAGAGACAAACTAGTGCTTGCTTCTAGTGTCATCGCCGGCTTAACCATCCTGTGTAGGGAGCTGACGAGTCCTGCAGCAGCAGCAGCAGGCTCTGCAAGCCTAGGATGCGTGAGCACGGTGCAAGAGGAAGGACTGAGGGTGTGAGGCTGGGCGCCGTTGAGAAGGCGTGGGGCGGGGCTATGCAAAGATTTAAAACTCTCCCAGCTGCCTGGGTGCATTGTGGGTGCGCCCAGAGTGCCGGCTGAGCGTGTTGCCTCAAGCCTTGGAAGTGGAGTTGGGCGGGCCGGGCTACAGGTGAAACCCGTTTCGGGTTATGGGTGTATGTGCAGGGGGTGCGCTCGCACCTGGGGCCCGGAGCCCTAGGGGGCCCATAAAGTCTCTCTTCCCCACATTGTAAACCAATGCTATCAAGGAAGCTTTATAGTTTGGGGGCCCAGTTCCAGACTTTGTACTGGGGCCCCGCAGCTTCAAGGTACACCTCTGGATCAGGATAATGCTAGGCCATTCCAACCAGCCTGTGTGAGTGACCTGCAGTCGCTGGTAGTCGAAAAGTGGCCGCCCGGCCGGCCCCGGATGCGCGCTTCAGAGTGGACAGACAGCAGCGGACCCCCAATCACACAGGCCCGAGGCTTGCTATGCAGCATGGAATACCTCATTGGACTGCAGCACTCCACGCGGGCTGAGATACACGCTCCACGTGGGATGGGCAGTATTCGTCCATGAAGATCCAGGCCAATGCTTAGAGATGGAGCAACACTCGGGGAGCAAAGAACTCCAACGAACGGACGCCTACTTTACAAGGATGTATTGCTTTATTCAATGCATGGACACAGAAACAGTTCAACCGCTCGATTACAGACCGCAGTTAATACAGTAAAGGAAGAAATGTGTCTGTTTAATGTAAACTTGCATGGAGCTCGTTTGTCAGCCACTGACGGACTGAATGCTGCTGCTGCCGCCACCGCCGCTGCTGCTGCATGTCTGAAACGTGGTCTGACGTTACATGCACCACCAGGGATAAGGCCTTGCCTATAAGCATTCCCCAGCTGGCAAAAATGGAACCTCCCTGCCTATTCCTCACCATGGAAGAACGGAACCTACCTTTTTTTTTAAAAAAAAAAGAAAGCCACAACAGCAGCAGCCAACTAGATTTTGGTAGGCCGCTGTCTCCCCCTTGTGTGCTGCATAAAAAATGCACTCCACTAAAAATAACAATGATCCACGAAATAGAGCGTATGGAGAGAATGAGGCTTCTAGATGAGCCGTCAGGCTATGATAAATTGTATCACGCCTGGGCGATATGGATAGATGCCCGGAGCTCACCCCTATTTACTAGGTGGTTACAGACAGGGACATGTGAGTAACACGTTTAAATCACAATCGTAAAGAGAAACAACAATCCCGGAGCCCCCCCCCCCCCTTTTTGTTTTTTTTTTCTCTGTCTCCCATGTCATAGATACCTACCCTCCCTTACCGCTCCCCCTCTTACCCTCCCCTCCTTCCCCTGTTTGTAGACCTTATAAAATATCACAGACAAACATTATATAGTTCAACTTGAAATTTATTTATTAAGTTTCATTGTCAAAGTTATTTTTACATTGCTTTGAGATAAGGCAAAAGTTTCCCCCCCTCCATGAAACCAATAAAACCTATATTGAATAAAATAAAAATGATGCCGTTACCGGTAGTTCTGCAGCTTCTTGGTGGAAATAAAGACCATCTCCCGTCTCCAGGCTGCAGCAGAGACTGACTAAAATGGCTGCCAAGCCCGGTATTAATGCTTCTAAATTGATGACATCACAAAAGAGTGACATCATCAGCCTTCCAAACACCAGGCTCATTTGCATACAGTATGTATGTATGTGAGTCTGTCTGTCTATCTATCTATCTATCTATCTATCTATCTATCTATCTATCTATCTATCTATCTATCTATCTATCTATCCTATCTATCTTTATTAATTATGTAGAATATAGATATGGATTATTTCTGAATTATAGATTTTGTAGATATAGATTAAAGATAGATTTAAGATTGTTTATGTGTGTGTGCATGTGTGTGTGTGTGTGTGTATATATATGTAAATGTATGTATGTATGTATGTATGTATGTATGTATGTATGTGTATATATATATATATATATAATGTAAAAAAAATATAAAATCTGTAGGTATGTATGGCGGAAAAAAAAGGCCTGCTGTATGTTTTTAAGTTCTTCGGATGACCATGCCGCTCTATTATTCTCCTTACTAGGGTCTACTAATGCCGGCCCAGGGGAAGGCAATAAAGCCCTATGGGGCCGAAGCCAATTTCCCTCATTTTAGGTAAAAAGTTTCCATCCGTCCCCACTCGAAATGCGGCCGGCCGAAGAGATCCCTCCAACCGACCGGCCGCCGCACCTTCAGAGACAAACTAGTGCTTGCTTCTAGTGTCATCGCCGGCTTAACCATCCTGTGTAGGGAGCTGACGAGTCCTGCAGCAGCAGCAGCAGCAGCAGCAGGCTCTGCAAGCCTAGGATGCGTGAGCACGGTGCAAGAGGAAGGACTGAGGGTGTGAGGCTGGGCGCCGTTGAGAAGGCGTGGGGCGGGGCTATGCAAAGATTTAAAACTCTCCCAGCTGCCTGGGTGCATTGTGGGTGCGCCCAGAGTGCCGGCTGAGCGTGTTGCCTCAAGCCTTGGAAGTGGAGTTGGGCGGGCCGGGCTACAGGTGAAACCCGTTTCGGGTTATGGGTGTATGTGCAGGGGGTGCGCTCGCACCTGGGGCCCGGAGCCCTAGGGGGCCCATAAAGTCTCTCTTCCCCACATTGTAAACCAATGCTATCAAGGAAGCTTTATAGTTTGGGGGCCCAGTTCCAGACTTTGTACTGGGGCCCCGCAGCTTCAAGGTACACCTCTGGATCAGGATAATGCTAGGCCATTCCAACCAGCCTGTGTGAGTGACCTGCAGTCGCTGGTAGTCGAAAAGTGGCCGCCCGGCCGGCCCCGGATGCGCGCTTCAGAGTGGACAGACAGCAGCGGACCCCCAATCACACAGGCCCGAGGCTTGCTATGCAGCATGGAATACCTCATTGGACTGCAGCACTCCACGCGGGCTGAGATACACGCTCCACGTGGGATGGGCAGTATTCGTCCATGAAGATCCAGGCCAATGCTTAGAGATGGAGCAACACTCGGGGAGCAAAGAACTCCAACGAACGGACGCCTACTTTACAAGGATGTATTGCTTTATTCAATGCATGGACACAGAAACAGTTCAACCGCTCGATTACAGACCGCAGTCAATACAGTAAAGGAAGAAATGTGTCTGTTTAATGTAAACTTGCATGGAGCTCGTTTGTCAGCCACTGACGGACTGAATGCTGCTGCTGCCGCCACCGCCGCTGCTGCTGCATGTCTGAAACGTGGTCTGACGTTACATGCACCACCAGGGATAAGGCCTTGCCTATAAGCATTCCCCAGCTGGCAAAAATGGAACCTCCCTGCCTATTCCTCACCATGGAAGAACGGAACCTACCTTTTTTTTAAAAAAAAAAAGAAAGCCACAACAGCAGCAGCCAACTAGATTTTGGTAGGCCGCTGTCTCCCCCTTGTGTGCTGCATAAAAAATGCACTCCACTAAAAATAACAATGATCCACGAAATAGAGCGTATGGAGAGAATGAGGCTTCTAGATGAGCCGTCAGGCTATGATAAATTGTATCACGCCTGGGCGATATGGATAGATGCCCGGAGCTCACCCCTATTTACTAGGTGGTTACAGACAGGGACATGTGAGTAACACGTTTAAATCACAATCGTAAAGAGAAACAACAATCCCGGAGCCCCCCCCCCCCCCTTTTTGTTTTTTTTTTCTCTGTCTCCCATGTCATAGATACCTACCCTCCCTTACCGCTCCCCCTCTTACCCTCCCCTCCTTCCCCTGTTTGTAGACCTTATAAAATATCACAGACAAACATTATATAGTTCAACTTGAAATTTATTTATTAAGTTTCATTGTCAAAGTTATTTTTACATTGCTTTGAGATAAGGCAAAAGTTTCCCCCCCTCCATGAAACCAATAAAACCTATATTGAATAAAATAAAAATGATGCCGTTACCGGTAGTTCTGCAGCTTCTTGGTGGAAATAAAGACCATCTCCCGTCTCCAGGCTGCAGCAGAGACTGACTAAAATGGCTGCCAAGCCCGGTATTAATGCTTCTAAATTGATGACATCACAAAAGAGTGACATCATCAGCCTTCCAAACACCTGGCTCATTTGCATACAGTATGTATGTATGTGAGTCTGTCTGTCTATCTATCTATCTATCTATCTATCCTATCTATCTATCTATCTATCTATCTATCTATCTATCTATCTATCTATCTATCTATCTATCTATCCTATCTATCTTTATTAATTATGTAGAATATAGATATGGATTATTTCTGAATTATAGATTTTGTAGATATAGATTAAAGATAGATTTAAGATTGTTTATGTGTGTGTGCATGTGTGTGTGTGTGTGTGTATATATATGTAAATGTATGTAAATGTATGTATGTATGTATGTATGTATGTATGTATGTGTATATATATATATATATATAATGTAAAAAAAATATAAAATCTGTAGGTATGTATGGCGGAAAAAAAAGGCCTGCTGTATGTTTTTAAGTTCTTCGGATGACCATGCCGCTCTATTATTCTCCTTACTAGGGTCTACTAATGCCGGCCCAGGGGAAGGCAATAAAGCCCTATGGGGCCGAAGCCAATTTCCCTCATTTTAGGTAAAAAGTTTCCATCCGTCCCCACTCGAAATGCGGCCGGCCGAAGAGATCCCTCCAACCGACCGGCCGCCGCACCTTCAGAGACAAACTAGTGCTTGCTTCTAGTGTCATCGCCGGCTTAACCATCCTGTGTAGGGAGCTGACGAGTCCTGCAGCAGCAGCAGCAGCAGCAGCAGGCTCTGCAAGCCTAGGATGCGTGAGCACGGTGCAAGAGGAAGGACTGAGGGTGTGAGGCTGGGCGCCGTTGAGAAGGCGTGGGGCGGGGCTATGCAAAGATTTAAAACTCTCCCAGCTGCCTGGGTGCATTGTGGGTGCGCCCAGAGTGCCGGCTGAGCGTGTTGCCTCAAGCCTTGGAAGTGGAGTTGGGCGGGCCGGGCTACAGGTGAAACCCGTTTCGGGTTATGGGTGTATGTGCAGGGGGTGCGCTCGCACCTGGGGCCCGGAGCCCTAGGGGGCCCATAAAGTCTCTCTTCCCCACATTGTAAACCAATGCTATCAAGGAAGCTTTATAGTTTGGGGGCCCAGTTCCAGACTTTGTACTGGGGCCCCGCAGCTTCAAGGTACACCTCTGGATCAGGATAATGCTAGGCCATTCCAACCAGCCTGTGTGAGTGACCTGCAGTCGCTGGTAGTCGAAAAGTGGCCGCCCGGCCGGCCCCGGATGCGCGCTTCAGAGTGGACAGACAGCAGCGGACCCCCAATCACACAGGCCCGAGGCTTGCTATGCAGCATGGAATACCTCATTGGACTGCAGCACTCCACGCGGGCTGAGATACACGCTCCACGTGGGATGGGCAGTATTCGTCCATGAAGATCCAGGCCAATGCTTAGAGATGGAGCAACACTCGGGGAGCAAAGAACTCCAACGAACGGACGCCTACTTTACAAGGATGTATTGCTTTATTCAATGCATGGACACAGAAACAGTTCAACCGCTCGATTACAGACCGCAGTCAATACAGTAAAGGAAGAAATGTGTCTGTTTAATGTAAACTTGCATGGAGCTCGTTTGTCAGCCACTGACGGACTGAATGCTGCTGCTGCCGCCACCGCCGCTGCTGCTGCATGTCTGAAACGTGGTCTGACGTTACATGCACCACCAGGGATAAGGCCTTGCCTATAAGCATTCCCCAGCTGGCAAAAATGGAACCTCCCTGCCTATTCCTCACCATGGAAGAACGGAACCTACCTTTTTTTTTAAAAAAAAAAGAAAGCCACAACAGCAGCAGCCAACTAGATTTTGGTAGGCCGCTGTCTCCCCCTTGTGTGCTGCATAAAAAATGCACTCCACTAAAAATAACAATGATCCACGAAATAGAGCTTATGGAGAGAATGAGGCTTCTAGATGAGCCGTCAGGCTATGATAAATTGTATCACGCCTGGGCGATATGGATAGATGCCCGGAGCTCACCCCTATTTACTAGGTGGTTACAGACAGGGACATGTGAGTAACACGTTTAAATCACAATCGTAAAGAGAAACAACAATCCCGGAGCCCCCCCCCCCCCCTTTTTGTTTTTTTTTTCTCTGTCTCCCATGTCATAGATACCTACCCTCCCTTACCGCTCCCCCTCTTACCCTCCCCTCCTTCCCCTGTTTGTAGACCTTATAAAATATCACAGACAAACATTATATAGTTCAACTTGAAATTTATTTATTAAGTTTCATTGTCAAAGTTATTTTTACATTGCTTTGAGATAAGGCAAAAGTTTCCCCCCCTCCATGAAACCAATAAAACCTATATTGAATAAAATAAAAATGATGCCGTTACCGGTAGTTCTGCAGCTTCTTGGTGGAAATAAAGACCATCTCCCGTCTCCAGGCTGCAGCAGAGACTGACTAAAATGGCTGCCAAGCCCGGTATTAATGCTTCTAAATTGATGACATCACAAAAGAGTGACATCATCAGCCTTCCAAACACCTGGCTCATTTGCATACAGTATGTATGTATGTGAGTCTGTCTATCTATCTATCTATCTATCTATCTATCTATCTATCTATCTATCTATCCTATCTATCTTTATTAATTATGTAGAATATAGATATGGATTATTTCTGAATTATAGATTTTGTAGATATAGATTAAAGATAGATTTAAGATTGTTTATGTGTGTGTGCATGTGTGTGTGTGTGTGTGTATATATATGTAAATGTATGTAAATGTATGTATGTATGTATGTATGTATGTATGTGTATATATATATATATATATATATAATGTAAAAAAAATATAAAATCTGTAGGTATGTATGGCGGAAAAAAAAGGCCTGCTGTATGTTTTTAAGTTCTTCGGATGACCATGCCGCTCTATTATTCTCCTTACTAGGGTCTACTAATGCCGGCCCAGGGGAAGGCAATAAAGCCCTATGGGGCCGAAGCCAATTTCCCTCATTTTAGGTAAAAAGTTTCCATCCGTCCCCACTCGAAATGCGGCCGGCCGAAGAGATCCCTCCAACCGACCGGCCGCCGCACCTTCAGAGACAAACTAGTGCTTGCTTCTAGTGTCATCGCCGGCTTAACCATCCTGTGTAGGGAGCTGACGAGTCCTGCAGCAGCAGCAGCAGCAGCAGCAGGCTCTGCAAGCCTAGGATGCGTGAGCACGGTGCAAGAGGAAGGACTGAGGGTGTGAGGCTGGGCGCCGTTGAGAAGGCGTGGGGCGGGGCTATGCAAAGATTTAAAACTCTCCCAGCTGCCTGGGTGCATTGTGGGTGCGCCCAGAGTGCCGGCTGAGCGTGTTGCCTCAAGCCTTGGAAGTGGAGTTGGGCGGGCCGGGCTACAGGTGAAACCCGTTTCGGGTTATGGGTGTATGTGCAGGGGGTGCGCTCGCACCTGGGGCCCGGAGCCCTAGGGGGCCCATAAAGTCTCTCTTCCCCACATTGTAAACCAATGCTATCAAGGAAGCTTTATAGTTTGGGGGCCCAGTTCCAGACTTTGTACTGGGGCCCCGCAGCTTCAAGGTACACCTCTGGATCAGGATAATGCTAGGCCATTCCAACCAGCCTGTGTGAGTGACCTGCAGTCGCTGGTAGTCGAAAAGTGGCCGCCCGGCCGGCCCCGGATGCGCGCTTCAGAGTGGACAGACAGCAGCGGACCCCCAATCACACAGACCCGAGGCTTGCTATGCAGCATGGAATACCTCATTGGACTGCAGCACTCCACGCGGGCTGAGATACACGCTCCACGTGGGATGGGCAGTATTCGTCCATGAAGATCCAGGCCAATGCTTAGAGATGGAGCAACACTCGGGGAGCAAAGAACTCCAACGAACGGACGCCTACTTTACAAGGATGTATTGCTTTATTCAATGCATGGACACAGAAACAGTTCAACCGCTCGATTACAGACCGCAGTCAATACAGTAAAGGAAGAAATGTGTCTGTTTAATGTAAACTTGCATGGAGCTCGTTTGTCAGCCACTGACGGACTGAATGCTGCTGCTGCCGCCACCGCCGCTGCTGCTGCATGTCTGAAACGTGGTCTGACGTTACATGCACCACCAGGGATAAGGCCTTGCCTATAAGCATTCCCCAGCTGGCAAAAATGGAACCTCCCTGCCTATTCCTCACCATGGAAGAACGGAACCTACCTTTTTTTTAAAAAAAAAAAGAAAGCCACAACAGCAGCAGCCAACTAGATTTTGGTAGGCCGCTGTCTCCCCCTTGTGTGCTGCATAAAAAATGCACTCCACTAAAAATAACAATGATCCACGAAATAGAGCGTATGGAGAGAATGAGGCTTCTAGATGAGCCGTCAGGCTATGATAAATTGTATCACGCCTGGGCGATATGGATAGATGCCCGGAGCTCACCCCTATTTACTAGGTGGTTACAGACAGGGACATGTGAGTAACACGTTTAAATCACAATCGTAAAGAGAAACAACAATCCCGGAGCCCCCCCCCCCCCTTTTTGTTTTTTTTTTCTCTGTCTCCCATGTCATAGATACCTACCCTCCCTTACCGCTCCCCCTCTTACCCTCCCCTCCTTCCCCTGTTTGTAGACCTTATAAAATATCACAGACAAACATTATATAGTTCAACTTGAAATTTATTTATTAAGTTTCATTGTCAAAGTTATTTTTACATTGCTTTGAGATAAGGCAAAAGTTTCCCCCCCTCCATGAAACCAATAAAACCTATATTGAATAAAATAAAAATGATGCCGTTACCGGTAGTTCTGCAGCTTCTTGGTGGAAATAAAGACCATCTCCCGTCTCCAGGCTGCAGCAGAGACTGACTAAAATGGCTGCCAAGCCCGGTATTAATGCTTCTAAATTGATGACATCACAAAAGAGTGACATCATCAGCCTTCCAAACACCTGGCTCATTTGCATACAGTATGTATGTATGTGAGTCTGTCTGTCTATCTATCTATCTATCTATCTATCTATCTATCTATCTATCTATCTATCTATCTATCTATCTATCCTATCTATCTTTATTAATTATGTAGAATATAGATATGGATTATTTCTGAATTATAGATTTTGTAGATATAGATTAAAGATAGATTTAAGATTGTTTATGTGTGTGTGCATGTGTGTGTGTGTGTGTGTATATATATGTAAATGTATGTAAATGTATGTATGTATGTATGTATGTATGTGTATATATATATATATATATATATAATGTAAAAAAAATATAAAATCTGTAGGTATGTATGGCGGAAAAAAAAGGCCTGCTGTATGTTTTTAAGTTCTTCGGATGACCATGCCGCTCTATTATTCTCCTTACTAGGGTCTACTAATGCCGGCCCAGGGGAAGGCAATAAAGCCCTATGGGGCCGAAGCCAATTTCCCTCATTTTAGGTAAAAAGTTTCCATCCGTCCCCACTCGAAATGCGGCCGGCCGAAGAGATCCCTCCAACCGACCGGCCGCCGCACCTTCAGAGACAAACTAGTGCTTGCTTCTAGTGTCATCGCCGGCTTAACCATCCTGTGTAGGGAGCTGACGAGTCCTGCAGCAGCAGCAGCAGCAGCAGCAGGCTCTGCAAGCCTAGGATGCGTGAGCACGGTGCAAGAGGAAGGACTGAGGGTGTGAGGCTGGGCGCCGTTGAGAAGGCGTGGGGCGGGGCTATGCAAAGATTTAAAACTCTCCCAGCTGCCTGGGTGCATTGTGGGTGCGCCCAGAGTGCCGGCTGAGCGTGTTGCCTCAAGCCTTGGAAGTGGAGTTGGGCGGGCCGGGCTACAGGTGAAACCCGTTTCGGGTTATGGGTGTATGTGCAGGGGGTGCGCTCGCACCTGGGGCCCGGAGCCCTAGGGGGCCCATAAAGTCTCTCTTCCCCACATTGTAAACCAATGCTATCAAGGAAGCTTTATAGTTTGGGGGCCCAGTTCCAGACTTTGTACTGGGGCCCCGCAGCTTCAAGGTACACCTCTGGATCAGGATAATGCTAGGCCATTCCAACCAGCCTGTGTGAGTGACCTGCAGTCGCTGGTAGTCGAAAAGTGGCCGCCCGGCCGGCCCCGGATGCGCGCTTCAGAGTGGACAGACAGCAGCGGACCCCCAATCACACAGACCCGAGGCTTGCTATGCAGCATGGAATACCTCATTGGACTGCAGCACTCCACGCGGGCTGAGATACACGCTCCACGTGGGATGGGCAGTATTCGTCCATGAAGATCCAGGCCAATGCTTAGAGATGGAGCAACACTCGGGGAGCAAAGAACTCCAACGAACGGACGCCTACTTTACAAGGATGTATTGCTTTATTCAATGCATGGACACAGAAACAGTTCAACCGCTCGATTACAGACCGCAGTCAATACAGTAAAGGAAGAAATGTGTCTGTTTAATGTAAACTTGCATGGAGCTCGTTTGTCAGCCACTGACGGACTGAATGCTGCTGCTGCCGCCACCGCCGCTGCTGCTGCATGTCTGAAACGTGGTCTGACGTTACATGCACCACCAGGGATAAGGCCTTGCCTATAAGCATTCCCCAGCTGGCAAAAATGGAACCTCCCTGCCTATTCCTCACCATGGAAGAACGGAACCTACCTTTTTTTTAAAAAAAAAAAGAAAGCCACAACAGCAGCAGCCAACTAGATTTTGGTAGGCCGCTGTCTCCCCCTTGTGTGCTGCATAAAAAATGCACTCCACTAAAAATAACAATGATCCACGAAATAGAGCGTATGGAGAGAATGAGGCTTCTAGATGAGCCGTCAGGCTATGATAAATTGTATCACGCCTGGGCGATATGGATAGATGCCCGGAGCTCACCCCTATTTACTAGGTGGTTACAGACAGGGACATGTGAGTAACACGTTTAAATCACAATCGTAAAGAGAAACAACAATCCCGGAGCCCCCCCCCCCCCCCCCTTTTTGTTTTTTTTTTCTCTGTCTCCCATGTCATAGATACCTACCCTCCCTTACCGCTCCCCCTCTTACCCTCCCCTCCTTCCCCTGTTTGTAGACCTTATAAAATATCACAGACAAACATTATATAGTTCAACTTGAAATTTATTTATTAAGTTTCATTGTCAAAGTTATTTTTACATTGCTTTGAGATAAGGCAAAAGTTTCCCCCCCTCCATGAAACCAATAAAACCTATATTGAATAAAATAAAAATGATGCCGTTACCGGTAGTTCTGCAGCTTCTTGGTGGAAATAAAGACCATCTCCCGTCTCCAGGCTGCAGCAGAGACTGACTAAAATGGCTGCCAAGCCCGGTATTAATGCTTCTAAATTGATGACATCACAAAAGAGTGACATCATCAGCCTTCCAAACACCTGGCTCATTTGCATACAGTATGTATGTATGTGAGTCTGTCTGTCTATCTATCTATCTATCTATCTATCTATCTATCTATCTATCTATCTATCTATCTATCTATCCTATCTATCTTTATTAATTATGTAGAATATAGATATGGATTATTTCTGAATTATAGATTTTGTAGATATAGATTAAAGATAGATTTAAGATTGTTTATGTGTGTGTGCATGTGTGTGTGTGTGTGTGTGTATATATATGTATATATATGTAAATGTATGTAAATGTATGTATGTATGTATGTATGTATGTATGTATGTGTATATATATATATATATATAATGTAAAAAAAATATAAAATCTGTAGGTATGTATGGCGGAAAAAAAAGGCCTGCTGTATGTTTTTAAGTTCTTCGGATGACCATGCCGCTCTATTATTCTCCTTACTAGGGTCTACTAATGCCGGCCCAGGGGAAGGCAATAAAGCCCTATGGGGCCGAAGCCAATTTCCCTCATTTTAGGTAAAAAGTTTCCATCCGTCCCCACTCGAAATGCGGCCGGCCGAAGAGATCCCTCCAACCGACCGGCCGCCGCACCTTCAGAGACAAACTAGTGCTTGCTTCTAGTGTCATCGCCGGCTTAACCATCCTGTGTAGGGAGCTGACGAGTCCTGCAGCAGCAGCAGCAGCAGCAGCAGGCTCTGCAAGCCTAGGATGCGTGAGCACGGTGCAAGAGGAAGGACTGAGGGTGTGAGGCTGGGCGCCGTTGAGAAGGCGTGGGGCGGGGCTATGCAAAGATTTAAAACTCTCCCAGCTGCCTGGGTGCATTGTGGGTGCGCCCAGAGTGCCGGCTGAGCGTGTTGCCTCAAGCCTTGGAAGTGGAGTTGGGCGGGCCGGGCTACAGGTGAAACCCGTTTCGGGTTATGGGTGTATGTGCAGGGGGTGCGCTCGCACCTGGGGCCCGGAGCCCTAGGGGGCCCATAAAGTCTCTCTTCCCCACATTGTAAACCAATGCTATCAAGGAAGCTTTATAGTTTGGGGGCCCAGTTCCAGACTTTGTACTGGGGCCCCGCAGCTTCAAGGTACACCTCTGGATCAGGATAATGCTAGGCCATTCCAACCAGCCTGTGTGAGTGACCTGCAGTCGCTGGTAGTCGAAAAGTGGCCGCCCGGCCGGCCCCGGATGCGCGCTTCAGAGTGGACAGACAGCAGCGGACCCCCAATCACACAGGCCCGAGGCTTGCTATGCAGCATGGAATACCTCATTGGACTGCAGCACTCCACGCGGGCTGAGATACACGCTCCACGTGGGATGGGCAGTATTCGTCCATGAAGATCCAGGCCAATGCTTAGAGATGGAGCAACACTCGGGGAGCAAAGAACTCCAACGAACGGACGCCTACTTTACAAGGATGTATTGCTTTATTCAATGCATGGACACAGAAACAGTTCAACCGCTCGATTACAGACCGCAGTCAATACAGTAAAGGAAGAAATGTGTCTGTTTAATGTAAACTTGCATGGAGCTCGTTTGTCAGCCACTGACGGACTGAATGCTGCTGCTGCCGCCACCGCCGCTGCTGCTGCATGTCTGAAACGTGGTCTGACGTTACATGCACCACCAGGGATAAGGCCTTGCCTATAAGCATTCCCCAGCTGGCAAAAATGGAACCTCCCTGCCTATTCCTCACCATGGAAGAACGGAACCTACCTTTTTTTATAAAAAAAAAAGAAAGCCACAACAGCAGCAGCCAACTAGATTTTGGTAGGCCGCTGTCTCCCCCTTGTGTGCTGCATAAAAAATGCACTCCACTAAAAATAACAATGATCCACGAAATAGAGCGTATGGAGAGAATGAGGCTTCTAGATGAGCCGTCAGGCTATGATAAATTGTATCACGCCTGGGCGATATGGATAGATGCCCGGAGCTCACCCCTATTTACTAGGTGGTTACAGACAGGGACATGTGAGTAACACGTTTAAATCACAATCGTAAAGAGAAACAACAATCCCGGAGCCCCCCCCCCCCCTTTTTGTTTTTTTTTTCTCTGTCTCCCATGTCATAGATACCTACCCTCCCTTACCGCTCCCCCTCTTACCCTCCCCTCCTTCCCCTGTTTGTAGACCTTATAAAATATCACAGACAAACATTATATAGTTCAACTTGAAATTTATTTATTAAGTTTCATTGTCAAAGTTATTTTTACATTGCTTTGAGATAAGGCAAAAGTTTCCCCCCCTCCATGAAACCAATAAAACCTATATTGAATAAAATAAAAATGATGCCGTTACCGGTAGTTCTGCAGCTTCTTGGTGGAAATAAAGACCATCTCCCGTCTCCAGGCTGCAGCAGAGACTGACTAAAATGGCTGCCAAGCCCGGTATTAATGCTTCTAAATTGATGACATCACAAAAGAGTGACATCATCAGCCTTCCAAACACCTGGCTCATTTGCATACAGTATGTATGTATGTGAGTCTGTCTGTCTATCTATCTATCTATCTATCTATCTATCTATCTATCTATCTATCTATCTATCTATCCTATCTATCTTTATTAATTATGTAGAATATAGATATGGATTATTTCTGAATTATAGATTTTGTAGATATAGATTAAAGATAGATTTAAGATTGTTTATGTGTGTGTGCATGTGTGTGTGTGTGTGTGTGTGTGTATATATGTAAATGTATGTATGTATGTATGTATGTATGTATGTATGTATGTATGTATGTATGTGTATATATATATATATATATATAATGTAAAAAAAATATAAAATCTGTAGGTATGTATGGCGGAAAAAAAAGGCCTGCTGTATGTTTTTAAGTTCTTCGGATGACCATGCCGCTCTATTATTCTCCTTACTAGGGTCTACTAATGCCGGCCCAGGGGAAGGCAATAAAGCCCTATGGGGCCGAAGCCAATTTCCCTCATTTTAGGTAAAAAGTTTCCATCCGTCCCCACTCGAAATGCGGCCGGCCGAAGAGATCCCTCCAACCGACCGGCCGCCGCACCTTCAGAGACAAACTAGTGCTTGCTTCTAGTGTCATCGCCGGCTTAACCATCCTGTGTAGGGAGCTGACGAGTCCTGCAGCAGCAGCAGCAGCAGCAGCAGGCTCTGCAAGCCTAGGATGCGTGAGCACGGTGCAAGAGGAAGGACTGAGGGTGTGAGGCTGGGCGCCGTTGAGAAGGCGTGGGGCGGGGCTATGCAAAGATTTAAAACTCTCCCAGCTGCCTGGGTGCATTGTGGGTGCGCCCAGAGTGCCGGCTGAGCGTGTTGCCTCAAGCCTTGGAAGTGGAGTTGGGCGGGCCGGGCTACAGGTGAAACCCGTTTCGGGTTATGGGTGTATGTGCAGGGGGTGCGCTCGCACCTGGGGCCCGGAGCCCTAGGGGGCCCATAAAGTCTCTCTTCCCCACATTGTAAACCAATGCTATCAAGGAAGCTTTATAGTTTGGGGGCCCAGTTCCAGACTTTGTACTGGGGCCCCGCAGCTTCAAGGTACACCTCTGGATCAGGATAATGCTAGGCCATTCCAACCAGCCTGTGTGAGTGACCTGCAGTCGCTGGTAGTCGAAAAGTGGCCGCCCGGCCGGCCCCGGATGCGCGCTTCAGAGTGGACAGACAGCAGCGGACCCCCAATCACACAGGCCCGAGGCTTGCTATGCAGCATGGAATACCTCATTGGACTGCAGCACTCCACGCGGGCTGAGATACACGCTCCACGTGGGATGGGCAGTATTCGTCCATGAAGATCCAGGCCAATGCTTAGAGATGGAGCAACACTCGGGGAGCAAAGAACTCCAACGAACGGACGCCTACTTTACAAGGATGTATTGCTTTATTCAATGCATGGACACAGAAACAGTTCAACCGCTCGATTACAGACCGCAGTCAATACAGTAAAGGAAGAAATGTGTCTGTTTAATGTAAACTTGCATGGAGCTCGTTTGTCAGCCACTGACGGACTGAATGCTGCTGCTGCCGCCACCGCCGCTGCTGCTGCATGTCTGAAACGTGGTCTGACGTTACATGCACCACCAGGGATAAGGCCTTGCCTATAAGCATTCCCCAGCTGGCAAAAATGGAACCTCCCTGCCTATTCCTCACCATGGAAGAACGGAACCTACCTTTTTTTTTTAAAAAAAAAGAAAGCCACAACAGCAGCAGCCAACTAGATTTTGGTAGGCCGCTGTCTCCCCCTTGTGTGCTGCATAAAAAATGCACTCCACTAAAAATAACAATGATCCACGAAATAGAGCGTATGGAGAGAATGAGGCTTCTAGATGAGCCGTCAGGCTATGATAAATTGTATCACGCCTGGGCGATATGGATAGATGCCCGGAGCTCACCCCTATTTACTAGGTGGTTACAGACAGGGACATGTGAGTAACACGTTTAAATCACAATCGTAAAGAGAAACAACAATCCCGGAGCCCCCCCCCCCTTTTTGTTTTTTTTTTCTCTGTCTCCCATGTCATAGATACCTACCCTCCCTTACCGCTCCCCCTCTTACCCTCCCCTCCTTCCCCTGTTTGTAGACCTTATAAAATATCACAGACAAACATTATATAGTTCAACTTGAAATTTATTTATTAAGTTTCATTGTCAAAGTTATTTTTACATTGCTTTGAGATAAGGCAAAAGTTTCCCCCCCTCCATGAAACCAATAAAACCTATATTGAATAAAATAAAAATGATGCCGTTACCGGTAGTTCTGCAGCTTCTTGGTGGAAATAAAGACCATCTCCCGTCTCCAGGCTGCAGCAGAGACTGACTAAAATGGCTGCCAAGCCCGGTATTAATGCTTCTAAATTGATGACATCACAAAAGAGTGACATCATCAGCCTTCCAAACACCTGGCTCATTTGCATACAGTATGTATGTATGTGAGTCTGTCTGTCTATCTATCTATCTATCTATCTATCTATCTATCTATCTATCTATCTATCTATCTATCTATCTATCCTATCTATCTTTATTAATTATGTAGAATATAGATATGGATTATTTCTGAATTATAGATTTTGTAGATATAGATTAAAGATAGATTTAAGATTGTTTATGTGTGTGTGCATGTGTGTGTGTATATATATGTATATATATGTAAATGTATGTAAATGTATGTATGTATGTATGTATGTATGTATGTATGTATGTGTATATATATATATATATATAATGTAAAAAAAATATAAAATCTGTAGGTATGTATGGCGGAAAAAAAAGGCCTGCTGTATGTTTTTAAGTTCTTCGGATGACCATGCCGCTCTATTATTCTCCTTACTAGGGTCTACTAATGCCGGCCCAGGGGAAGGCAATAAAGCCCTATGGGGCCGAAGCCAATTTCCCTCATTTTAGGTAAAAAGTTTCCATCCGTCCCCACTCGAAATGCGGCCGGCCGAAGAGATCCCTCCAACCGACCGGCCGCCGCACCTTCAGAGACAAACTAGTGCTTGCTTCTAGTGTCATCGCCGGCTTAACCATCCTGTGTAGGGAGCTGACGAGTCCTGCAGCAGCAGCAGCAGCAGCAGCAGGCTCTGCAAGCCTAGGATGCGTGAGCACGGTGCAAGAGGAAGGACTGAGGGTGTGAGGCTGGGCGCCGTTGAGAAGGCGTGGGGCGGGGCTATGCAAAGATTTAAAACTCTCCCAGCTGCCTGGGTGCATTGTGGGTGCGCCCAGAGTGCCGGCTGAGCGTGTTGCCTCAAGCCTTGGAAGTGGAGTTGGGCGGGCCGGGCTACAGGTGAAACCCGTTTCGGGTTATGGGTGTATGTGCAGGGGGTGCGCTCGCACCTGGGGCCCGGAGCCCTAGGGGGCCCATAAAGTCTCTCTTCCCCACATTGTAAACCAATGCTATCAAGGAAGCTTTATAGTTTGGGGGCCCAGTTCCAGACTTTGTACTGGGGCCCCGCAGCTTCAAGGTACACCTCTGGATCAGGATAATGCTAGGCCATTCCAACCAGCCTGTGTGAGTGACCTGCAGTCGCTGGTAGTCGAAAAGTGGCCGCCCGGCCGGCCCCGGATGCGCGCTTCAGAGTGGACAGACAGCAGCGGACCCCCAATCACACAGGCCCGAGGCTTGCTATGCAGCATGGAATACCTCATTGGACTGCAGCACTCCACGCGGGCTGAGATACACGCTCCACGTGGGATGGGCAGTATTCGTCCATGAAGATCCAGGCCAATGCTTAGAGATGGAGCAACACTCGGGGAGCAAAGAACTCCAACGAACGGACGCCTACTTTACAAGGATGTATTGCTTTATTCAATGCATGGACACAGAAACAGTTCAACCGCTCGATTACAGACCGCAGTCAATACAGTAAAGGAAGAAATGTGTCTGTTTAATGTAAACTTGCATGGAGCTCGTTTGTCAGCCACTGACGGACTGAATGCTGCTGCTGCCGCCACCGCCGCTGCTGCTGCATGTCTGAAACGTGGTCTGACGTTACATGCACCACCAGGGATAAGGCCTTGCCTATAAGCATTCCCCAGCTGGCAAAAATGGAACCTCCCTGCCTATTCCTCACCATGGAAGAACGGAACCTACCTTTTTTTTTTAAAAAAAAAGAAAGCCACAACAGCAGCAGCCAACTAGATTTTGGTAGGCCGCTGTCTCCCCCTTGTGTGCTGCATAAAAAATGCACTCCACTAAAAATAACAATGATCCACGAAATAGAGCGTATGGAGAGAATGAGGCTTCTAGATGAGCCGTCAGGCTATGATAAATTGTATCACGCCTGGGCGATATGGATAGATGCCCGGAGCTCACCCCTATTTACTAGGTGGTTACAGACAGGGACATGTGAGTAACACGTTTAAATCACAATCGTAAAGAGAAACAACAATCCCGGAGCCCCCCCCCCCTTTTTGTTTTTTTTTTCTCTGTCTCCCATGTCATAGATACCTACCCTCCCTTACCGCTCCCCCTCTTACCCTCCCCTCCTTCCCCTGTTTGTAGACCTTATAAAATATCACAGACAAACATTATATAGTTCAACTTGAAATTTATTTATTAAGTTTCATTGTCAAAGTTATTTTTACATTGCTTTGAGATAAGGCAAAAGTTTCCCCCCCTCCATGAAACCAATAAAACCTATATTGAATAAAATAAAAATGATGCCGTTACCGGTAGTTCTGCAGCTTCTTGGTGGAAATAAAGACCATCTCCCGTCTCCAGGCTGCAGCAGAGACTGACTAAAATGGCTGCCAAGCCCGGTATTAATGCTTCTAAATTGATGACATCACAAAAGAGTGACATCATCAGCCTTCCAAACACCTGGCTCATTTGCATACAGTATGTATGTATGTGAGTCTGTCTGTCTATCTATCTATCTATCTATCTATCTATCTATCTATCTATCTATCTATCTATCTATCCTATCTATCTTTATTAATTATGTAGAATATAGATATGGATTATTTCTGAATTATAGATTTTGTAGATATAGATTAAAGATAGATTTAAGATTGTTTATGTGTGTGTGCATGTGTGTGTGTATATATATGTATATATATGTAAATGTATGTAAATGTATGTATGTATGTATGTATGTATGTATGTGTATATATATATATATATATAATGTAAAAAAAATATAAAATCTGTAGGTATGTATGGCGGAAAAAAAAGGCCTGCTGTATGTTTTTAAGTTCTTCGGATGACCATGCCGCTCTATTATTCTCCTTACTAGGGTCTACTAATGCCGGCCCAGGGGAAGGCAATAAAGCCCTATGGGGCCGAAGCCAATTTCCCTCATTTTAGGTAAAAAGTTTCCATCCGTCCCCACTCGAAATGCGGCCGGCCGAAGAGATCCCTCCAACCGACCGGCCGCCGCACCTTCAGAGACAAACTAGTGCTTGCTTCTAGTGTCATCGCCGGCTTAACCATCCTGTGTAGGGAGCTGACGAGTCCTGCAGCAGCAGCAGCAGCAGCAGCAGGCTCTGCAAGCCTAGGATGCGTGAGCACGGTGCAAGAGGAAGGACTGAGGGTGTGAGGCTGGGCGCCGTTGAGAAGGCGTGGGGCGGGGCTATGCAAAGATTTAAAACTCTCCCAGCTGCCTGGGTGCATTGTGGGTGCGCCCAGAGTGCCGGCTGAGCGTGTTGCCTCAAGCCTTGGAAGTGGAGTTGGGCGGGCCGGGCTACAGGTGAAACCCGTTTCGGGTTATGGGTGTATGTGCAGGGGGTGCGCTCGCACCTGGGGCCCGGAGCCCTAGGGGGCCCATAAAGTCTCTCTTCCCCACATTGTAAACCAATGCTATCAAGGAAGCTTTATAGTTTGGGGGCCCAGTTCCAGACTTTGTACTGGGGCCCCGCAGCTTCAAGGTACACCTCTGGATCAGGATAATGCTAGGCCATTCCAACCAGCCTGTGTGAGTGACCTGCAGTCGCTGGTAGTCGAAAAGTGGCCGCCCGGCCGGCCCCGGATGCGCGCTTCAGAGTGGACAGACAGCAGCGGACCCCCAATCACACAGGCCCGAGGCTTGCTATGCAGCATGGAATACCTCATTGGACTGCAGCACTCCACGCGGGCTGAGATACACGCTCCACGTGGGATGGGCAGTATTCGTCCATGAAGATCCAGGCCAATGCTTAGAGATGGAGCAACACTCGGGGAGCAAAGAACTCCAACGAACGGACGCCTACTTTACAAGGATGTATTGCTTTATTCAATGCATGGACACAGAAACAGTTCAACCGCTCGATTACAGACCGCAGTCAATACAGTAAAGGAAGAAATGTGTCTGTTTAATGTAAACTTGCATGGAGCTCGTTTGTCAGCCACTGACGGACTGAATGCTGCTGCTGCCGCCACCGCCGCTGCTGCTGCATGTCTGAAACGTGGTCTGACGTTACATGCACCACCAGGGATAAGGCCTTGCCTATAAGCATTCCCCAGCTGGCAAAAATGGAACCTCCCTGCCTATTCCTCACCATGGAAGAACGGAACCTACCTTTTTTTAAAAAAAAAAAAGAAAGCCACAACAGCAGCAGCCAACTAGATTTTGGTAGGCCGCTGTCTCCCCCTTGTGTGCTGCATAAAAAATGCACTCCACTAAAAATAACAATGATCCACGAAATAGAGCGTATGGAGAGAATGAGGCTTCTAGATGAGCCGTCAGGCTATGATAAATTGTATCACGCCTGGGCGATATGGATAGATGCCCGGAGCTCACCCCTATTTACTAGGTGGTTACAGACAGGGACATGTGAGTAACACGTTTAAATCACAATCGTAAAGAGAAACAACAATCCCGGAGCCCCCCCCCCCCCTTTTTGTTTTATTTTCTCTTTCTCCCATGTCATAGATACCTCCCCTCCCTTACCGCTCCCCCTCTTACCCTCCCCTCCTTCCCCTGTTTGTAGACCTTATAAAATATCACAGACAAACATTATATAGTTCAACTTGAAATTTATTTATTAAGTTTCATTGTCAAAGTTATTTTTACATTGCTTTGAGATAAGGCAAAAGTTTCCCCCCCTCCATGAAACCAATAAAACCTATATTGAATAAAATAAAAATGATGCCGTTACCGGTAGTTCTGCAGCTTCTTGGTGGAAATAAAGACCATCTCCCGTCTCCAGGCTGCAGCAGAGACTGACTAAAATGGCTGCCAAGCCCGGTATTAATGCTTCTAAATTGATGACATCACAAAAGAGTGACATCATCAGCCTTCCAAACACCTGGCTCATTTGCATACAGTATGTATGTATGTGAGTCTGTCTGTCTATCTATCTATCTATCTATCTATCTATCTATCTATCTATCTATCTATCTATCTATCTATCTATCCTATCTATCTTTATTAATTATGTAGAATATAGATATGGATTATTTCTGAATTATAGATTTTGTAGATATAGATTAAAGATAGATTTAAGATTGTTTATGTGTGTGTGCATGTGTGTGTGTGTGTGTGTGTATATATATGTATATATATGTAAATGTATGTAAATGTATGTAAATGTATGTATGTATGTATGTATGTGTATATATATATATATATATATAATGTAAAAAAAATATAAAATCTGTAGGTATGTATGGCGGAAAAAAAAGGCCTGCTGTATGTTTTTAAGTTCTTCGGATGACCATGCCGCTCTATTATTCTCCTTACTAGGGTCTACTAATGCCGGCCCAGGGGAAGGCAATAAAGCCCTATGGGGCCGAAGCCAATTTCCCTCATTTTAGGTAAAAAGTTTCCATCCGTCCCCACTCGAAATGCGGCCGGCCGAAGAGATCCCTCCAACCGACCGGCCGCCGCACCTTCAGAGACAAACTAGTGCTTGCTTCTAGTGTCATCGCCGGCTTAACCATCCTGTGTAGGGAGCTGACGAGTCCTGCAGCAGCAGCAGCAGCAGCAGCAGCAGGCTCTGCAAGCCTAGGATGCGTGAGCACGGTGCAAGAGGAAGGACTGAGGGTGTGAGGCTGGGCGCCGTTGAGAAGGCGTGGGGCGGGGCTATGCAAAGATTTAAAACTCTCCCAGCTGCCTGGGTGCATTGTGGGTGCGCCCAGAGTGCCGGCTGAGCGTGTTGCCTCAAGCCTTGGAAGTGGAGTTGGGCGGGCCGGGCTACAGGTGAAACCCGTTTCGGGTTATGCGTGTATGTGCAGGGGGTGCGCTCGCACCTGGGGCCCGGAGCTCTAGGGGGCCCATTAAGTCTCTCTTCCCCACATTGTAAACCAATGCTATCAAGGAAGCTTTATAGTTTGGGGGCCCAGTTCCAGACTTTGTACTGGGGCCCCGCAGCTTCAAGGTACACCTCTGGATCAGGATAATGCTAGGCCATTCCAACCAGCCTGTGTGAGTGACCTGCAGTCGCTGGTAGTCGAAAAGTGGCCGCCCGGCCGGCCCCGGATGCGCGCTTCAGAGTGGACAGACAGCAGCGGACCCCCAATCACACAGGCCCGAGGCTTGCTATGCAGCATGGAATACCTCATTGGACTGCAGCACTCCACGCGGGCTGAGATACACGCTCCACGTGGGATGGGCAGTATTCGTCCATGAAGATCCAGGCCAATGCTTAGAGATGGAGCAACACTCGGGGAGCAAAGAACTCCAACGAACGGACGCCTACTTTACAAGGATGTATTGCTTTATTCAATGCATGGACACAGAAACAGTTCAACCGCTCGATTACAGACCGCAGTCAATACAGTAAAGGAAGAAATGTGTCTGTTTAATGTAAACTTGCATGGAGCTCGTTTGTCAGCCACTGACGGACTGAATGCTGCTGCTGCCGCCACCGCCGCTGCTGCTGCATGTCTGAAACGTGGTCTGACGTTACATGCACCACCAGGGATAAGGCCTTGCCTATAAGCATTCCCCAGCTGGCAAAAATGGAACCTCCCTGCCTATTCCTCACCATGGAAGAACGGAACCTACCTTTTTTTATAAAAAAAAAAGAAAGCCACAACAGCAGCAGCCAACTAGATTTTGGTAGGCCGCTGTCTCCCCCTTGTGTGCTGCATAAAAAATGCACTCCACTAAAAATAACAATGATCCACGAAATAGAGCGTATGGAGAGAATGAGGCTTCTAGATGAGCCGTCAGGCTATGATAAATTGTATCACGCCTGGGCGATATGGATAGATGCCCGGAGCTCACCCCTATTTACTAGGTGGTTACAGACAGGGACATGTGAGTAACACGTTTAAATCACAATCGTAAAGAGAAACAACAATCCCGGAGCCCCCCCCCCCTTTTTGTTTTTTTTTTCTCTGTCTCCCATGTCATAGATACCTACCCTCCCTTACCGCTCCCCCTCTTACCCTCCCCTCCTTCCCCTGTTTGTAGACCTTATAAAATATCACAGACAAACATTATATAGTTCAACTTGAAATTTATTTATTAAGTTTCATTGTCAAAGTTATTTTTACATTGCTTTGAGATAAGGCAAAAGTTTCCCCCCCTCCATGAAACCAATAAAACCTATATTGAATAAAATAAAAATGATGCCGTTACCGGTAGTTCTGCAGCTTCTTGGTGGAAATAAAGACCATCTCCCGTCTCCAGGCTGCAGCAGAGACTGACTAAAATGGCTGCCAAGCCCGGTATTAATGCTTCTAAATTGATGACATCACAAAAGAGTGACATCATCAGCCTTCCAAACACCTGGCTCATTTGCATACAGTATGTATGTATGTGAGTCTGTCTGTCTGTCTATCTATCTATCTATCTATCTATCTATCTATCTATCTATCCTATCTATCTTTATTAATTATGTAGAATATAGATATGGATTATTTCTGAATTATAGATTTTGTAGATATAGATTAAAGATAGATTTAAGATTGTTTATGTGTGTGTGCATGTGTGTGTGTGTGTGTGTGTGTATATATGTAAATGTATGTATGTATGTATGTATGTATGTATGTATGTATGTATGTATGTATGTATGTATGTGTGTATATATATATATATATATATAATGTAAAAAAAATATAAAATCTGTAGGTATGTATGGCGGAAAAGAAAGGCCTGCTGTATGTTTTTAAGTTCTTCGGATGACCATGCCGCTCTATTATTCTCCTTACTAGGGTCTACTAATGCCGGCCCAGGGGAAGGCAATAAAGCCCTATGGGGCCGAAGCCAATTTCCCTCATTTTAGGTAAAAAGTTTCCATCCGTCCCCACTCGAAATGCGGCCGGCCGAAGAGATCCCTCCAACCGACCGGCCGCCGCACCTTCAGAGACAAACTAGTGCTTGCTTCTAGTGTCATCGCCGGCTTAACCATCCTGTGTAGGGAGCTGACGAGTCCTGCAGCAGCAGCAGCAGCAGCAGGCTCTGCAAGCCTAGGATGCGTGAGCACGGTGCAAGAGGAAGGACTGAGGGTGTGAGGCTGGGCGCCGTTGAGAAGGCGTGGGGCGGGGCTATGCAAAGATTTAAAACTCTCCCAGCTGCCTGGGTGCATTGTGGGTGCGCCCAGAGTGCCGGCTGAGCGTGTTGCCTCAAGCCTTGGAAGTGGAGTTGGGCGGGCCGGGCTACAGGTGAAACCCGTTTCGGGTTATGGGTGTATGTGCAGGGGGTGCGCTCGCACCTGGGGCCCGGAGCCCTAGGGGGCCCATAAAGTCTCTCTTCCCCACATTGTAAACCAATGCTATCAAGGAAGCTTTATAGTTTGGGGGCCCAGTTCCAGACTTTGTACTGGGGCCCCGCAGCTTCAAGGTACACCTCTGGATCAGGATAATGCTAGGCCATTCCAACCAGCCTGTGTGAGTGACCTGCAGTCGCTGGTAGTCGAAAAGTGGCCGCCCGGCCGGCCCCGGATGCGCGCTTCAGAGTGGACAGACAGCAGCGGACCCCCAATCACACAGGCCCGAGGCTTGCTATGCAGCATGGAATACCTCATTGGACTGCAGCACTCCACGCGGGCTGAGATACACGCTCCACGTGGGATGGGCAGTATTCGTCCATGAAGATCCAGGCCAATGCTTAGAGATGGAGCAACACTCGGGGAGCAAAGAACTCCAACGAACGGACGCCTACTTTACAAGGATGTATTGCTTTATTCAATGCATGGACACAGAAACAGTTCAACCGCTCGATTACAGACCGCAGTCAATACAGTAAAGGAAGAAATGTGTCTGTTTAATGTAAACTTGCATGGAGCTCGTTTGTCAGCCACTGACGGACTGAATGCTGCTGCTGCCGCCACCGCCGCTGCTGCTGCATGTCTGAAACGTGGTCTGACGTTACATGCACCACCAGGGATAAGGCCTTGCCTATAAGCATTCCCCAGCTGGCAAAAATGGAACCTCCCTGCCTATTCCTCACCATGGAAGAACGGAACCTACCTTTTTTTTTAAAAAAAAAAGAAAGCCACAACAGCAGCAGCCAACTAGATTTTGGTAGGCCGCTGTCTCCCCCTTGTGTGCTGCATAAAAAATGCACTCCACTAAAAATAACAATGATCCACGAAATAGAGCGTATGGAGAGAATGAGGCTTCTAGATGAGCCGTCAGGCTATGATAAATTGTATCACGCCTGGGCGATATGGATAGATGCCCGGAGCTCACCCCTATTTACTAGGTGGTTACAGACAGGGACATGTGAGTAACACGTTTAAATCACAATCGTAAAGAGAAACAACAATCCCGGAGCCCCCCCCCCCCCTTTTTGTTTTTTTTTTCTCTGTCTCCCATGTCATAGATACCTACCCTCCCTTACCGCTCCCCCTCTTACCCTCCCCTCCTTCCCCTGTTTGTAGACCTTATAAAATATCACAGACAAACATTATATAGTTCAACTTGAAATTTATTTATTAAGTTTCATTGTCAAAGTTATTTTTACATTGCTTTGAGATAAGGCAAAAGTTTCCCCCCCTCCATGAAACCAATAAAACCTATATTGAATAAAATAAAAATGATGCCGTTACCGGTAGTTCTGCAGCTTCTTGGTGGAAATAAAGACCATCTCCCGTCTCCAGGCTGCAGCAGAGACTGACTAAAATGGCTGCCAAGCCCGGTATTAATGCTTCTAAATTGATGACATCACAATGGAGTGACATCAGCCTGCCATACACCTGGCTCATTTGCATACAGTATGTATGTGAGTCTGTCTGTCTATCTATCTATCTATCTATCTATCTATCTATCTATCTATCTATCTATCTATCCTATCTATCTTTATTAATTATGTAGAATATAGATATGGATTATTTCTGAATTATAGATTTTGTAGATATAGATTAAAGATAGATTTAAGATTGTTTATGTGTGTGTGCATGTGTGTGTGTGTGTGTGTGTATATATATGTATATATATGTAAATGTATGTAAATGTATGTATGTATGTATGTATGTATGTATGTATGTGTATATATATATATATATATATAATGTAAAAAAAATATAAAATCTGTAGGTATGTATGGCGGAAAAAAAAGGCCTGCTGTATGTTTTTAAGTTCTTCGGATGACCATGCCGCTCTATTATTCTCCTTACTAGGGTCTACTAATGCCGGCCCAGGGGAAGGCAATAAAGCCCTATGGGGCCGAAGCCAATTTCCCTCATTTTAGGTAAAAAGTTTCCATCCGTCCCCACTCGAAATGCGGCCGGCCGAAGAGATCCCTCCAACCGACCGGCCGCCGCACCTTCAGAGACAAACTAGTGCTTGCTTCTAGTGTCATCGCCGGCTTAACCATCCTGTGTAGGGAGCTGACGAGTCCTGCAGCAGCAGCAGCAGCAGCAGCAGCAGGCTCTGCAAGCCTAGGATGCGTGAGCACGGTGCAAGAGGAAGGACTGAGGGTGTGAGGCTGGGCGCCGTTGAGAAGGCGTGGGGCGGGGCTATGCAAAGATTTAAAACTCTCCCAGCTGCCTGGGTGCATTGTGGGTGCGCCCAGAGTGCCGGCTGAGCGTGTTGCCTCAAGCCTTGGAAGTGGAGTTGGGCGGGCCGGGCTACAGGTGAAACCCGTTTCGGGTTATGGGTGTATGTGCAGGGGGTGCGCTCGCACCTGGGGCCCGGAGCCCTAGGGGGCCCATAAAGTCTCTCTTCCCCACATTGTAAACCAATGCTATCAAGGAAGCTTTATAGTTTGGGGGCCCAGTTCCAGACTTTGTACTGGGGCCCCGCAGCTTCAAGGTACACCTCTGGATCAGGATAATGCTAGGCCATTCCAACCAGCCTGTGTGAGTGACCTGCAGTCGCTGGTAGTCGAAAAGTGGCCGCCCGGCCGGCCCTGGATGCGCGCTTCAGAGTGGACAGACAGCAGCGGACCCCCAATCACACAGGCCCGAGGCTTGCTATGCAGCATGGAATACCTCATTGGACTGCAGCACTCCACGCGGGCTGAGATACACGCTCCACGTGGGATGGGCAGTATTCGTCCATGAAGATCCAGGCCAATGCTTAGAGATGGAGCAACACTCGGGGAGCAAAGAACTCCAACGAACGGACGCCTACTTTACAAGGATGTATTGCTTTATTCAATGCATGGACACAGAAACAGTTCAACCGCTCGATTACAGACCGCAGTCAATACAGTAAAGGAAGAAATGTGTCTGTTTAATGTAAACTTGCATGGAGCTCGTTTGTCAGCCACTGACGGACTGAATGCTGCTGCTGCCGCCACCGCCGCTGCTGCTGCATGTCTGAAACGTGGTCTGACGTTACATGCACCACCAGGGATAAGGCCTTGCCTATAAGCATTCCCCAGCTGGCAAAAATGGAACCTCCCTGCCTATTCCTCACCATGGAAGAACGGAACCTACCTTTTTTTTTAAAAAAAAAAGAAAGCCACAACAGCAGCAGCCAACTAGATTTTGGTAGGCCGCTGTCTCCCCCTTGTGTGCTGCATAAAAAATGCACTCCACTAAAAATAACAATGATCCACGAAATAGAGCGTATGGAGAGAATGAGGCTTCTAGATGAGCCGTCAGGCTATGATAAATTGTATCACGCCTGGGCGATATGGATAGATGCCCGGAGCTCACCCCTATTTACTAGGTGGTTACAGACAGGGACATGTGAGTAACACGTTTAAATCACAATCGTAAAGAGAAACAACAATCCCGGAGCCCCCCCCCCCTTTTTGTTTTTTTTTTCTCTGTCTCCCATGTCATAGATACCTACCCTCCCTTACCGCTCCCCCTCTTACCCTCCCCTCCTTCCCCTGTTTGTAGACCTTATAAAATATCACAGACAAACATTATATAGTTCAACTTGAAATTTATTTATTAAGTTTCATTGTCAAAGTTATTTTTACATTGCTTTGAGATAAGGCAAAAGTTTCCCCCCCTCCATGAAACCAATAAAACCTATATTGAATAAAATAAAAATGATGCCGTTACCGGTAGTTCTGCAGCTTCTTGGTGGAAATAAAGACCATCTCCCGTCTCCAGGCTGCAGCAGAGACTGACTAAAATGGCTGCCAAGCCCGGTATTAATGCTTCTAAATTGATGACATCACAAAAGAGTGACATCATCAGCCTTCCAAACACCTGGCTCATTTGCATACAGTATGTATGTATGTGAGTCTGTCTGTCTATCTATCTATCTATCTATCTATCTATCTATCCTATCTATCTTTATTAATTATGTAGAATATAGATATGGATTATTTCTGAATTATAGATTTTGTAGATATAGATTAAAGATAGATTTAAGATTGTTTATGTGTGTGTGCATGTGTGTGTGTGTGTGTGTGTGTATATATGTAAATGTATGTATGTATGTATGTATGTATGTGTATATATATATATATATATATATAATGTAAAAAAAATATAAAATCTGTAGGTATGTATGGCGGAAAAAAAAGGCCTGCTGTATGTTTTTAAGTTCTTCGGATGACCATGCCGCTCTATTATTCTCCTTACTAGGGTCTACTAATGCCGGCCCAGGGGAAGGCAATAAAGCCCTATGGGGCCGAAGCCAATTTCCCTCATTTTAGGTAAAAAGTTTCCATCCGTCCCCACTCGAAATGCGGCCGGCCGAAGAGATCCCTCCAACCGACCGGCCGCCGCACCTTCAGAGACAAACTAGTGCTTGCTTCTAGTGTCATCGCCGGCTTAACCATCCTGTGTAGGGAGCTGACGAGTCCTGCAGCAGCAGCAGCAGCAGCAGCAGGCTCTGCAAGCCTAGGATGCGTGAGCACGGTGCAAGAGGAAGGACTGAGGGTGTGAGGCTGGGCGCCGTTGAGAAGGCGTGGGGCGGGGCTATGCA
Organism: Eleutherodactylus coqui; assembly: GCF_035609145.1. Classification (NCBI taxonomy): domain Eukaryota; kingdom Metazoa; phylum Chordata; class Amphibia; order Anura; family Eleutherodactylidae; genus Eleutherodactylus; species Eleutherodactylus coqui. The sequence goes on along the minus strand of NC_089841.1, from coordinate 262,904,657 downwards.
AAGATTTAAAACTCTCCCAGCTGCCTGGGTGCATTGTGGGTGCGCCCAGAGTGCCGGCTGAGCGTGTTGCCTCAAGCCTTGGAAGTGGAGTTGGGCGGGCCGGGCTACAGGTGAAACCCGTTTCGGGTTATGGGTGTATGTGCAGGGGGTGCGCTCGCACCTGGGGCCCGGAGCCCTAGGGGGCCCATAAAGTCTCTCTTCCCCACATTGTAAACCAATGCTATCAAGGAAGCTTTATAGTTTGGGGGCCCAGTTCCAGACTTTGTACTGGGGCCCCGCAGCTTCAAGGTACACCTCTGGATCAGGATAATGCTAGGCCATTCCAACCAGCCTGTGTGAGTGACCTGCAGTCGCTGGTAGTCGAAAAGTGGCCGCCCGGCCGGCCCCGGATGCGCGCTTCAGAGTGGACAGACAGCAGCGGACCCCCAATCACACAGGCCCGAGGCTTGCTATGCAGCATGGAATACCTCATTGGACTGCAGCACTCCACGCGGGCTGAGATACACGCTCCACGTGGGATGGGCAGTATTCGTCCATGAAGATCCAGGCCAATGCTTAGAGATGGAGCAACACTCGGGGAGCAAAGAACTCCAACGAACGGACGCCTACTTTACAAGGATGTATTGCTTTATTCAATGCATGGACACAGAAACAGTTCAACCGCTCGATTACAGACCGCAGTCAATACAGTAAAGGAAGAAATGTGTCTGTTTAATGTAAACTTGCATGGAGCTCGTTTGTCAGCCACTGACGGACTGAATGCTGCTGCTGCCGCCACCGCCGCTGCTGCTGCATGTCTGAAACGTGGTCTGACGTTACATGCACCACCAGGGATAAGGCCTTGCCTATAAGCATTCCCCAGCTGGCAAAAATGGAACCTCCCTGCCTATTCCTCACCATGGAAGAACGGAACCTACCTTTTTTGTAAAAAAAAAAAGAAAGCCACAACAGCAGCAGCCAACTAGATTTTGGTAGGCCGCTGTCTCCCCCTTGTGTGCTGCATAAAAAATGCACTCCACTAAAAATAACAATGATCCACGAAATAGAGCGTATGGAGAGAATGAGGCTTCTAGATGAGCCGTCAGGCTATGATAAATTGTATCACGCCTGGGCGATATGGATAGATGCCCGGAGCTCACCCCTATTTACTAGGTGGTTACAGACAGGGACATGTGAGTAACACGTTTAAATCACAATCGTAAAGAGAAACAACAATCCCGGAGCCCCCCCCCCCCCCTTTTTTTTTTTTTTTTCTCTGTCATCCATGTCATAGATACCTACCCTCCCTTACCGCTCCCCCTCTTACCCTCCCCTCCTTCCCCTGTTTGTAGACCTTATAAAATATCACAGACAAACATTATATAGTTCAACTTGAAATTTATTTATTAAGTTTCATTGTCAAAGTTATTTTTACATTGCTTTGAGATAAGGCAAAAGTTTCCCCCCCTCCATGAAACCAATAAAACCTATATTGAATAAAATAAAAATGATGCCGTTACCGGTAGTTCTGCAGCTTCTTGGTGGAAATAAAGACCATCTCCCGTCTCCAGGCTGCAGCAGAGACTGACTAAAATGGCTGCCAAGCCCGGTATTAATGCTTCTAAATTGATGACATCACAAAAGAGTGACATCATCAGCCTTCCAAACACCTGGCTCATTTGCATACAGTATGTATGTATGTGAGTCTGTCTGTCTATCTATCTATCTATCTATCTATCCTATCTATCTTTATTAATTATGTAGAATATAGATATGGATTATTTCTGAATTATAGATTTTGTAGATATAGATTAAAGATAGATTTAAGATTGTTTATGTGTGTGTGCATGTGTGTGTGTGTGTGTGTGTGTATATATGTAAATGTATGTATGTATGTATGTATGTATGTGTATATATATATATATATATATATATAATGTAAAAAAAATATAAAATCTGTAGGTATGTATGGCGGAAAAAAAAGGCCTGCTGTATGTTTTTAAGTTCTTCGGATGACCATGCCGCTCTATTATTCTCCTTACTAGGGTCTACTAATGCCGGCCCAGGGGAAGGCAATAAAGCCCTATGGGGCCGAAGCCAATTTCCCTCATTTTAGGTAAAAAGTTTCCATCCGTCCCCACTCGAAATGCGGCCGGCCGAAGAGATCCCTCCAACCGACCGGCCGCCGCACCTTCAGAGACAAACTAGTGCTTGCTTCTAGTGTCATCGCCGGCTTAACCATCCTGTGTAGGGAGCTGACGAGTACTGCAGCAGCAGCAGCAGCAGCAGCAGGCTCTGCAAGCCTAGGATGCGTGAGCACGGTGCAAGAGGAAGGACTGAGGGTGTGAGGCTGGGCGCCGTTGAGAAGGCGTGGGGCGGGGCTATGCAAAGATTTAAAACTCTCCCAGCTGCCTGGGTGCATTGTGGGTGCGCCCAGAGTGCCGGCTGAGCGTGTTGCCTCAAGCCTTGGAAGTGGAGTTGGGCGGGCCGGGCTACAGGTGAAACCCGTTTCGGGTTATGGGTGTATGTGCAGGGGGTGCGCTCGCACCTGGGGCCCGGGGCCCATAAAGTCTCTCTTCCCCACATTGTAAACCAATGCTATCAAGGAAGCTTTATAGTTTGGGGGCCCAGTTCCAGACTTTGTACTGGGGCCCCGCAGCTTCAAGGTACACCTCTGGATCAGGATAATGCTAGGCCATTCCAACCAGCCTGTGTGAGTGACCTGCAGTCGCTGGTAGTCGAAAAGTGGCCGCCCGGCCGGCCCCGGATGCGCGCTTCAGAGTGGACAGACAGCAGCGGACCCCCAATCACACAGGCCCGAGGCTTGCTATGCAGCATGGAATACCTCATTGGACTGCAGCACTCCACGCGGGCTGAGATACACGCTCCACGTGGGATGGGCAGTATTCGTCCATGAAGATCCAGGCCAATGCTTAGAGATGGAGCAACACTCGGGGAGCAAAGAACTCCAACGAACGGACGCCTACTTTACAAGGATGTATTGCTTTATTCAATGCATGGACACAGAAACAGTTCAACCGCTCGATTACAGACCGCAGTCAATACAGTAAAGGAAGAAATGTGTCTGTTTAATGTAAACTTGCATGGAGCTCGTTTGTCAGCCACTGACGGACTGAATGCTGCTGCTGCCGCCACCGCCGCTGCTGCTGCATGTCTGAAACGTGGTCTGACGTTACATGCACCACCAGGGATAAGGCCTTGCCTATAAGCATTCCCCAGCTGGCAAAAATGGAACCTCCCTGCCTATTCCTCACCATGGAAGAACGGAACCTACCTTTCTTTTTTAAAAAAAAAGAAAGCCACAACAGCAGCAGCCAACTAGATTTTGGTAGGCCGCTGTCTCCCCCTTGTGTGCTGCATAAAAAATGCACTCCACTAAAAATAACAATGATCCACGAAATAGAGCGTATGGAGAGAATGAGGCTTCTAGATGAGCCGTCAGGCTATGATAAATTGTATCACGCCTGGGCGATATGGATAGATGCCCGGAGCTCACCCCTATTTACTAGGTGGTTACAGACAGGGACATGTGAGTAACACGTTTAAATCACAATCGTAAAGAGAAACAACAATCCCGGAGCCCCCCCCCCCCCTTTTTGTTTTTTTTTTCTCTGTCTCCCATGTCATAGATACCTACCCTCCCTTACCGCTCCCCCTCTTACCCTCCCCTCCTTCCCCTGTTTGTAGACCTTATAAAATATCACAGACAAACATTATATAGTTCAACTTGAAATTTATTTATTAAGTTTCATTGTCAAAGTTATTTTTACATTGCTTTGAGATAAGGCAAAAGTTTCCCCCCCTCCATGAAACCAATAAAACCTATATTGAATAAAATAAAAATGATGCCGTTACCGGTAGTTCTGCAGCTTCTTGGTGGAAATAAAGACCATCTCCCGTCTCCAGGCTGCAGCAGAGACTGACTAAAATGGCTGCCAAGCCCGGTATTAATGCTTCTAAATTGATGACATCACAAAAGAGTGACATCATCAGCCTTCCAAACACCTGGCTCATTTGCATACAGTATGTATGTATGTGAGTCTGTCTGTCTATCTATCTATCTATCTATCTATCTATCCTATCTATCTATCTATCTATCTATCCTATCTATCTTTATTAATTATGTAGAATATAGATATGGATTATTTCTGAATTATAGATTTTGTAGATATAGATTAAAGATAGATTTAAGATTGTTTATGTGTGTGTGCATGTGTGTGTGTGTGTGTGTATATATATGTAAATGTATGTAAATGTATGTATGTATGTATGTATGTATGTATGTGTATATATATATATATATATATATATAATGTAAAAAAAATATAAAATCTGTAGGTATGTATGGCGGAAAAAAAAGGCCTGCTGTATGTTTTTAAGTTCTTCGGATGACCATGCCGCTCTATTATTCTCCTTACTAGGGTCTACTAATGCCGGCCCAGGGGAAGGCAATAAAGCCCTATGGGGCCGAAGCCAATTTCCCTCATTTTAGGTAAAAAGTTTCCATCCGTCCCCACTCGAAATGCGGCCGGCCGAAGAGATCCCTCCAACCGACCGGCCGCCGCACCTTCAGAGACAAACTAGTGCTTGCTTCTAGTGTCATCGCCGGCTTAACCATCCTGTGTAGGGAGCTGACGAGTCCTGCAGCAGCAGCAGCAGCAGCAGCAGGCTCTGCAAGCCTAGGATGCGTGAGCACGGTGCAAGAGGAAGGACTGAGGGTGTGAGGCTGGGCGCCGTTGAGAAGGCGTGGGGCGGGGCTATGCAAAGATTTAAAACTCTCCCAGCTGCCTGGGTGCATTGTGGGTGCGCCCAGAGTGCCGGCTGAGCGTGTTGCCTCAAGCCTTGGAAGTGGAGTTGGGCGGGCCGGGCTACAGGTGAAACCCGTTTCGGGTTATGGGTGTATGTGCAGGGGGTGCGCTCGCACCTGGGGCCCGGAGCCCTAGGGGGCCCATAAAGTCTCTCTTCCCCACATTGTAAACCAATGCTATCAAGGAAGCTTTATAGTTTGGGGGCCCAGTTCCAGACTTTGTACTGGGGCCCCGCAGCTTCAAGGTACACCTCTGGATCAGGATAATGCTAGGCCATTCCAACCAGCCTGTGTGAGTGACCTGCAGTCGCTGGTAGTCGAAAAGTGGCCGCCCGGCCGGCCCCGGATGCGCGCTTCAGAGTGGACAGACAGCAGCGGACCCCCAATCACACAGGCCCGAGGCTTGCTATGCAGCATGGAATACCTCATTGGACTGCAGCACTCCACGCGGGCTGAGATACACGCTCCACGTGGGATGGGCAGTATTCGTCCATGAAGATCCAGGCCAATGCTTAGAGATGGAGCAACACTCGGGGAGCAAAGAACTCCAACGAACGGACGCCTACTTTACAAGGATGTATTGCTTTATTCAATGCATGGACACAGAAACAGTTCAACCGCTCGATTACAGACCGCAGTCAATACAGTAAAGGAAGAAATGTGTCTGTTTAATGTAAACTTGCATGGAGCTCGTTTGTCAGCCACTGACGGACTGAATGCTGCTGCTGCCGCCACCGCCGCTGCTGCTGCATGTCTGAAACGTGGTCTGACGTTACATGCACCACCAGGGATAAGGCCTTGCCTATAAGCATTCCCCAGCTGGCAAAAATGGAACCTCCCTGCCTATTCCTCACCATGGAAGAACGGAACCTACCTTTTTTTTTTAAAAAAAAAAGAAAGCCACAACAGCAGCAGCCAACTAGATTTTGGTAGGCCGCTGTCTCCCCCTTGTGTGCTGCATAAAAAATGCACTCCACTAAAAATAACAATGATCCACGAAATAGAGCGTATGGAGAGAATGAGGCTTCTAGATGAGCCGTCAGGCTATGATAAATTGTATCACGCCTGGGCGATATGGATAGATGCCCGGAGCTCACCCCTATTTACTAGGTGGTTACAGACAGGGACATGTGAGTAACACGTTTAAATCACAATCGTAAAGAGAAACAACAATCCCGGAGCCCCCCCCCCCTTTTTGTTTTTTTTTTCTCTGTCTCCCATGTCATAGATACCTACCCTCCCTTACCGCTCCCCCTCTTACCCTCCCCTCCTTCCCCTGTTTGTAGACCTTATAAAATATCACAGACAAACATTATATAGTTCAACTTGAAATTTATTTATTAAGTTTCATTGTCAAAGTTATTTTTACATTGCTTTGAGATAAGGCAAAAGTTTCCCCCCCTCCATGAAACCAATAAAACCTATATTGAATAAAATAAAAATGATGCCGTTACCGGTAGTTCTGCAGCTTCTTGGTGGAAATAAAGACCATCTCCCGTCTCCAGGCTGCAGCAGAGACTGACTAAAATGGCTGCCAAGCCCGGTATTAATGCTTCTAAATTGATGACATCACAAAAGAGTGACATCATCAGCCTTCCAAACACCTGGCTCATTTGCATACAGTATGTATGTATGTGAGTCTGTCTGTCTATCTATCTATCTATCTATCTATCTATCTATCTATCTATCTATCTATCTATCTATCTATCTATCTATCTTTATTAATTATGTAGAATATAGATATGGATTATTTCTGAATTATAGATTTTGTAGATATAGATTAAAGATAGATTTAAGATTGTTTATGTGTGTGTGCATGTGTGTGTGTGTGTGTGTATATATATGTAAATGTATGTAAATGTATGTATGTATGTATGTATGTATGTATGTATGTGTATATATATATATATATATATAATGTAAAAAAAATATAAAATCTGTAGGTATGTATGGCGGAAAAAAAAGGCCTGCTGTATGTTTTTAAGTTCTTCGGATGACCATGCCGCTCTATTATTCTCCTTACTAGGGTCTACTAATGCCGGCCCAGGGGAAGGCAATAAAGCCCTATGGGGCCGAAGCCAATTTCCCTCATTTTAGGTAAAAAGTTTCCATCCGTCCCCACTCGAAATGCGGCCGGCCGAAGAGATCCCTCCAACCGACCGGCCGCCGCACCTTCAGAGACAAACTAGTGCTTGCTTCTAGTGTCATCGCCGGCTTAACCATCCTGTGTAGGGAGCTGACGAGTCCTGCAGCAGCAGCAGCAGCAGCAGCAGGCTCTGCAAGCCTAGGATGCGTGAGCACGGTGCAAGAGGAAGGACTGAGGGTGTGAGGCTGGGCGCCGTTGAGAAGGCGTGGGGCGGGGCTATGCAAAGATTTAAAACTCTCCCAGCTGCCTGGGTGCATTGTGGGTGCGCCCAGAGTGCCGGCTGAGCGTGTTGCCTCAAGCCTTGGAAGTGGAGTTGGGCGGGCCGGGCTACAGGTGAAACCCGTTTCGGGTTATGGGTGTATGTGCAGGGGGTGCGCTCGCACCTGGGGCCCGGAGCCCTAGGGGGCCCATAAAGTCTCTCTTCCCCACATTGTAAACCAATGCTATCAAGGAAGCTTTATAGTTTGGGGGCCCAGTTCCAGACTTTGTACTGGGGCCCCGCAGCTTCAAGGTACACCTCTGGATCAGGATAATGCTAGGCCATTCCAACCAGCCTGTGTGAGTGACCTGCAGTCGCTGGTAGTCGAAAAGTGGCCGCCCGGCCGGCCCCGGATGCGCGCTTCAGAGTGGACAGACAGCAGCGGACCCCCAATCACACAGGCCCGAGGCTTGCTATGCAGCATGGAATACCTCATTGGACTGCAGCACTCCACGCGGGCTGAGATACACGCTCCACGTGGGATGGGCAGTATTCGTCCATGAAGATCCAGGCCAATGCTTAGAGATGGAGCAACACTCGGGGAGCAAAGAACTCCAACGAACGGACGCCTACTTTACAAGGATGTATTGCTTTATTCAATGCATGGACACAGAAACAGTTCAACCGCTCGATTACAGACCGCAGTCAATACAGTAAAGGAAGAAATGTGTCTGTTTAATGTAAACTTGCATGGAGCTCGTTTGTCAGCCACTGACGGACTGAATGCTGCTGCTGCCGCCACCGCCGCTGCTGCTGCATGTCTGAAACGTGGTCTGACGTTACATGCACCACCAGGGATAAGGCCTTGCCTATAAGCATTCCCCAGCTGGCAAAAATGGAACCTCCCTGCCTATTCCTCACCATGGAAGAACGGAACCTACCTTTTTTTTTAAAAAAAAAAGAAAGCCACAACAGCAGCAGCCAACTAGATTTTGGTAGGCCGCTGTCTCCCCCTTGTGTGCTGCATAAAAAATGCACTCCACTAAAAATAACAATGATCCACGAAATAGAGCGTATGGAGAGAATGAGGCTTCTAGATGAGCCGTCAGGCTATGATAAATTGTATCACGCCTGGGCGATATGGATAGATGCCCGGAGCTCACCCCTATTTACTAGGTGGTTACAGACAGGGACATGTGAGTAACACGTTTAAATCACAATCGTAAAGAGAAACAACAATCCCGGAGCCCCCCCCCCCTTTTTGTTTTTTTTTTCTCTGTCTCCCATGTCATAGATACCTACCCTCCCTTACCGCTCCCCCTCTTACCCTCCCCTCCTTCCCCTGTTTGTAGACCTTATAAAATATCACAGACAAACATTATATAGTTCAACTTGAAATTTATTTATTAAGTTTCATTGTCAAAGTTATTTTTACATTGCTTTGAGATAAGGCAAAAGTTTCCCCCCCTCCATGAAACCAATAAAACCTATATTGAATAAAATAAAAATGATGCCGTTACCGGTAGTTCTGCAGCTTCTTGGTGGAAATAAAGACCATCTCCCGTCTCCAGGCTGCAGCAGAGACTGACTAAAATGGCTGCCAAGCCCGGTATTAATGCTTCTAAATTGATGACATCACAAAAGAGTGACATCATCAGCCTTCCAAACACCTGGCTCATTTGCATACAGTATGTATGTATGTGAGTCTGTCTGTCTATCTATCTATCTATCTATCTATCTATCTATCTATCTATCTATCTATCTATCTATCTATCTATCTATCTATCCTATCTATCTTTATTAATTATGTAGAATATAGATATGGATTATTTCTGAATTATAGATTTTGTAGATATAGATTAAAGATAGATTTAAGATTGTTTATGTGTGTGTGCATGTGTGTGTGTGTGTGTGTATATATATGTAAATGTATGTAAATGTATGTATGTATGTATGTATGTATGTATGTGTATATATATATATATATATATAATGTAAAAAAAATATAAAATCTGTAGGTATGTATGGCGGAAAAAAAAGGCCTGCTGTATGTTTTTAAGTTCTTCGGATGACCATGCCGCTCTATTATTCTCCTTACTAGGGTCTACTAATGCCGGCCCAGGGGAAGGCAATAAAGCCCTATGGGGCCGAAGCCAATTTCCCTCATTTTAGGTAAAAAGTTTCCATCCGTCCCCACTCGAAATGCGGCCGGCCGAAGAGATCCCTCCAACCGACCGGCCGCCGCACCTTCAGAGACAAACTAGTGCTTGCTTCTAGTGTCATCGCCGGCTTAACCATCCTGTGTAGGGAGCTGACGAGTCCTGCAGCAGCAGCAGCAGCAGCAGCAGGCTCTGCAAGCCTAGGATGCGTGAGCACGGTGCAAGAGGAAGGACTGAGGGTGTGAGGCTGGGCGCCGTTGAGAAGGCGTGGGGCGGGGCTATGCAAAGATTTAAAACTCTCCCAGCTGCCTGGGTGCATTGTGGGTGCGCCCAGAGTGCCGGCTGAGCGTGTTGCCTCAAGCCTTGGAAGTGGAGTTGGGCGGGCCGGGCTACAGGTGAAACCCGTTTCGGGTTATGGGTGTATGTGCAGGGGGTGCGCTCGCACCTGGGGCCCGGAGCCCTAGGGGGCCCATAAAGTCTCTCTTCCCCACATTGTAAACCAATGCTATCAAGGAAGCTTTATAGTTTGGGGGCCCAGTTCCAGACTTTGTACTGGGGCCCCGCAGCTTCAAGGTACACCTCTGGATCAGGATAATGCTAGGCCATTCCAACCAGCCTGTGTGAGTGACCTGCAGTCGCTGGTAGTCGAAAAGTGGCCGCCCGGCCGGCCCCGGATGCGCGCTTCAGAGTGGACAGACAGCAGCGGACCCCCAATCACACAGGCCCGAGGCTTGCTATGCAGCATGGAATACCTCATTGGACTGCAGCACTCCACGCGGGCTGAGATACACGCTCCACGTGGGATGGGCAGTATTCGTCCATGAAGATCCAGGCCAATGCTTAGAGATGGAGCAACACTCGGGGAGCAAAGAACTCCAACGAACGGACGCCTACTTTACAAGGATGTATTGCTTTATTCAATGCATGGACACAGAAACAGTTCAACCGCTCGATTACAGACCGCAGTCAATACAGTAAAGGAAGAAATGTGTCTGTTTAATGTAAACTTGCATGGAGCTCGTTTGTCAGCCACTGACGGACTGAATGCTGCTGCTGCCGCCACCGCCGCTGCTGCTGCATGTCTGAAACGTGGTCTGACGTTACATGCACCACCAGGGATAAGGCCTTGCCTATAAGCATTCCCCAGCTGGCAAAAATGGAACCTCCCTGCCTATTCCTCACCATGGAAGAACGGAACCTACCTTTTTTTTTAAAAAAAAAAGAAAGCCACAACAGCAGCAGCCAACTAGATTTTGGTAGGCCGCTGTCTCCCCCTTGTGTGCTGCATAAAAAATGCACTCCACTAAAAATAACAATGATCCACGAAATAGAGCGTATGGAGAGAATGAGGCTTCTAGATGAGCCGTCAGGCTATGATAAATTGTATCACGCCTGGGCGATATGGATAGATGCCCGGAGCTCACCCCTATTTACTAGGTGGTTACAGACAGGGACATGTGAGTAACACGTTTAAATCACAATCGTAAAGAGAAACAACAATCCCGGAGCCCCCCCCCCCCCTTTTTTTTTTTTTTTTCTCTGTCTCCCATGTCATAGATACCTACCCTCCCTTACCGCTCCCCCTCTTACCCTCCCCTCCTTCCCCTGTTTGTAGACCTTATAAAATATCACAGACAAACATTATATAGTTCAACTTGAAATTTATTTATTAAGTTTCATTGTCAAAGTTATTTTTACATTGCTTTGAGATAAGGCAAAAGTTTCCCCCCCTCCATGAAACCAATAAAACCTATATTGAATAAAATAAAAATGATGCCGTTACCGGTAGTTCTGCAGCTTCTTGGTGGAAATAAAGACCATCTCCCGTCTCCAGGCTGCAGCAGAGACTGACTAAAATGGCTGCCAAGCCCGGTATTAATGCTTCTAAATTGATGACATCACAAAAGAGTGACATCATCAGCCTTCCAAACACCTGGCTCATTTGCATACAGTATGTATGTATGTGAGTCTGTCTGTCTATCTATCTATCTATCTATCTATCTATCTATCTATCTATCTATCTATCTATCTATCTATCCTATCTATCTTTATTAATTATGTAGAATATAGATATGGATTATTTCTGAATTATAGATTTTGTAGATATAGATTAAAGATAGATTTAAGATTGTTTATGTGTGTGTGCATGTGTGTGTGTGTGTGTGTATATATATGTAAATGTATGTAAATGTATGTATGTATGTATGTATGTATGTATGTATGTATGTGTATATATATATATATATATAATGTAAAAAAAATATAAAATCTGTAGGTATGTATGGCGGAAAAAAAAGGCCTGCTGTATGTTTTTAAGTTCTTCGGATGACCATGCCGCTCTATTATTCTCCTTACTAGGGTCTACTAATGCCGGCCCAGGGGAAGGCAATAAAGCCCTATGGGGCCGAAGCCAATTTCCCTCATTTTAGGTAAAAAGTTTCCATCCGTCCCCACTCGAAATGCGGCCGGCCGAAGAGATCCCTCCAACCGACCGGCCGCCGCACCTTCAGAGACAAACTAGTGCTTGCTTCTAGTGTCATCGCCGGCTTAACCATCCTGTGTAGGGAGCTGACGAGTCCTGCAGCAGCAGCAGCAGCAGCAGCAGGCTCTGCAAGCCTAGGATGCGTGAGCACGGTGCAAGAGGAAGGACTGAGGGTGTGAGGCTGGGCGCCGTTGAGAAGGCGTGGGGCGGGGCTATGCAAAGATTTAAAACTCTCCCAGCTGCCTGGGTGCATTGTGGGTGCGCCCAGAGTGCCGGCTGAGCGTGTTGCCTCAAGCCTTGGAAGTGGAGTTGGGCGGGCCGGGCTACAGGTGAAACCCGTTTCGGGTTATGGGTGTATGTGCAGGGGGTGCGCTCGCACCTGGGGCCCGGAGCCCTAGGGGGCCCATAAAGTCTCTCTTCCCCACATTGTAAACCAATGCTATCAAGGAAGCTTTATAGTTTGGGGGCCCAGTTCCAGACTTTGTACTGGGGCCCCGCAGCTTCAAGGTACACCTCTGGATCAGGATAATGCTAGGCCATTCCAACCAGCCTGTGTGAGTGACCTGCAGTCGCTGGTAGTCGAAAAGTGGCCGCCCGGCCGGCCCCGGATGCGCGCTTCAGAGTGGACAGACAGCAGCGGACCCCCAATCACACAGGCCCGAGGCTTGCTATGCAGCATGGAATACCTCATTGGACTGCAGCACTCCACGCGGGCTGAGATACACGCTCCACGTGGGATGGGCAGTATTCGTCCATGAAGATCCAGGCCAATGCTTAGAGATGGAGCAACACTCGGGGAGCAAAGAACTCCAACGAACGGACGCCTACTTTACAAGGATGTATTGCTTTATTCAATGCATGGACACAGAAACAGTTCAACCGCTCGATTACAGACCGCAGTCAATACAGTAAAGGAAGAAATGTGTCTGTTTAATGTAAACTTGCATGGAGCTCGTTTGTCAGCCACTGACGGACTGAATGCTGCTGCTGCCGCCACCGCCGCTGCTGCTGCATGTCTGAAACGTGGTCTGACGTTACATGCACCACCAGGGATAAGGCCTTGCCTATAAGCATTCCCCAGCTGGCAAAAATGGAACCTCCCTGCCTATTCCTCACCATGGAAGAACGGAACCTACTTTTTTTTTAAAAAAAAAAAGAAAGCCACAACAGCAGCAGCCAACTAGATTTTGGTAGGCCGCTGTCTCCCCCTTGTGTGCTGCATAAAAAATGCACTCCACTAAAAATAACAATGATCCACGAAATAGAGCGTATGGAGAGAATGAGGCTTCTAGATGAGCCGTCAGGCTATGATAAATTGTATCACGCCTGGGCGATATGGATAGATGCCCGGAGCTCACCCCTATTTACTAGGTGGTTACAGACAGGGACATGTGAGTAACACGTTTAAATCACAATCGTAAAGAGAAACAACAATCCCGGAGCCCCCCCCCCCCCCTTTTTGTTTTTTTTTTCTCTGTCTCCCATGTCATAGATACCTACCCTCCCTTACCGCTCCCCCTCTTACCCTCCCCTCCTTCCCCTGTTTGTAGACCTTATAAAATATCACAGACAAACATTATATAGTTCAACTTGAAATTTATTTATTAAGTTTCATTGTCAAAGTTATTTTTACATTGCTTTGAGATAAGGCAAAAGTTTCCCCCCCTCCATGAAACCAATAAAACCTATATTGAATAAAATAAAAATGATGCCGTTACCGGTAGTTCTGCAGCTTCTTGGTGGAAATAAAGACCATCTCCCGTCTCCAGGCTGCAGCAGAGACTGACTAAAATGGCTGCCAAGCCCGGTATTAATGCTTCTAAATTGATGACATCACAAAAGAGTGACATCATCAGCCTTCCAAACACCTGGCTCATTTGCATACAGTATGTATGTATGTGAGTCTGTCTGTCTATCTATCTATCTATCTATCTATCTATCTATCTATCTATCTATCTATCTATCTATCTATCTATCCTATCTATCTTTATTAATTATGTAGAATATAGATATGGATTATTTCTGAATTATAGATTTTGTAGATATAGATTAAAGATAGATTTAAGATTGTTTATGTGTGTGTGCATGTGTGTGTGTGTGTGTATATATGTAAATGTATGTAAATGTATGTAAATGTATGTAAATGTATGTAAATGTATGTATGTATGTATATATATATATATATATATATATAATGTAAAAAAAATATAAAATCTGTAGGTATGTATGGCGGAAAAAAAAGGCCTGCTGTATGTTTTTAAGTTCTTCGGATGACCATGCCGCTCTATTATTCTCCTTACTAGGGTCTACTACTGCCGGCCCAGGGGAAGGCAATAAAGCCCTATGGGGCCGAAGCCAATTTCCCTCATTTTAGGTAAAAAGTTTCCATCCGTCCCCACTCGAAATGCGGCCGGCCGAAGAGATCCCTCCAACCGACCGGCCGCCGCACCTTCAGAGACAAACTAGTGCTTGCTTCTAGTGTCATCGCCGGCTTAACCATCCTGTGTAGGGAGCTGACGAGTCCTGCAGCAGCAGCAGCAGCAGCAGCAGGCTCTGCAAGCCTAGGATGCGTGAGCACGGTGCAAGAGGAAGGACTGAGGGTGTGAGGCTGGGCGCCGTTGAGAAGGCGTGGGGCGGGGCTATGCAAAGATTTAAAACTCTCCCAGCTGCCTGGGTGCATTGTGGGTGCGCCCAGAGTGCCGGCTGAGCGTGTTGCCTCAAGCCTTGGAAGTGGAGTTGGGCGGGCCGGGCTACAGGTGAAACCCGTTTCGGGTTATGGGTGTATGTGCAGGGGGTGCGCTCGCACCTGGGGCCCGGAGCCCTAGGGGGCCCATAAAGTCTCTCTTCCCCACATTGTAAACCAATGCTATCAAGGAAGCTTTATAGTTTGGGGGCCCAGTTCCAGACTTTGTACTGGGGCTCCGCAGCTTCAAGGTACACCTCTGGATCAGGATAATGCTAGGCCATTCCAACCAGCCTGTGTGAGTGACCTGCAGTCGCTGGTAGTCGAAAAGTGGCCGCCCGGCCGGCCCCGGATGCGCGCTTCAGAGTGGACAGACAGCAGCGGACCCCCAATCACACAGGCCCGAGGCTTGCTATGCAGCATGGAATACCTCATTGGACTGCAGCACTCCACGCGGGCTGAGATACACGCTCCACGTGGGATGGGCAGTATTCGTCCATGAAGATCCAGGCCAATGCTTAGAGATGGAGCAACACTCGGGGAGCAAAGAACTCCAACGAACGGACGCCTACTTTACAAGGATGTATTGCTTTATTCAATGCATGGACACAGAAACAGTTCAACCGCTCGATTACAGACCGCAGTCAATACAGTAAAGGAAGAAATGTGTCTGTTTAATGTAAACTTGCATGGAGCTCGTTTGTCAGCCACTGACGGACTGAATGCTGCTGCTGCCGCCACCGCCGCTGCTGCTGCATGTCTGAAACGTGGTCTGACGTTACATGCACCACCAGGGATAAGGCCTTGCCTATAAGCATTCCCCAGCTGGCAAAAATGGAACCTCCCTGCCTATTCCTCACCATGGAAGAACGGAACCTACCTTTTTTTAAAAAAAAAAAAGAAAGCCACAACAGCAGCAGCCAACTAGATTTTGGTAGGCCGCTGTCTCCCCCTTGTGTGCTGCATAAAAAATGCACTCCACTAAAAATAACAATGATCCACGAAATAGAGCGTATGGAGAGAATGAGGCTTCTAGATGAGCCGTCAGGCTATGATAAATTGTATCACGCCTGGGCGATATGGATAGATGCCCGGAGCTCACCCCTATTTACTAGGTGGTTACAGACAGGGACATGTGAGTAACACGTTTAAATCACAATCGTAAAGAGAAACAACAATCCCGGAGCCCCCCCCCCCCCTTTTTGTTTTTTTTTTCTCTGTCTCCCATGTCATAGATACCTACCCTCCCTTACCGCTCCCCCTCTTACCCTCCCCTCCTTCCCCTGTTTGTAGACCTTATAAAATATCACAGACAAACATTATATAGTTCAACTTGAAATTTATTTATTAAGTTTCATTGTCAAAGTTATTTTTACATTGCTTTGAGATAAGGCAAAAGTTTCCCCCCCTCCATGAAACCAATAAAACCTATATTGAATAAAATAAAAATGATGCCGTTACCGGTAGTTCTGCAGCTTCTTGGTGGAAATAAAGACCATCTCCCGTCTCCAGGCTGCAGCAGAGACTGACTAAAATGGCTGCCAAGCCCGGTATTAATGCTTCTAAATTGATGACATCACAAAAGAGTGACATCATCAGCCTTCCAAACACCTGGCTCATTTGCATACAGTATGTATGTATGTGAGTCTGTCTGTCTATCTATCTATCTATCTATCTATCTATCTATCTATCTATCTATCCTATCTATCTTTATTAATTATGTAGAATATAGATATGGATTATTTCTGAATTATAGATTTTGTAGATATAGATTAAAGATAGATTTAAGATTGTTTATGTGTGTGTGCATGTGTGTGTGTGTGTGTGTGTGTGTGTATATATGTAAATGTATGTATGTATGTATGTATGTATGTATGTATGTGTATATATATATATATATATATAATGTAAAAAAAATATAAAATCTGTAGGTATGTATGGCGGAAAAAAAAGGCCTGCTGTATGTTTTTAAGTTCTTCGGATGACCATGCCGCTCTATTATTCTCCTTACTAGGGTCTACTAATGCCGGCCCAGGGGAAGGCAATAAAGCCCTATGGGGCCGAAGCCAATTTCCCTCATTTTAGGTAAAAAGTTTCCATCCGTCCCCACTCGAAATGCGGCCGGCCGAAGAGATCCCTCCAACCGACCGGCCGCCGCACCTTCAGAGACAAACTAGTGCTTGCTTCTAGTGTCATCGCCGGCTTAACCATCCTGTGTAGGGAGCTGACGAGTCCTGCAGCAGCAGCAGCAGCAGCAGCAGCAGCAGGCTCTGCAAGCCTAGGATGCGTGAGCACGGTGCAAGAGGAAGGACTGAGGGTGTGAGGCTGGGCGCCGTTGAGAAGGCGTGGGGCGGGGCTATGCAAAGATTTAAAACTCTCCCAGCTGCCTGGGTGCATTGTGGGTGCGCCCAGAGTGCCGGCTGAGCGTGTTGCCTCAAGCCTTGGAAGTGGAGTTGGGCGGGCCGGGCTACAGGTGAAACCCGTTTCGGGTTATGGGTGTATGTGCAGGGGGTGCGCTCGCACCTGGGGCCCGGAGCCCTAGGGGGCCCATAAAGTCTCTCTTCCCCACATTGTAAACCAATGCTATCAAGGAAGCTTTATAGTTTGGGGGCCCAGTTCCAGACTTTGTACTGGGGCCCCGCAGCTTCAAGGTACACCTCTGGATCAGGATAATGCTAGGCCATTCCAACCAGCCTGTGTGAGTGACCTGCAGTCGCTGGTAGTCGAAAAGTGGCCGCCCGGCCGGCCCCGGATGCGCGCTTCAGAGTGGACAGACAGCAGCGGACCCCCAATCACACAGGCCCGAGGCTTGCTATGCAGCATGGAATACCTCATTGGACTGCAGCACTCCACGCGGGCTGAGATACACGCTCCACGTGGGATGGGCAGTATTCGTCCATGAAGATCCAGGCCAATGCTTAGAGATGGAGCAACACTCGGGGAGCAAAGAACTCCAACGAACGGACGCCTACTTTACAAGGATGTATTGCTTTATTCAATGCATGGACACAGAAACAGTTCAACCGCTCGATTACAGACCGCAGTCAATACAGTAAAGGAAGAAATGTGTCTGTTTAATGTAAACTTGCATGGAGCTCGTTTGTCAGCCACTGACGGACTGAATGCTGCTGCTGCCGCCACCGCCGCTGCTGCTGCATGTCTGAAACGTGGTCTGACGTTACATGCACCACCAGGGATAAGGCCTTGCCTATAAGCATTCCCCAGCTGGCAAAAATGGAACCTCCCTGCCTATTCCTCACCATGGAAGAACGGAACCTACCTTTTTTTTTAAAAAAAAAAGAAAGCCACAACAGCAGCAGCCAACTAGATTTTGGTAGGCCGCTGTCTCCCCCTTGTGTGCTGCATAAAAAATGCACTCCACTAAAAATAACAATGATCCACGAAATAGAGCGTATGGAGAGAATGAGGCTTCTAGATGAGCCGTCAGGCTATGATAAATTGTATCACGCCTGGGCGATATGGATAGATGCCCGGAGCTCACCCCTATTTACTAGGTGGTTACAGACAGGGACATGTGAGTAACACGTTTAAATCACAATCGTAAAGAGAAACAACAATCTCGGAGCCCCCCCCCCCCCTTTTTGTTTTTTTTTTCTCTGTCTCCCATGTCATAGATACCTACCCTCCCTTACCGCTCCCCCTCTTACCCTCCCCTCCTTCCCCTGTTTGTAGACCTTATAAAATATCACAGACAAACATTATATAGTTCAACTTGAAATTTATTTATTAAGTTTCATTGTCAAAGTTATTTTTACATTGCTTTGAGATAAGGCAAAAGTTTCCCCCCCTCCATGAAACCAATAAAACCTATATTGAATAAAATAAAAATGATGCCGTTACCGGTAGTTCTGCAGCTTCTTGGTGGAAATAAAGACCATCTCCCGTCTCCAGGCTGCAGCAGAGACTGACTAAAATGGCTGCCAAGCCCGGTATTAATGCTTCTAAATTGATGACATCACAAAAGAGTGACATCATCAGCCTTCCAAACACCTGGCTCATTTGCATACAGTATGTATGTATGTGAGTCTGTCTGTCTATCTATCTATCTATCTATCTATCTATCTATCTATCCTATCTATCTTTATTAATTATGTAGAATATAGATATGGATTATTTCTGAATTATAGATTTTGTAGATATAGATTAAAGATAGATTTAAGATTGTTTATGTGTGTGTGCATGTGTGTGTGTGTGTGTGTGTATATATATGTAAATGTATGTAAATGTATGTATGTATGTATGTATGTATGTATGTGTATATATATATATATATATAATGTAAAAAAAATATAAAATCTGTAGGTATGTATGGCGGAAAAAAAAGGCCTGCTGTATGTTTTTAAGTTCTTCGGATGACCATGCCGCTCTATTATTCTCCTTACTAGGGTCTACTAATGCCGGCCCAGGGGAAGGCAATAAAGCCCTATGGGGCCGAAGCCAATTTCCCTCATTTTAGGTAAAAAGTTTCCATCCGTCCCCACTCGAAATGCGGCCGGCCGAAGAGATCCCTCCAACCGACCGGCCGCCGCACCTTCAGAGACAAACTAGTGCTTGCTTCTAGTATCATCGCCGGCTTAACCATCCTGTGTAGGGAGCTGACGAGTCCTGCAGCAGCAGCAGCAGCAGCAGGCTCTGCAAGCCTAGGATGCGTGAGCACGGTGCAAGAGGAAGGACTGAGGGTGTGAGGCTGGGCGCCGTTGAGAAGGCGTGGGGCGGGGCTATGCAAAGATTTAAAACTCTCCCAGCTGCCTGGGTGCATTGTGGGTGCGCCCAGAGTGCCGGCTGAGCGTGTTGCCTCAAGCCTTGGAAGTGGAGTTGGGCGGGCCGGGCTACAGGTGAAACCCGTTTCGGGTTATGGGTGTATGTGCAGGGGGTGCGCTCGCACCTGGGGCCCGGAGCCCTAGGGGGCCCATAAAGTCTCTCTTCCCCACATTGTAAACCAATGCTATCAAGGAAGCTTTATAGTTTGGGGGCCCAGTTCCAGACTTTGTACTGGGGCCCCGCAGCTTCAAGGTACACCTCTGGATCAGGATAATGCTAGGCCATTCCAACCAGCCTGTGTGAGTGACCTGCAGTCGCTGGTAGTCGAAAAGTGGCCGCCCGGCCGGCCCCGGATGCGCGCTTCAGAGTGGACAGACAGCAGCGGACCCCCAATCACACAGGCCCGAGGCTTGCTATGCAGCATGGAATACCTCATTGGACTGCAGCACTCCACGCGGGCTGAGATACACGCTCCACGTGGGATGGGCAGTATTCGTCCATGAAGATCCAGGCCAATGCTTAGAGATGGAGCAACACTCGGGGAGCAAAGAACTCCAACGAACGGACGCCTACTTTACAAGGATGTATTGCTTTATTCAATGCATGGACACAGAAACAGTTCAACCGCTCGATTACAGACCGCAGT
Organism: Eleutherodactylus coqui; assembly: GCF_035609145.1. Classification (NCBI taxonomy): domain Eukaryota; kingdom Metazoa; phylum Chordata; class Amphibia; order Anura; family Eleutherodactylidae; genus Eleutherodactylus; species Eleutherodactylus coqui. The sequence continues at coordinate 262,884,753 of NC_089841.1, read as the reverse complement.
CAATACAGTAAAGGAAGAAATGTGTCTGTTTAATGTAAACTTGCATGGAGCTCGTTTGTCAGCCACTGACGGACTGAATGCTGCTGCTGCCGCCACCGCCGCTGCTGCTGCATGTCTGAAACGTGGTCTGACGTTACATGCACCACCAGGGATAAGGCCTTGCCTATAAGCATTCCCCAGCTGGCAAAAATGGAACCTCCCTGCCTATTCCTCACCATGGAAGAACGGAACCTACCTTTTTTTTAAAAAAAAAAAGAAAGCCACAACAGCAGCAGCCAACTAGATTTTGGTAGGCCGCTGTCTCCCCCTTGTGTGCTGCATAAAAAATGCACTCCACTAAAAATAACAATGATCCACGAAATAGAGCGTATGGAGAGAATGAGGCTTCTAGATGAGCCGTCAGGCTATGATAAATTGTATCACGCCTGGGCGATATGGATAGATGCCCGGAGCTCACCCCTATTTACTAGGTGGTTACAGACAGGGACATGTGAGTAACACGTTTAAATCACAATCGTAAAGAGAAACAACAATCCCGGAGCCCCCCCCCCCCCTTTTTGTTTTTTTTTTCTCTGTCTCCCATGTCATAGATACCTACCCTCCCTTACCGCTCCCCCTCTTACCCTCCCCTCCTTCCCCTGTTTGTAGACCTTATAAAATATCACAGACAAACATTATATAGTTCAACTTGAAATTTATTTATTAAGTTTCATTGTCAAAGTTATTTTTACATTGCTTTGAGATAAGGCAAAAGTTTCCCCCCCTCCATGAAACCAATAAAACCTATATTGAATAAAATAAAAATGATGCCGTTACCGGTAGTTCTGCAGCTTCTTGGTGGAAATAAAGACCATCTCCCGTCTCCAGGCTGCAGCAGAGACTGACTAAAATGGCTGCCAAGCCCGGTATTAATGCTTCTAAATTGATGACATCACAAAAGAGTGACATCATCAGCCTTCCAAACACCTGGCTCATTTGCATACAGTATGTATGTATGTGAGTCTGTCTGTCTATCTATCTATCTATCTATCTATCCTATCTATCTTTATTAATTATGTAGAATATAGATATGGATTATTTCTGAATTATAGATTTTGTAGATATAGATTAAAGATAGATTTAAGATTGTTTATGTGTGTGTGCATGTGTGTGTGTGTGTGTGTGTGTATATATGTAAATGTATGTATGTATGTATGTATGTATGTATGTATGTATGTGTATATATATATATATATATATATAATGTAAAAAAAATATAAAATCTGTAGGTATGTATGGCGGAAAAAAAAGGCCTGCTGTATGTTTTTAAGTTCTTCGGATGACCATGCCGCTCTATTATTCTCCTTACTAGGGTCTACTAATGCCGGCCCAGGGGAAGGCAATAAAGCCCTATGGGGCCGAAGCCAATTTCCCTCATTTTAGGTAAAAAGTTTCCATCCGTCCCCACTCGAAATGCGGCCGGCCGAAGAGATCCCTCCAACCGACCGGCCGCCGCACCTTCAGAGACAAACTAGTGCTTGCTTCTAGTGTCATCGCCGGCTTAACCATCCTGTGTAGGGAGCTGACGAGTCCTGCAGCAGCAGCAGCAGCAGCAGCAGGCTCTGCAAGCCTAGGATGCGTGAGCACGGTGCAAGAGGAAGGACTGAGGGTGTGAGGCTGGGCGCCGTTGAGAAGGCGTGGGGCGGGGCTATGCAAAGATTTAAAACTCTCCCAGCTGCCTGGGTGCATTGTGGGTGCGCCCAGAGTGCCGGCTGAGCGTGTTGCCTCAAGCCTTGGAAGTGGAGTTGGGCGGGCCGGGCTACAGGTGAAACCCGTTTCGGGTTATGGGTGTATGTGCAGGGGGTGCGCTCGCACCTGGGGCCCGGAGCCCTAGGGGGCCCATAAAGTCTCTCTTCCCCACATTGTAAACCAATGCTATCAAGGAAGCTTTATAGTTTGGGGGCCCAGTTCCAGACTTTGTACTGGGGCCCCGCAGCTTCAAGGTACACCTCTGGATCAGGATAATGCTAGGCCATTCCAACCAGCCTGTGTGAGTGACCTGCAGTCGCTGGTAGTCGAAAAGTGGCCGCCCGGCCGGCCCCGGATGCGCGCTTCAGAGTGGACAGACAGCAGCGGACCCCCAATCACACAGGCCCGAGGCTTGCTATGCAGCATGGAATACCTCATTGGACTGCAGCACTCCACGCGGGCTGAGATACACGCTCCACGTGGGATGGGCAGTATTCGTCCATGAAGATCCAGGCCAATGCTTAGAGATGGAGCAACACTCGGGGAGCAAAGAACTCCAACGAACGGACGCCTACTTTACAAGGATGTATTGCTTTATTCAATGCATGGACACAGAAACAGTTCAACCGCTCGATTACAGACCGCAGTCAATACAGTAAAGGAAGAAATGTGTCTGTTTAATGTAAACTTGCATGGAGCTCGTTTGTCAGCCACTGACGGACTGAATGCTGCTGCTGCCGCCACCGCCGCTGCTGCTGCATGTCTGAAACGTGGTCTGACGTTACATGCACCACCAGGGATAAGGCCTTGCCTATAAGCATTCCCCAGCTGGCAAAAATGGAACCTCCCTGCCTATTCCTCACCATGGAAGAACGGAACCTACCTTTCTTTTTTAAAAAAAAAGAAAGCCACAACAGCAGCAGCCAACTAGATTTTGGTAGGCCGCTGTCTCCCCCTTGTGTGCTGCATAAAAAATGCACTCCACTAAAAATAACAATGATCCACGAAATAGAGCGTATGGAGAGAATGAGGCTTCTAGATGAGCCGTAAGGCTATGATAAATTGTATCACGCCTGGGCGATATGGATAGATGCCCGGAGCTCACCCCTATTTACTAGGTGGTTACAGACAGGGACATGTGAGTAACACGTTTAAATCACAATCGTAAAGAGAAACAACAATCCCGGAGCCCCCCCCCCCCTTTTTGTTTTTTTTTTCTCTGTCTCCCATGTCATAGATACCTACCCTCCCTTACCGCTCCCCCTCTTACCCTCCCCTCCTTCCCCTGTTTGTAGACCTTATAAAATATCACAGACAAACATTATATAGTTCAACTTGAAATTTATTTATTAAGTTTCATTGTCAAAGTTATTTTTACATTGCTTTGAGATAAGGCAAAAGTTTCCCCCCCTCCATGAAACCAATAAAACCTATATTGAATAAAATAAAAATGATGCCGTTACCGGTAGTTCTGCAGCTTCTTGGTGGAAATAAAGACCATCTCCCGTCTCCAGGCTGCAGCAGAGACTGACTAAAATGGCTGCCAAGCCCGGTATTAATGCTTCTAAATTGATGACATCACAAAAGAGTGACATCATCAGCCTTCCAAACACCTGGCTCATTTGCATACAGTATGTATGTATGTGAGTCTGTCTGTCTATCTATCTATCTATCTATCTATCTATCTATCTATCTATCTATCTATCCATCTTTATTAATTATGTAGAATATAGATATGGATTATTTCTGAATTATAGATTTTGTAGATATAGATTAAAGATAGATTTAAGATTGTTTATGTGTGTGTGCATGTGTGTGTGTGTGTGTGTGTGTATATATGTAAATGTATGTATGTATGTATGTATGTATGTATGTATGTATGTATGTATGTATGTATGTATGTATGTGTATATATATATATATATATATATAATGTAAAAAAAATATAAAATCTGTAGGTATGTATGGCGGAAAAAAAAGGCCTGCTGTATGTTTTTAAGTTCTTCGGATGACCATGCCGCTCTATTATTCTCCTTACTAGGGTCTACTAATGCCGGCCCAGGGGAAGGCAATAAAGCCCTATGGGGCCGAAGCCAATTTCCCTCATTTTAGGTAAAAAGTTTCCATCCGTCCCCACTCGAAATGCGGCCGGCCGAAGAGATCCCTCCAACCGACCGGCCGCCGCACCTTCAGAGACAAACTAGTGCTTGCTTCTAGTGTCATCGCCGGCTTAACCATCCTGTGTAGGGAGCTGACGAGTCCTGCAGCAGCAGCAGCAGCAGCAGCAGGCTCTGCAAGCCTAGGATGCGTGAGCACGGTGCAAGAGGAAGGACTGAGGGTGTGAGGCTGGGCGCCGTTGAGAAGGCGTGGGGCGGGGCTATGCAAAGATTTAAAACTCTCCCAGCTGCCTGGGTGCATTGTGGGTGCGCCCAGAGTGCCGGCTGAGCGTGTTGCCTCAAGCCTTGGAAGTGGAGTTGGGCGGGCCGGGCTACAGGTGAAACCCGTTTCGGGTTATGGGTGTATGTGCAGGGGGTGCGCTCGCACCTGGGGCCCGGAGCCCTAGGGGGCCCATAAAGTCTCTCTTCCCCACATTGTAAACCAATGCTATCAAGGAAGCTTTATAGTTTGGGGGCCCAGTTCCAGACTTTGTACTGGGGCCCCGCAGCTTCAAGGTACACCTCTGGATCAGGATAATGCTAGGCCATTCCAACCAGCCTGTGTGAGTGACCTGCAGTCGCTGGTAGTCGAAAAGTGGCCGCCCGGCCGGCCCCGGATGCGCGCTTCAGAGTGGACAGACAGCAGCGGACCCCCAATCACACAGGCCCGAGGCTTGCTATGCAGCATGGAATACCTCATTGGACTGCAGCACTCCACGCGGGCTGAGATACACGCTCCACGTGGGATGGGCAGTATTCGTCCATGAAGATCCAGGCCAATGCTTAGAGATGGAGCAACACTCGGGGAGCAAAGAACTCCAACGAACGGACGCCTACTTTACAAGGATGTATTGCTTTATTCAATGCATGGACACAGAAACAGTTCAACCGCTCGATTACAGACCGCAGTCAATACAGTAAAGGAAGAAATGTGTCTGTTTAATGTAAACTTGCATGGAGCTCGTTTGTCAGCCACTGACGGACTGAATGCTGCTGCTGCCGCCACCGCCGCTGCTGCTGCATGTCTGAAACGTGGTCTGACGTTACATGCACCACCAGGGATAAGGCCTTGCCTATAAGCATTCCCCAGCTGGCAAAAATGGAACCTCCCTGCCTATTCCTCACCATGGAAGAACGGAACCTACCTTTTTTTTTAAAAAAAAAAGAAAGCCACAACAGCAGCAGCCAACTAGATTTTGGTAGGCCGCTGTCTCCCCCTTGTGTGCTGCATAAAAAATGCACTCCACTAAAAATAACAATGATCCACGAAATAGAGCGTATGGAGAGAATGAGGCTTCTAGATGAGCCGTCAGGCTATGATAAATTGTATCACGCCTGGGCGATATGGATAGATGCCCGGAGCTCACCCCTATTTACTAGGTGGTTACAGACAGGGACATGTGAGTAACACGTTTAAATCACAATCGTAAAGAGAAACAACAATCCCGGAGCCCCCCCCCCCCCCTTTTTGTTTTTTTTTTCTCTGTCTCCCATGTCATAGATACCTACCCTCCCTTACCGCTCCCCCTCTTACCCTCCCCTCCTTCCCCTGTTTGTAGACCTTATAAAATATCACAGACAAACATTATATAGTTCAACTTGAAATTTATTTATTAAGTTTCATTGTCAAAGTTATTTTTACATTGCTTTGAGATAAGGCAAAAGTTTCCCCCCCTCCATGAAACCAATAAAACCTATATTGAATAAAATAAAAATGATGCCGTTACCGGTAGTTCTGCAGCTTCTTGGTGGAAATAAAGACCATCTCCCGTCTCCAGGCTGCAGCAGAGACTGACTAAAATGGCTGCCAAGCCCGGTATTAATGCTTCTAAATTGATGACATCACAAAAGAGTGACATCATCAGCCTTCCAAACACCTGGCTCATTTGCATACAGTATGTATGTATGTGAGTCTGTCTGTCTATCTATCTATCTATCTATCTATCTATCTATCTATCTATCTATCTATCTATCCTATCTATCTTTATTAATTATGTAGAATATAGATATGGATTATTTCTGAATTATAGATTTTGTAGATATAGATTAAAGATAGATTTAAGATTGTTTATGTGTGTGTGCATGTGTGTGTGTGTGTGTGTATATATATGTAAATGTATGTAAATGTATGTATGTATGTATGTATGTATGTATGTGTATATATATATATATATATATATAATGTAAAAAAAATATAAAATCTGTAGGTATGTATGGCGGAAAAAAAAGGCCTGCTGTATGTTTTTAAGTTCTTCGGATGACCATGCCGCTCTATTATTCTCCTTACTAGGGTCTACTAATGCCGGCCCAGGGGAAGGCAATAAAGCCCTATGGGGCCGAAGCCAATTTCCCTCATTTTAGGTAAAAAGTTTCCATCCGTCCCCACTCGAAATGCGGCCGGCCGAAGAGATCCCTCCAACCGACCGGCCGCCGCACCTTCAGAGACAAACTAGTGCTTGCTTCTAGTGTCATCGCCGGCTTAACCATCCTGTGTAGGGAGCTGACGAGTCCTGCAGCAGCAGCAGCAGCAGCAGCAGGCTCTGCAAGCCTAGGATGCGTGAGCACGGTGCAAGAGGAAGGACTGAGGGTGTGAGGCTGGGCGCCGTTGAGAAGGCGTGGGGCGGGGCTATGCAAAGATTTAAAACTCTCCCAGCTGCCTGGGTGCATTGTGGGTGCGCCCAGAGTGCCGGCTGAGCGTGTTGCCTCAAGCCTTGGAAGTGGAGTTGGGCGGGCCGGGCTACAGGTGAAACCCGTTTCGGGTTATGGGTGTATGTGCAGGGGGTGCGCTCGCACCTGGGGCCCGGAGCCCTAGGGGGCCCATAAAGTCTCTCTTCCCCACATTGTAAACCAATGCTATCAAGGAAGCTTTATAGTTTGGGGGCCCAGTTCCAGACTTTGTACTGGGGCCCCGCAGCTTCAAGGTACACCTCTGGATCAGGATAATGCTAGGCCATTCCAACCAGCCTGTGTGAGTGACCTGCAGTCGCTGGTAGTCGAAAAGTGGCCGCCCGGCCGGCCCCGGATGCGCGCTTCAGAGTGGACAGACAGCAGCGGACCCCCAATCACACAGGCCCGAGGCTTGCTATGCAGCATGGAATACCTCATTGGACTGCAGCACTCCACGCGGGCTGAGATACACGCTCCACGTGGGATGGGCAGTATTCGTCCATGAAGATCCAGGCCAATGCTTAGAGATGGAGCAACACTCGGGGAGCAAAGAACTCCAACGAACGGACGCCTACTTTACAAGGATGTATTGCTTTATTCAATGCATGGACACAGAAACAGTTCAACCGCTCGATTACAGACCGCAGTCAATACAGTAAAGGAAGAAATGTGTCTGTTTAATGTAAACTTGCATGGAGCTCGTTTGTCAGCCACTGACGGACTGAATGCTGCTGCTGCCGCCACCGCCGCTGCTGCTGCATGTCTGAAACGTGGTCTGACGTTACATGCACCACCAGGGATAAGGCCTTGCCTATAAGCATTCCCCAGCTGGCAAAAATGGAACCTCCCTGCCTATTCCTCACCATGGAAGAACGGAACCTACCTTTTTTTTTTAAAAAAAAAGAAAGCCACAACAGCAGCAGCCAACTAGATTTTGGTAGGCCGCTGTCTCCCCCTTGTGTGCTGCATAAAAAATGCACTCCACTAAAAATAACAATGATCCACGAAATAGAGCGTATGGAGAGAATGAGGCTTCTAGATGAGCCGTCAGGCTATGATAAATTGTATCACGCCTGGGCGATATGGATAGATGCCCGGAGCTCACCCCTATTTACTAGGTGGTTACAGACAGGGACATGTGAGTAACACGTTTAAATCACAATCGTAAAGAGAAACAACAATCCCGGAGCCCCCCCCCCCTTTTTGTTTTTTTTTTCTCTGTCTCCCATGTCATAGATACCTACCCTCCCTTACCGCTCCCCCTCTTACCCTCCCCTCCTTCCCCTGTTTGTAGACCTTATAAAATATCACAGACAAACATTATATAGTTCAACTTGAAATTTATTTATTAAGTTTCATTGTCAAAGTTATTTTTACATTGCTTTGAGATAAGGCAAAAGTTTCCCCCCCTCCATGAAACCAATAAAACCTATATTGAATAAAATAAAAATGATGCCGTTACCGGTAGTTCTGCAGCTTCTTGGTGGAAATAAAGACCATCTCCCGTCTCCAGGCTGCAGCAGAGACTGACTAAAATGGCTGCCAAGCCCGGTATTAATGCTTCTAAATTGATGACATCACAAAAGAGTGACATCATCAGCCTTCCAAACACCTGGCTCATTTGCATACAGTATGTATGTATGTGAGTCTGTCTGTCTATCTATCTATCTATCTATCTATCTATCTATCTATCTATCTATCCTATCTATCTTTATTAATTATGTAGAATATAGATATGGATTATTTCTGAATTATAGATTTTGTAGATATAGATTAAAGATAGATTTAAGATTGTTTATGTGTGTGTGCATGTGTGTGTGTGTGTGTGTGTGTATATATATGTAAATGTATGTAAATGTATGTATGTATGTATGTATGTATGTATGTATGTGTATATATATATATATATATATATAATGTAAAAAAAATATAAAATCTGTAGGTATGTATGGCGGAAAAAAAAGGCCTGCTGTATGTTTTTAAGTTCTTCGGATGACCATGCCGCTCTATTATTCTCCTTACTAGGGTCTACTAATGCCGGCCCAGGGGAAGGCAATAAAGCCCTATGGGGCCGAAGCCAATTTCCCTCATTTTAGGTAAAAAGTTTCCATCCGTCCCCACTCGAAATGCGGCCGGCCGAAGAGATCCCTCCAACCGACCGGCCGCCGCACCTTCAGAGACAAACTAGTGCTTGCTTCTAGTGTCATCGCCGGCTTAACCATCCTGTGTAGGGAGCTGACGAGTCCTGCAGCAGCAGCAGCAGCAGCAGCAGGCTCTGCAAGCCTAGGATGCGTGAGCACGGTGCAAGAGGAAGGACTGAGGGTGTGAGGCTGGGCGCCGTTGAGAAGGCGTGGGGCGGGGCTATGCAAAGATTTAAAACTCTCCCAGCTGCCTGGGTGCATTGTGGGTGCGCCCAGAGTGCCGGCTGAGCGTGTTGCCTCAAGCCTTGGAAGTGGAGTTGGGCGGGCCGGGCTACAGGTGAAACCCGTTTCGGGTTATGGGTGTATGTGCAGGGGGTGCGCTCGCACCTGGGGCCCGGAGCCCTAGGGGGCCCATAAAGTCTCTCTTCCCCACATTGTAAACCAATGCTATCAAGGAAGCTTTATAGTTTGGGGGCCCAGTTCCAGACTTTGTACTGGGGCCCCGCAGCTTCAAGGTACACCTCTGGATCAGGATAATGCTAGGCCATTCCAACCAGCCTGTGTGAGTGACCTGCAGTCGCTGGTAGTCGAAAAGTGGCCGCCCGGCCGGCCCCGGATGCGCGCTTCAGAGTGGACAGACAGCAGCGGACCCCCAATCACACAGGCCCGAGGCTTGCTATGCAGCATGGAATACCTCATTGGACTGCAGCACTCCACGCGGGCTGAGATACACGCTCCACGTGGGATGGGCAGTATTCGTCCATGAAGATCCAGGCCAATGCTTAGAGATGGAGCAACACTCGGGGAGCAAAGAACTCCAACGAACGGACGCCTACTTTACAAGGATGTATTGCTTTATTCAATGCATGGACACAGAAACAGTTCAACCGCTCGATTACAGACCGCAGTCAATACAGTAAAGGAAGAAATGTGTCTGTTTAATGTAAACTTGCATGGAGCTCGTTTGTCAGCCACTGACGGACTGAATGCTGCTGCTGCCGCCACCGCCGCTGCTGCTGCATGTCTGAAACGTGGTCTGACGTTACATGCACCACCAGGGATAAGGCCTTGCCTATAAGCATTCCCCAGCTGGCAAAAATGGAACCTCCCTGCCTATTCCTCACCATGGAAGAACGGAACCTACCTTTTTTTTAAAAAAAAAAAGAAAGCCACAACAGCAGCAGCCAACTAGATTTTGGTAGGCCGCTGTCTCCCCCTTGTGTGCTGCATAAAAAATGCACTCCACTAAAAATAACAATGATCCACGAAATAGAGCGTATGGAGAGAATGAGGCTTCTAGATGAGCCGTCAGGCTATGATAAATTGTATCACGCCTGGGCGATATGGATAGATGCCCGGAGCTCACCCCTATTTACTAGGTGGTTACAGACAGGGACATGTGAGTAACACGTTTAAATCACAATCGTAAAGAGAAACAACAATCCCGGAGCCCCCCCCCCCTTTTTGTTTTTTTTTTCTCTGTCTCCCATGTCATAGATACCTACCCTCCCTTACCGCTCCCCCTCTTACCCTCCCCTCCTTCCCCTGTTTGTAGACCTTATAAAATATCACAGACAAACATTATATAGTTCAACTTGAAATTTATTTATTAAGTTTCATTGTCAAAGTTATTTTTACATTGCTTTGAGATAAGGCAAAAGTTTCCCCCCCTCCATGAAACCAATAAAACCTATATTGAATAAAATAAAAATGATGCCGTTACCGGTAGTTCTGCAGCTTCTTGGTGGAAATAAAGACCATCTCCCGTCTCCAGGCTGCAGCAGAGACTGACTAAAATGGCTGCCAAGCCCGGTATTAATGCTTCTAAATTGATGACATCACAAAAGAGTGACATCATCAGCCTTCCAAACACCTGGCTCATTTGCATACAGTATGTATGTATGTGAGTCTGTCTGTCTATCTATCTATCTATCTATCTATCTATCTATCTATCTATCTATCTATCTATCTATCCTATCTATCTTTATTAATTATGTAGAATATAGATATGGATTATTTCTGAATTATAGATTTTGTAGATATAGATTAAAGATAGATTTAAGATTGTTTATGTGTGTGTGCATGTGTGTGTGTGTGTGTGTATATATATGTAAATGTATGTAAATGTATGTATGTATGTATGTATGTATGTATGTGTATATATATATATATATATATAATGTAAAAAAAATATAAAATCTGTAGGTATGTATGGCGGAAAAAAAAGGCCTGCTGTATGTTTTTAAGTTCTTCGGATGACCATGCCGCTCTATTATTCTCCTTACTAGGGTCTACTAATGCCGGCCCAGGGGAAGGCAATAAAGCCCTATGGGGCCGAAGCCAATTTCCCTCATTTTAGGTAAAAAGTTTCCATCCGTCCCCACTCGAAATGCGGCCGGCCGAAGAGATCCCTCCAACCGACCGGCCGCCGCACCTTCAGAGACAAACTAGTGCTTGCTTCTAGTGTCATCGCCGGCTTAACCATCCTGTGTAGGGAGCTGACGAGTCCTGCAGCAGCAGCAGCAGCAGCAGCAGGCTCTGCAAGCCTAGGATGCGTGAGCACGGTGCAAGAGGAAGGACTGAGGGTGTGAGGCTGGGCGCCGTTGAGAAGGCGTGGGGCGGGGCTATGCAAAGATTTAAAACTCTCCCAGCTGCCTGGGTGCATTGTGGGTGCGCCCAGAGTGCCGGCTGAGCGTGTTGCCTCAAGCCTTGGAAGTGGAGTTGGGCGGGCCGGGCTACAGGTGAAACCCGTTTCAGGTTATGGGTGTATGTGCAGGGGGTGCGCTCGCACCTGGGGCCCGGAGCCCTAGGGGGCCCATAAAGTCTCTCTTCCCCACATTGTAAACCAATGCTATCAAGGAAGCTTTATAGTTTGGGGGCCCAGTTCCAGACTTTGTACTGGGGCCCCGCAGCTTCAAGGTACACCTCTGGATCAGGATAATGCTAGGCCATTCCAACCAGCCTGTGTGAGTGACCTGCAGTCGCTGGTAGTCGAAAAGTGGCCGCCCGGCCGGCCCCGGATGCGCGCTTCAGAGTGGACAGACAGCAGCGGACCCCCAATCACACAGGCCCGAGGCTTGCTATGCAGCATGGAATACCTCATTGGACTGCAGCACTCCACGCGGGCTGAGATACACGCTCCACGTGGGATGGGCAGTATTCGTCCATGAAGATCCAGGCCAATGCTTAGAGATGGAGCAACACTCGGGGAGCAAAGAACTCCAACGAACGGACGCCTACTTTACAAGGATGTATTGCTTTATTCAATGCATGGACACAGAAACAGTTCAACCGCTCGATTACAGACCGCAGTCAATACAGTAAAGGAAGAAATGTGTCTGTTTAATGTAAACTTGCATGGAGCTCGTTTGTCAGCCACTGACGGACTGAATGCTGCTGCTGCCGCCACCGCCGCTGCTGCTGCATGTCTGAAACGTGGTCTGACGTTACATGCACCACCAGGGATAAGGCCTTGCCTATAAGCATTCCCCAGCTGGCAAAAATGGAACCTCCCTGCCTATTCCTCACCATGGAAGAACGGAACCTACCTTTTTTTTTTAAAAAAAAAAGAAAGCCACAACAGCAGCAGCCAACTAGATTTTGGTAGGCCGCTGTCTCCCCCTTGTGTGCTGCATAAAAAATGCACTCCACTAAAAATAACAATGATCCACGAAATAGAGCGTATGGAGAGAATGAGGCTTCTAGATGAGCCGTCAGGCTATGATAAATTGTATCACGCCTGGGCGATATGGATAGATGCCCGGAGCTCACCCCTATTTACTAGGTGGTTACAGACAGGGACATGTGAGTAACACGTTTAAATCACAATCGTAAAGAGAAACAACAATCCCGGAGCCCCCCCCCCCCCTTTTTGTTTTTTTTTTCTCTGTCTCCCATGTCATAGATACCTACCCTCCCTTACCGCTCCCCCTCTTACCCTCCCCTCCTTCCCCTGTTTGTAGACCTTATAAAATATCACAGACAAACATTATATAGTTCAACTTGAAATTTATTTATTAAGTTTCATTGTCAAAGTTATTTTTACATTGCTTTGAGATAAGGCAAAAGTTTCCCCCCCTCCATGAAACCAATAAAACCTATATTGAATAAAATAAAAATGATGCCGTTACCGGTAGTTCTGCAGCTTCTTGGTGGAAATAAAGACCATCTCCCGTCTCCAGGCTGCAGCAGAGACTGACTAAAATGGCTGCCAAGCCCGGTATTAATGCTTCTAAATTGATGACATCACAAAAGAGTGACATCATCAGCCTTCCAAACACCTGGCTCATTTGCATACAGTATGTATGTATGTGAGTCTGTCTGTCTATCTATCTATCTATCTATCTATCTATCTATCTATCTATCTATCTATCTATCTATCTATCTATCTATCTATCCTATCTATCTTTATTAATTATGTAGAATATAGATATGGATTATTTCTGAATTATAGATTTTGTAGATATAGATTAAAGATAGATTTAAGATTGTTTATGTGTGTGTGCATGTGTGTGTGTGTGTGTGTATATATATGTAAATGTATGTAAATGTATGTATGTATGTATGTATGTATGTATGTATGTATGTGTATATATATATATATATATAATGTAAAAAAAATATAAAATCTGTAGGTATGTATGGCGGAAAAAAAAGGCCTGCTGTATGTTTTTAAGTTCTTCGGATGACCATGCCGCTCTATTATTCTCCTTACTAGGGTCTACTAATGCCGGCCCAGGGGAAGGCAATAAAGCCCTATGGGGCCGAAGCCAATTTCCCTCATTTTAGGTAAAAAGTTTCCATCCGTCCCCACTCGAAATGCGGCCGGCCGAAGAGATCCCTCCAACCGACCGGCCGCCGCACCTTCAGAGACAAACTAGTGCTTGCTTCTAGTGTCATCGCCGGCTTAACCATCCTGTGTAGGGAGCTGACGAGTCCTGCAGCAGCAGCAGCAGCAGCAGCAGGCTCTGCAAGCCTAGGATGCGTGAGCACGGTGCAAGAGGAAGGACTGAGGGTGTGAGGCTGGGCGCCGTTGAGAAGGCGTGGGGCGGGGCTATGCAAAGATTTAAAACTCTCCCAGCTGCCTGGGTGCATTGTGGGTGCGCCCAGAGTGCCGGCTGAGCGTGTTGCCTCAAGCCTTGGAAGTGGAGTTGGGCGGGCCGGGCTACAGGTGAAACCCGTTTCGGGTTATGGGTGTATGTGCAGGGGGTGCGCTCGCACCTGGGGCCCGGAGCCCTAGGGGGCCCATAAAGTCTCTCTTCCCCACATTGTAAACCAATGCTATCAAGGAAGCTTTATAGTTTGGGGGCCCAGTTCCAGACTTTGTACTGGGGCCCCGCAGCTTCAAGGTACACCTCTGGATCAGGATAATGCTAGGCCATTCCAACCAGCCTGTGTGAGTGACCTGCAGTCGCTGGTAGTCGAAAAGTGGCCGCCCGGCCGGCCCCGGATGCGCGCTTCAGAGTGGACAGACAGCAGCGGACCCCCAATCACACAGGCCCGAGGCTTGCTATGCAGCATGGAATACCTCATTGGACTGCAGCACTCCACGCGGGCTGAGATACACGCTCCACGTGGGATGGGCAGTATTCGTCCATGAAGATCCAGGCCAATGCTTAGAGATGGAGCAACACTCGGGGAGCAAAGAACTCCAACGAACGGACGCCTACTTTACAAGGATGTATTGCTTTATTCAATGCATGGACACAGAAACAGTTCAACCGCTCGATTACAGACCGCAGTCAATACAGTAAAGGAAGAAATGTGTCTGTTTAATGTAAACTTGCATGGAGCTCGTTTGTCAGCCACTGACGGACTGAATGCTGCTGCTGCCGCCACCGCCGCTGCTGCTGCATGTCTGAAACGTGGTCTGACGTTACATGCACCACCAGGGATAAGGCCTTGCCTATAAGCATTCCCCAGCTGGCAAAAATGGAACCTCCCTGCCTATTCCTCACCATGGAAGAACGGAACCTACCTTTTTTTTAAAAAAAAAAAGAAAGCCACAACAGCAGCAGCCAACTAGATTTTGGTAGGCCGCTGTCTCCCCCTTGTGTGCTGCATAAAAAATGCACTCCACTAAAAATAACAATGATCCACGAAATAGAGCGTATGGAGAGAATGAGGCTTCTAGATGAGCCGTCAGGCTATGATAAATTGTATCACGCCTGGGCGATATGGATAGATGCCCGGAGCTCACCCCTATTTACTAGGTGGTTACAGACAGGGACATGTGAGTAACACGTTTAAATCACAATCGTAAAGAGAAACAACAATCCCGGAGCCCCCCCCCCCCTTTTTGTTTTTTTTTTCTCTGTCTCCCATGTCATAGATACCTACCCTCCCTTACCGCTCCCCCTCTTACCCTCCCCTCCTTCCCCTGTTTGTAGACCTTATAAAATATCACAGACAAACATTATATAGTTCAACTTGAAATTTATTTATTAAGTTTCATTGTCAAAGTTATTTTTACATTGCTTTGAGATAAGGCAAAAGTTTCCCCCCCTCCATGAAACCAATAAAACCTATATTGAATAAAATAAAAATGATGCCGTTACCGGTAGTTCTGCAGCTTCTTGGTGGAAATAAAGACCATCTCCCGTCTCCAGGCTGCAGCAGAGACTGACTAAAATGGCTGCCAAGCCCGGTATTAATGCTTCTAAATTGATGACATCACAAAAGAGTGACATCATCAGCCTTCCAAACACCTGGCTCATTTGCATACAGTATGTATGTATGTGAGTCTGTCTGTCTATCTATCTATCTATCTATCTATCTATCTATCTATCTATCCTATCTATCTTTATTAATTATGTAGAATATAGATATGGATTATTTCTGAATTATAGATTTTGTAGATATAGATTAAAGATAGATTTAAGATTGTTTATGTGTGTGTGCATGTGTGTGTGTGTGTGTGTATATATATGTAAATGTATGTAAATGTATGTAAATGTATGTATGTATGTATGTATGTATGTATGTATGTATATATATATATATATATATAATGTAAAAAAAATATAAAATCTGTAGGTATGTATGGCGGAAAAAAAAGGCCTGCTGTATGTTTTTAAGTTCTTCGGATGACCATGCCGCTCTATTATTCTCCTTACTAGGGTCTACTAATGCCGGCCCAGGGGAAGGCAATAAAGCCCTATGGGGCCGAAGCCAATTTCCCTCATTTTAGGTAAAAAGTTTCCATCCGTCCCCACTCGAAATGCGGCCGGCCGAAGAGATCCCTCCAACCGACCGGCCGCCGCACCTTCAGAGACAAACTAGTGCTTGCTTCTAGTGTCATCGCCGGCTTAACCATCCTGTGTAGGGAGCTGACGAGTCCTGCAGCAGCAGCAGCAGCAGCAGCAGGCTCTGCAAGCCTAGGATGCGTGAGCACGGTGCAAGAGGAAGGACTGAGGGTGTGAGGCTGGGCGCCGTTGAGAAGGCGTGGGGCGGGGCTATGCAAAGATTTAAAACTCTCCCAGCTGCCTGGGTGCATTGTGGGTGCGCCCAGAGTGCCGGCTGAGCGTGTTGCCTCAAGCCTTGGAAGTGGAGTTGGGCGGGCCGGGCTACAGGTGAAACCCGTTTCGGGTTATGGGTGTATGTGCAGGGGGTGCGCTCGCACCTGGGGCCCGGAGCCCTAGGGGGCCCATAAAGTCTCTCTTCCCCACATTGTAAACCAATGCTATCAAGGAAGCTTTATAGTTTGGGGGCCCAGTTCCAGACTTTGTACTGGGGCTCCGCAGCTTCAAGGTACACCTCTGGATCAGGATAATGCTAGGCCATTCCAACCAGCCTGTGTGAGTGACCTGCAGTCGCTGGTAGTCGAAAAGTGGCCGCCCGGCCGGCCCCGGATGCGCGCTTCAGAGTGGACAGACAGCAGCGGACCCCCAATCACACAGGCCCGAGGCTTGCTATGCAGCATGGAATACCTCATTGGACTGCAGCACTCCACGCGGGCTGAGATACACGCTCCACGTGGGATGGGCAGTATTCGTCCATGAAGATCCAGGCCAATGCTTAGAGATGGAGCAACACTCGGGGAGCAAAGAACTCCAACGAACGGACGCCTACTTTACAAGGATGTATTGCTTTATTCAATGCATGGACACAGAAACAGTTCAACCGCTCGATTACAGACCGCAGTCAATACAGTAAAGGAAGAAATGTGTCTGTTTAATGTAAACTTGCATGGAGCTCGTTTGTCAGCCACTGACGGACTGAATGCTGCTGCTGCCGCCACCGCCGCTGCTGCTGCATGTCTGAAACGTGGTCTGACGTTACATGCACCACCAGGGATAAGGCCTTGCCTATAAGCATTCCCCAGCTGGCAAAAATGGAACCTCCCTGCCTATTCCTCACCATGGAAGAACGGAACCTACCTTTTTTTTT
Organism: Eleutherodactylus coqui; assembly: GCF_035609145.1. NCBI lineage: Eukaryota > Metazoa > Chordata > Amphibia > Anura > Eleutherodactylidae > Eleutherodactylus > Eleutherodactylus coqui. The sequence goes on along the minus strand of NC_089841.1, from coordinate 262,867,673 downwards.
TAAAAAAAAAGAAAGCCACAACAGCAGCAGCCAACTAGATTTTGGTAGGCCGCTGTCTCCCCCTTGTGTGCTGCATAAAAAATGCACTCCACTAAAAATAACAATGATCCACGAAATAGAGCGTATGGAGAGAATGAGGCTTCTAGATGAGCCGTCAGGCTATGATAAATTGTATCACGCCTGGGCGATATGGATAGATGCCCGGAGCTCACCCCTATTTACTAGGTGGTTACAGACAGGGACATGTGAGTAACACGTTTAAATCACAATCGTAAAGAGAAACAACAATCCCGGAGCCCCCCCCCCCTTTTTGTTTTTTTTTTCTCTGTCTCCCATGTCATAGATACCTACCCTCCCTTACCGCTCCCCCTCTTACCCTCCCCTCCTTCCCCTGTTTGTAGACCTTATAAAATATCACAGACAAACATTATATAGTTCAACTTGAAATTTATTTATTAAGTTTCATTGTCAAAGTTATTTTTACATTGCTTTGAGATAAGGCAAAAGTTTCCCCCCCTCCATGAAACCAATAAAACCTATATTGAATAAAATAAAAATGATGCCGTTACCGGTAGTTCTGCAGCTTCTTGGTGGAAATAAAGACCATCTCCCGTCTCCAGGCTGCAGCAGAGACTGACTAAAATGGCTGCCAAGCCCGGTATTAATGCTTCTAAATTGATGACATCACAAAAGAGTGACATCATCAGCCTTCCAAACACCTGGCTCATTTGCATACAGTATGTATGTATGTGAGTCTGTCTGTCTATCTATCTATCTATCTATCTATCTATCTATCTATCTATCTATCTATCTATCTATCCTATCTATCTTTATTAATTATGTAGAATATAGATATGGATTATTTCTGAATTATAGATTTTGTAGATATAGATTAAAGATAGATTTAAGATTGTTTATGTGTGTGTGCATGTGTGTGTGTGTGTGTGTATATATATGTAAATGTATGTAAATGTATGTATGTATGTATGTATGTATGTATGTATGTGTATATATATATATATATATATAATGTAAAAAAAATATAAAATCTGTAGGTATGTATGGCGGAAAAAAAAGGCCTGCTGTATGTTTTTAAGTTCTTCGGATGACCATGCCGCTCTATTATTCTCCTTGTATGCCGCAAAGTAAATAACGATGCGGCGTGGGACTGGGGGCAGGAAAGGAAAAGGTTAAAGAGCGAACTTAGGTAAAGGGGGTGGAGCTAAGACAGGAAGGAGACAGCCAGAGAGCGGGAAAGAGCACAAACGGCTTGGACAGTAAAGAAGAAGGTCGTAGAAGAGCAGACGAGAGTGAGAGAGCAACCAAAGCAACTAAAGCAAGACCAAGAGCGCAGAAGACAGGAGATTCAAGTGGAAAGAAGCCGGCGGAAGGTGGAGAAGGACGGAAGAATCGGGTGGAAGACACAAACAGCGGCAGACAGAAGAGAGAAGATGGACGGCTTACCTTCGATGATTCAAGAAGCGGTGAAGCAAGACGGCACCGGATGGCTAGAGGAGCTGATGACAAGCTGCAGGATGACCGCGAACTCCACGGAGCCAGTCGGGCTGGAGGAACAGCTCCAGAGGCCCGGGGAGGACGCCGCCAGCGGGAACGAGGCGCCGCGAGGTAGGCCGCGCTGAAGAAACAGCCCCCCAGCAGGATTAAGCTCTAGCCCAGCAGCAAAACGGGGAGGAGGACGAGGTACCTAGACAGCGCAGTCCGGAGGGGTACCGGAAGGGCGACAGACGAAATGGCGCCGGGACCAAGGAGTACGGCGGGAGGTCCGACTGGGGAAGTGCAGCGGTCGGCACTAATAGGTGATCCGGAGCGGAGGGAACAGCGGTTCGGCAGCTTTAACAGGCTCCGGACCGCAGCTTCAGCGCGCGGCCGGGCGCAGGATTTCAATGCCGGAAAGAGGTGAGCGGATACCAAGCAGCGAGAGGAGCAGGGAAGCGCGCGGTAAGGCCGCACGTCCTCTCAAAATGGCGGCGCAGCGCGCGGGGGGCGCAAGGATCACAAAGGGCGAACTATAGAGGAAGCCCGCGCATCGGGGGGGGGGGGGGGAGGAGGAAGGAGAGCTCGAAGGGGAAGCCAGGAAGCAGGGTCCCATACAAACCCCGGCCACAAAGCCCAGGGAGTACTAGTGGGTCTAGCAGCAGCGGGGGGAGGGGCGGCAGCTTACGGTACAATCCACTAGAGTCCCTCAGCTCAGGGATAGAGTGCCACGCAGAGAGTTATAGACCTGCCAACAGGCAGTGCGGCACATTTGGGATTAGAGCCAGGAGACACCCAGAACCACGGCCCACTCCATTATGGCCATACCGCGGGCACATCGGCCACCACCCACCATATGTCAGCCGCCACCAACGCAGCCGGCGCGTACAGGCGCTACTACGTTAATTCACACTACATAACCCCCCCAGTAGAGCCCGTAGACTACCCCCCCACACATAATCAGCCGCACCGCAGGAGCTCTAAAAGACAGTGTCAGGGGGCCAGGCGCAGGCAGAGAGAGCGTGCTAGTTAGGAGAGGCAGGACCGAGAGTTCACGCTCAGCTAGAGCAGGCAAGGGTAGAGCGCAGCGGCAGGGCGCGCGAGTCAAGCGGGGAGGAGGGGAGCGGTAACCAAGCCGAGCCCTACCAGTTGGAGGAACAACCACGGCGGCCGGACCCACAGCCATCCCTTTATAGGAAGGTCCGGGAACGACGCAGGTGGCAGGACCTCCCGCAGGATCGGTCAGGGCAAGACCAGCCTGCCACATCGCAATCAGACAGCATGAGGAGGGCTCTGCATACGAGTGGTCGGCAGCCCACGCAGAAATTGAGCCGGAACCGCGGGAGCGGTACAGCAAGGATATCACCCTTGGCAACGCCGAAGGTCGGTCCATTTGGTGAGTCCACATTATACGATGTTTGAAAAAATGTTACAGATTGGTGTCTGTGCTAAGGTTGCTGTTGAGCAAGAGTGATATGGCTCAACAGCGGGTATTAAAGTTTAAAAAAAAAAAAAAAAAAAAAAAAAAAAAAAAGGTATAGATCCCGCAACGGTTGCGGAGAATGGTGATTTGGTGTCTGTTCTAAGGTCGCTGTTGAGCAAGATTTATACAAAAAAGGGCTTTTAGTGTCCTGTGTGGCTCCAGGGGGTGCAGGCCCGCCTGTGGTAAATACTGGATTTGGCTCAACAGCGGGTACAGAAGGTGATCCAACCGTTGGTTGGCAATATGTGGATTCTCTGTTCTGTGGTGTGGCCCCTCTGGGGGCAGGTCTGCCTGATGATACGGTTGAGAAAATTAAGTACGGTGTTTACATTGATATATGGTCCTTGCTATCAGCGGACCACGTGATGGTGGAAAAAGAGCGGACGATGGAGCGTGGTGCTTATAAAAAACCTAAAATTAAAACTTTTGGAAACTGGTTACAAGCGTATTTGGTTCTGGTGCAGGTGACATGCCAGCATCAGCCGCTCAAAGCTCCAGGATACAGGCTGCCGCAGCCTGGTGGCGCTATGGTGTAGATTTTAGACGTATAGCTGATTCTAGCACAGCGACCCGCTAAGACTTCCTTTCCCGGGGGAGCCACGGGGGGGCGCATCTCAGCCACCCGCGGCCTCTCCTAGGCCAAACGGCTCTTGTTGGTGGGTACAACAAGGGCTACTGCAGATTTTATTTCCGTACGCTTACCAACAGTCACCACTTTATGCCCTAACTTAAGATCGGCAAGAGACGATATTGAGTTAGCTTTAAAAAAAAAAAAAAAAAAAAAAAAAAAAAAAAAAAAAAAAAATAAAAAATTATTAAATAAATAAATGGGCCGCATGGTCGGCCTGTTTCAAGGACTCATCGTTGAAGACTTGCGCGTGTCCCCATTGGGTCTGGCACCCAAGAAGGAAACCGGGGAATTTTTTCGCGGGATCCATCATTTATCTTTCCCAAGCTCGGATCGGTAAATGATGGCATCTAAAAAGAAGCAGCGGTAGCCTATACTTCTTTCGACCGCGCAATACGGCTAGTGAAGGCAGCGGGCAGGTTTGCCCAGCTGGCAAAACAGACAAGAATCGGCATTTTGACTGCTTCCATTTCACCCAGATGGCTTCAACTTTAGGAAGCAGAATCGAGGTTCCAATTTTTCTTCGACATGTGATTAACGACGGGATGCTCAATTTCATGGTATTTTCGAGTTAGTCAGTTCTTTCCTTGAGTGGATGTTAAAGCATGAGACGGGCATCACATCGGTAATACATCAGTTGGATAATTTTTTGGTCGTCGGTTCAAAACGTCAGGTGAAGGTGGGTTTCTGATGGAAAATTGTCAGAGGCTAATGCGTTTAGCGGGGGCCCCATGGTCTGAAGAGAAGACATGGGGCCCGGCCACGTGTTTGCGCTGCCTAAGGATAGAGATCGATTCGGTGGAAAGGGTGTTGGCTTCGGCAAGTGGTTGGCGATGTGGCTCGATGTTAAAAAGCAACGTTACGACAAATCAGGTTTTTGTTGGGTTTATTAAATTTCGCTTACAAAGTGATCTCCATGGGGCGGCCGTTTACCAGGCAATTATCGCTGGCGACTGTGGGGGTCCGCGAACCACACCATGTCGTGCGGGTTACGACGGGAATAAAGCAGATTTGCATATAGGTAGGGTGTTCCTTCATTCTTTCAACGGGCAGGTGGTATGCCCGAGGGAAGAGGTGGAATGCACTGAAACCAGCTTGCGCGCCGACGCAGCCGTTTCGGGCGGTGTCGGAGTATTCTTTAACAACCATCGGTGCAGGGAGTCCTGGCCAAGGTCATGGAGAGAGAAGCGGTAAAATATCACGTTGCTGGAGTCCTTCTCTGTAGTGGTGGCGATTGAGTCATGGGAATCAGAGTTACTGGATCAAAAAAAAAAAAAAAAAAAAAAAAAAAAAAAAAAACGGTCGCAGGTGGTAGTAAGATGTTTGAAAGGTAATATGTATTTGCGTGCAAAACATGTTCCTAGTTGTGACAAAGGAGCAGCTGACGCACTCTCTCGTTCGCGGATGGAACTGGTTCAGGGAGCGGCACCTATAGGCGAATGCCGAGGGGGTACGCTGCCCGCTTTCCTTATGGAGTCTGGCAGAGGAGAGTTGCGGAAGCTGGTGGAGGCACTGGTGGCGGTTACAACGTAAAAAATTCTAATTCAGTTTGGTCTACATGGTTGAAATTTGTCGACATTGGATATGTTGACGGAGTTGCGTGGTAGATGGTTATCGGTTGGAGCGGCAAGAAAACACTTGGCTTGCAAAAATTACACTGAATGCTAGACGTGACTAAAGAATTTGCGTTACAACAATATAGTTCGTAGTTTGGAAGAAAAAAGTTTTCTTACGGATACGCGCCGACCTATTATGGTTTCATGGTTAATTAAGTTATTGACGGGTATGTTCGGATGAATACGATACGTTTGTGTTCAGGTGCTGGCGTTTGCCGCAGTTTTGCGATCGGTGAGATAGTCCCGGCTAGCTAAGTAAAGCTGGGGTGTTACGGGTATATGATGTTATTACTACGGGAGCATCGATCCGGATAGATTCCAGGAAGTCGCAAACAGAGGGTATGGTAGAGGTGAGTGGATCGCTATTAATCGAGGGGGGATGCAAGGGTGTCCAGTGGAGGTGATGGACCAGTATATATAATAAAAAATAATAAAAAAAAAAAAAAAAAAAAAAAAAAAAAAAAAAACCCATAGTGAACAGTTATTAGTACGCGAGGCCAGGCCCCCTCCCTCACCCGTTTTCCAATTTTCGGCGGTTTTTTGGCAGTCGGCGTAAAAGAAGTGTGGGTGGATCCGGGGGAATTTGGAACCCAATCATGTAGAACGGGGGCTGCGACGACAGCGGATGCTCTCGGCATGACGGAAAGGGGGGTTTGAAGCGGTTGATGATAATCGCAGGGGTATAAATCGTACGTAAGACCGGAACGTACTGTGGAAGGATCCATGGTCACGGATTAGCTGGTAGTTGCCGTCATACCTCGGTTTTCATTACAGGTGGGTTTTTTCGGGGTGCGTTAGTTGGGATGGGTTGTTGGTAATTACGGGGGTATTTGCTAGGTCTATTTCTTTCAGCCTCGGAACCGGGCACGTTGGATTGTCGGACATTCTATTATTTATTGGGTCGAGAGAAGAGCGGCTACTCAACCTAGGGAGAGGAATCTAGGTCTGAGTGGCGCTCTCATAAACTGGATCGGGGTACGTGGGCTGCAAAGGCCCAGGATGTTGCAATTTGTCCTGGAGATAAGCAGGTGGACCCCCTGGAGAGTCATACTGGTCGTTCACGCCGGGGGGAACGACTTAGGAAAACAAAGATGATAAATCTAAGGATGTCCAGGTTCGTGCAATAGTTGGGCGGAGTGGCAGTCCGCCACTTGGAGCTGGAGGACAAGGAGAGAGGAGCATTAAGGGATGATGGTGTGCACCTCAACGAGGTGGGACTGGATACCTTTTTGTCAGGACTATAAGACGGAATGGAGATGGCGTTGGCTCGGGTTGGCGTTGGTGGGGGCGGGATGCGCCATAGGTATACGGCGCATACCGCGTGGCCGGAAGCTTCCCATGCGGGCTACGGCGTAGAGGAAGGTTTTCAAGCCCAAGGGAGATACAGGGGCTTACAAACGTCCTGTGGCCGTTACGGTTTTAAGAATTGCAGCAGTTTACGGCATGGGAAGGTGTTAGACAGAAGATAGTTAAATTAAGTGAAATTAAGTTAAATGGAAGATTAAAATATGTTTTAAATATGCTAATAAAGCTGTGGCCAACCCACGTTTCAAGCAAGAAGGTGTAAGTATATGTTTGTTATAGGTAAGTGAGCATACAGTTAAGATTAGGGTGCCCCCAGTCTTGTATGCCGCAAAGTAAATAACGATGCGGCGTGGGACTGGGGGCAGGAAAGGAAAAGGTTAAAGAGCGAACTTAGGTAAAGGGGGTGGAGCTAAGACAGGAAGGAGACAGCCAGAGAGCGGGAAAGAGCACAAACGGCTTGGACAGTAAAGAAGAAGGTCGTAGAAGAGCAGACGCCCACCCACCCGCCCTGGGAGATTGAGGGCAGTAAGGACTTGATGTGGGAGTAAAGGACTGTTCAAGGAAGTTGTCACAGCTGGTGAAGGTAGGCCGGAAGCTTCCCATGCGGGCTACGGCGTAGAGGAAGGTTTTCAAGCCCAAGGGAGATACAGGGGCTTACAAACGTCCTGTGGCCGTTACGGTTTTAAGAATTGCAGCAGTTTACGGCATGGGAAGGTGTTAGACAGAAGATAGTTAAATTAAGTGAAATTAAGTTAAATGGAAGATTAAAATATGTTTTAAATATGCTAATAAAGCTGTGGCCAACCCACGTTTCAAGCAAGAAGGTGTAAGTATATGTTTGTTATAGGTAAGTGAGCATACAGTTAAGATTAGGGTGCCCCCAGTCTTACTAGGGTCTACTAATGCCGGCCCAGGGGAAGGCAATAAAGCCCTATGGGGCCGAAGCCAATTTCCCTCATTTTAGGTAAAAAGTTTCCATCCGTCCCCACTCGAAATGCGGCCGGCCGAAGAGATCCCTCCAACCGACCGGCCGCCGCACCTTCAGAGACAAACTAGTGCTTGCTTCTAGTGTCATCGCCGGCTTAACCATCCTGTGTAGGGAGCTGACGAGTCCTGCAGCAGCAGCAGCAGCAGCAGCAGCAGGCTCTGCAAGCCTAGGATGCGTGAGCACGGTGCAAGAGGAAGGACTGAGGGTGTGAGGCTGGGCGCCGTTGAGAAGGCATGGGGCGGGGCTATGCAAAGATTTAAAACTCTCCCAGCTGCCTGGGTGCATTGTGGGTGCGCCCAGAGTGCCGGCTGAGCGTGTTGCCTCAAGCCTTGGAAGTGGAGTTGGGCGGGCCGGGCTACAGGTGAAACCCGTTTCGGGTTATGGGTGTATGTGCAGGGGGTGCGCTCGCACCTGGGGCCCGGAGCCCTAGGGGGCCCATAAAGTCTCTCTTCCCCACATTGTAAACCAATGCTATCAAGGAAGCTTTATAGTTTGGGGGCCCAGTTCCAGACTTTGTACTGGGGCCCCGCAGCTTCAAGGTACACCTCTGGATCAGGATAATGCTAGGCCATTCCAACCAGCCTGTGTGAGTGACCTGCAGTCGCTGGTAGTCGAAAAGTGGCCGCCCGGCCGGCCCCGGATGCGCGCTTCAGAGTGGACAGACAGCAGCGGACCCCCAATCACACAGGCCCGAGGCTTGCTATGCAGCATGGAATACCTCATTGGACTGCAGCACTCCACGCGGGCTGAGATACACGCTCCACGTGGGATGGGCAGTATTCGTCCATGAAGATCCAGGCCAATGCTTAGAGATGGAGCAACACTCGGGGAGCAAAGAACTCCAACGAACGGACGCCTACTTTACAAGGATGTATTGCTTTATTCAATGCATGGACACAGAAACAGTTCAACCGCTCGATTACAGACCGCAGTCAATACAGTAAAGGAAGAAATGTGTCTGTTTAATGTAAACTTGCATGGAGCTCGTTTGTCAGCCACTGACGGACTGAATGCTGCTGCTGCCGCCACCGCCGCTGCTGCTGCATGTCTGAAACGTGGTCTGACGTTACATGCACCACCAGGGATAAGGCCTTGCCTATAAGCATTCCCCAGCTGGCAAAAATGGAACCTCCCTGCCTATTCCTCACCATGGAAGAACAGAACCTACCTTTTTTTTTAAAAAAAAAAGAAAGCCACAACAGCAGCAGCCAACTAGGTTTTGGTAGGCCGCTGTCTCCCCCTTGTGTGCTGCATAAAAAATGCACTCCACTAAAAATAACAATGATCCACGAAATAGAGCGTATGGAGAGAATGAGGCTTCTAGATGAGCCGTCAGGCTATGATAAATTGTATCACGCCTGGGCGATATGGATAGATGCCCGGAGCTCACCCCTATTTACTAGGTGGTTACAGACAGGGACATGTGAGTAACACGTTTAAATCACAATCGTAAAGAGAAACAACAATCCCGGAGCCCCCCCCCCCCTTTTTGTTTTTTTTTTCTCTGTCTCCCATGTCATAGATACCTACCCTCCCTTACCGCTCCCCCTCTTACCCTCCCCTCCTTCCCCTGTTTGTAGACCTTATAAAATATCACAGACAAACATTATATAGTTCAACTTGAAATTTATTTATTAAGTTTCATTGTCAAAGTTATTTTTACATTGCTTTGAGATAAGGCAAAAGTTTCCCCCCCTCCATGAAACCAATAAAACCTATATTGAATAAAATAAAAATGATGCCGTTACCGGTAGTTCTGCAGCTTCTTGGTGGAAATAAAGACCATCTCCCGTCTCCAGGCTGCAGCAGAGACTGACTAAAATGGCTGCCAAGCCCGGTATTAATGCTTCTAAATTGATGACATCACAAAAGAGTGACATCATCAGCCTTCCAAACACCTGGCTCATTTGCATACAGTATGTATGTATGTGAGTCTGTCTGTCTATCTATCTATCTATCTATCTATCTATCTATCTATCTATCTATCTATCTATCTATCTATCCTATCTATCTTTATTAATTATGTAGAATATAGATATGGATTATTTCTGAATTATAGATTTTGTAGATATAGATTAAAGATAGATTTAAGATTGTTTATGTGTGTGTGCATGTGTGTGTGTGTGTGTGTATATATATGTAAATGTATGTAAATGTATGTATGTATGTATGTATGTATGTATGTGTATATATATATATATATATAATGTAAAAAAAATATAAAATCTGTAGGTATGTATGGCGGAAAAAAAAGGCCTGCTGTATGTTTTTAAGTTCTTCGGATGACCATGCCGCTCTATTATTCTCCTTACTAGGGTCTACTAATGCCGGCCCAGGGGAAGGCAATAAAGCCCTATGGGGCCGAAGCCAATTTCCCTCATTTTAGGTAAAAAGTTTCCATCCGTCCCCACTCGAAATGCGGCCGGCCGAAGAGATCCCTCCAACCGACCGGCCGCCGCACCTTCAGAGACAAACTAGTGCTTGCTTCTAGTGTCATCGCCGGCTTAACCATCCTGTGTAGGGAGCTGACGAGTCCTGCAGCAGCAGCAGCAGCAGCAGCAGGCTCTGCAAGCCTAGGATGCGTGAGCACGGTGCAAGAGGAAGGACTGAGGGTGTGAGGCTGGGCGCCGTTGAGAAGGCGTGGGGCGGGGCTATGCAAAGATTTAAAACTCTCCCAGCTGCCTGGGTGCATTGTGGGTGCGCCCAGAGTGCCGGCTGAGCGTGTTGCCTCAAGCCTTGGAAGTGGAGTTGGGCGGGCCGGGCTACAGGTGAAACCCGTTTCGGGTTATGGGTGTATGTGCAGGGGGTGCGCTCGCACCTGGGGCCCGGAGCCCTAGGGGGCCCATAAAGTCTCTCTTCCCCACATTGTAAACCAATGCTATCAAGGAAGCTTTATAGTTTGGGGGCCCAGTTCCAGACTTTGTACTGGGGCCCCGCAGCTTCAAGGTACACCTCTGGATCAGGATAATGCTAGGCCATTCCAACCAGCCTGTGTGAGTGACCTGCAGTCGCTGGTAGTCGAAAAGTGGCCGCCCGGCCGGCCCCGGATGCGCGCTTCAGAGTGGACAGACAGCAGCGGACCCCCAATCACACAGGCCCGAGGCTTGCTATGCAGCATGGAATACCTCATTGGACTGCAGCACTCCACGCGGGCTGAGATACACGCTCCACGTGGGATGGGCAGTATTCGTCCATGAAGATCCAGGCCAATGCTTAGAGATGGAGCAACACTCGGGGAGCAAAGAACTCCAACGAACGGACGCCTACTTTACAAGGATGTATTGCTTTATTCAATGCATGGACACAGAAACAGTTCAACCGCTCGATTACAGACCGCAGTCAATACAGTAAAGGAAGAAATGTGTCTGTTTAATGTAAACTTGCATGGAGCTCGTTTGTCAGCCACTGACGGACTGAATGCTGCTGCTGCCGCCACCGCCGCTGCTGCTGCATGTCTGAAACGTGGTCTGACGTTACATGCACCACCAGGGATAAGGCCTTGCCTATAAGCATTCCCCAGCTGGCAAAAATGGAACCTCCCTGCCTATTCCTCACCATGGAAGAACGGAACCTACCTTTTTTTTTTTAAAAAAAAGAAAGCCACAACAGCAGCAGCCAACTAGATTTTGGTAGGCCGCTGTCTCCCCCTTGTGTGCTGCATAAAAAATGCACTCCACTAAAAATAACAATGATCCACGAAATAGAGCGTATGGAGAGAATGAGGCTTCTAGATGAGCCGTCAGGCTATGATAAATTGTATCACGCCTGGGCGATATGGATAGATGCCCGGAGCTCACCCCTATTTACTAGGTGGTTACAGACAGGGACATGTGAGTAACACGTTTAAATCACAATCGTAAAGAGAAACAACAATCCCGGAGCCCCCCCCCCCCCCCTTTTTGGTTTTTTTTTCTCTGTCTCCCATGTCATAGATACCTACCCTCCCTTACCGCTCCCCCTCTTACCCTCCCCTCCTTCCCCTGTTTGTAGACCTTATAAAATATCACAGACAAACATTATATAGTTCAACTTGAAATTTATTTATTAAGTTTCATTGTCAAAGTTATTTTTACATTGCTTTGAGATAAGGCAAAAGTTTCCCCCCCTCCATGAAACCAATAAAACCTATATTGAATAAAATAAAAATGATGCCGTTACCGGTAGTTCTGCAGCTTCTTGGTGGAAATAAAGACCATCTCCCGTCTCCAGGCTGCAGCAGAGACTGACTAAAATGGCTGCCAAGCCCGGTATTAATGCTTCTAAATTGATGACATCACAAAAGAGTGACATCATCAGCCTTCCAAACACCTGGCTCATTTGCATACAGTATGTATGTATGTGAGTCTGTCTGTCTATCTATCTATCTATCTATCTATCTATCTATCTATCTATCTATCTATCTATCTATCTATCTATCTATCCTATCTATCTTTATTAATTATGTAGAATATAGATATGGATTATTTCTGAATTATAGATTTTGTAGATATAGATTAAAGATAGATTTAAGATTGTTTATGTGTGTGTGCATGTGTGTGTGTGTGTGTGTATATATATGTAAATGTATGTAAATGTATGTATGTATGTATGTATGTATGTATGTGTATATATATATATATATATAATGTAAAAAAAATATAAAATCTGTAGGTATGTATGGCGGAAAAAAAAGGCCTGCTGTATGTTTTTAAGTTCTTCGGATGACCATGCCGCTCTATTATTCTCCTTACTAGGGTCTACTAATGCCGGCCCAGGGGAAGGCAATAAAGCCCTATGGGGCCGAAGCCAATTTCCCTCATTTTAGGTAAAAAGTTTCCATCCGTCCCCACTCGAAATGCGGCCGGCCGAAGAGATCCCTCCAACCGACCGGCCGCCGCACCTTCAGAGACAAACTAGTGCTTGCTTCTAGTGTCATCGCCGGCTTAACCATCCTGTGTAGGGAGCTGACGAGTCCTGCAGCAGCAGCAGCAGCAGCAGCAGGCTCTGCAAGCCTAGGATGCGTGAGCACGGTGCAAGAGGAAGGACTGAGGGTGTGAGGCTGGGCGCCGTTGAGAAGGCGTGGGGCGGGGCTATGCAAAGATTTAAAACTCTCCCAGCTGCCTGGGTGCATTGTGGGTGCGCCCAGAGTGCCGGCTGAGCGTGTTGCCTCAAGCCTTGGAAGTGGAGTTGGGCGGGCCGGGCTACAGGTGAAACCCGTTTCGGGTTATGGGTGTATGTGCAGGGGGTGCGCTCGCACCTGGGGCCCGGAGCCCTAGGGGGCCCATAAAGTCTCTCTTCCCCACATTGTAAACCAATGCTATCAAGGAAGCTTTATAGTTTGGGGGCCCAGTTCCAGACTTTGTACTGGGGCCCCGCAGCTTCAAGGTACACCTCTGGATCAGGATAATGCTAGGCCATTCCAACCAGCCTGTGTGAGTGACCTGCAGTCGCTGGTAGTCGAAAAGTGGCCGCCCGGCCGGCCCCGGATGCGCGCTTCAGAGTGGACAGACAGCAGCGGACCCCCAATCACACAGGCCCGAGGCTTGCTATGCAGCATGGAATACCTCATTGGACTGCAGCACTCCACGCGGGCTGAGATACACGCTCCACGTGGGATGGGCAGTATTCGTCCATGAAGATCCAGGCCAATGCTTAGAGATGGAGCAACACTCGGGGAGCAAAGAACTCCAACGAACGGACGCCTACTTTACAAGGATGTATTGCTTTATTCAATGCATGGACACAGAAACAGTTCAACCGCTCGATTACAGACCGCAGTCAATACAGTAAAGGAAGAAATGTGTCTGTTTAATGTAAACTTGCATGGAGCTCGTTTGTCAGCCACTGACGGACTGAATGCTGCTGCTGCCGCCACCGCCGCTGCTGCTGCATGTCTGAAACGTGGTCTGACGTTACATGCACCACCAGGGATAAGGCCTTGCCTATAAGCATTCCCCAGCTGGCAAAAATGGAACCTCCCTGCCTATTCCTCACCATGGAAGAACGGAACCTACCTTTTTTTTTTAAAAAAAAAGAAAGCCACAACAGCAGCAGCCAACTAGATTTTGGTAGGCCGCTGTCTCCCCCTTGTGTGCTGCATAAAAAATGCACTCCACTAAAAATAACAATGATCCACGAAATAGAGCGTATGGAGAGAATGAGGCTTCTAGATGAGCCGTCAGGCTATGATAAATTGTATCACGCCTGGGCGATATGGATAGATGCCCGGAGCTCACCCCTATTTACTAGGTGGTTACAGACAGGGACATGTGAGTAACACGTTTAAATCACAATCGTAAAGAGAAACAACAATCCCGGAGCCCCCCCCCCCCCTTTTTGTTTTTTTTTTCTCTGTCTCCCATGTCATAGATACCTACCCTCCCTTACCGCTCCCCCTCTTACCCTCCCCTCCTTCCCCTGTTTGTAGACCTTATAAAATATCACAGACAAACATTATATAGTTCAACTTGAAATTTATTTATTAAGTTTCATTGTCAAAGTTATTTTTACATTGCTTTGAGATAAGGCAAAAGTTTCCCCCCCTCCATGAAACCAATAAAACCTATATTGAATAAAATAAAAATGATGCCGTTACCGGTAGTTCTGCAGCTTCTTGGTGGAAATAAAGACCATCTCCCGTCTCCAGGCTGCAGCAGAGACTGACTAAAATGGCTGCCAAGCCCGGTATTAATGCTTCTAAATTGATGACATCACAAAAGAGTGACATCATCAGCCTTCCAAACACCTGGCTCATTTGCATACAGTATGTATGTATGTGAGTCTGTCTATCTATCTATCTATCTATCTATCTATCTATCTATCCTATCTATCTTTATTAATTATGTAGAATATAGATATGGATTATTTCTGAATTATAGATTTTGTAGATATAGATTAAAGATAGATTTAAGATTGTTTATGTGTGTGTGCATGTGTGTGTGTGTGTGTGTGTGTGTGTGTGTGTATATATGTAAATGTATGTATGTATGTGTATATATATATATATATATATATATATATATATATATATATATAATGTAAAAAAAATATAAAATCTGTAGGTATGTATGGCGGAAAAAAAAGGCCTGCTGTATGTTTTTAAGTTCTTCGGATGACCATGCCGCTCTATTATTCTCCTTACTAGGGTCTACTAATGCCGGCCCAGGGGAAGGCAATAAAGCCCTATGGGGCCGAAGCCAATTTCCCTCATTTTAGGTAAAAAGTTTCCATCCGTCCCCACTCGAAATGCGGCCGGCCGAAGAGATCCCTCCAACCGACCGGCCGCCGCACCTTCAGAGACAAACTAGTGCTTGCTTCTAGTGTCATCGCCGGCTTAACCATCCTGTGTAGGGAGCTGACGAGTCCTGCAGCAGCAGCAGCAGCAGCAGCAGCAGGCTCTGCAAGCCTAGGATGCGTGAGCACGGTGCAAGAGGAAGGACTGAGGGTGTGAGGCTGGGCGCCGTTGAGAAGGCGTGGGGCGGGGCTATGCAAAGATTTAAAACTCTCCCAGCTGCCTGGGTGCATTGTGGGTGCGCCCAGAGTGCCGGCTGAGCGTGTTGCCTCAAGCCTTGGAAGTGGAGTTGGGCGGGCCGGGCTACAGGTGAAACCCGTTTCGGGTTATGGGTGTATGTGCAGGGGGTGCGCTCGCACCTGGGGCCCGGAGCCCTAGGGGGCCCATAAAGTCTCTCTTCCCCACATTGTAAACCAATGCTATCAAGGAAGCTTTATAGTTTGGGGGCCCAGTTCCAGACTTTGTACTGGGGCCCCGCAGCTTCAAGGTACACCTCTGGATCAGGATAATGCTAGGCCATTCCAACCAGCCTGTGTGAGTGACCTGCAGTCGCTGGTAGTCGAAAAGTGGCCGCCCGGCCGGCCCCGGATGCGCGCTTCAGAGTGGACAGACAGCAGCGGACCCCCAATCACACAGGCCCGAGGCTTGCTATGCAGCATGGAATACCTCATTGGACTGCAGCACTCCACGCGGGCTGAGATACACGCTCCACGTGGGATGGGCAGTATTCGTCCATGAAGATCCAGGCCAATGCTTAGAGATGGAGCAACACTCGGGGAGCAAAGAACTCCAACGAACGGACGCCTACTTTACAAGGATGTATTGCTTTATTCAATGCATGGACACAGAAACAGTTCAACCGCTCGATTACAGACCGCAGTCAATACAGTAAAGGAAGAAATGTGTCTGTTTAATGTAAACTTGCATGGAGCTCGTTTGTCAGCCACTGACGGACTGAATGCTGCTGCTGCCGCCACCGCCGCTGCTGCTGCATGTCTGAAACGTGGTCTGACGTTACATGCACCACCAGGGATAAGGCCTTGCCTATAAGCATTCCCCAGCTGGCAAAAATGGAACCTCCCTGCCTATTCCTCACCATGGAAGAACGGAACCTACCTTTTTTTTTTTAAAAAAAAGAAAGCCACAACAGCAGCAGCCAACTAGATTTTGGTAGGCCGCTGTCTCCCCCTTGTGTGCTGCATAAAAAATGCACTCCACTAAAAATAACAATGATCCACGAAATAGAGCGTATGGAGAGAATGAGGCTTCTAGATGAGCCGTCAGGCTATGATAAATTGTATCACGCCTGGGCGATATGGATAGATGCCCGGAGCTCACCCCTATTTACTAGGTGGTTACAGACAGGGACATGTGAGTAACACGTTTAAATCACAATCGTAAAGAGAAACAACAATCCCGGAGCCCCCCCCCCCCCCCCCTTTTTGGTTTTTTTTTCTCTGTCTCCCATGTCATAGATACCTACCCTCCCTTACCGCTCCCCCTCTTACCCTCCCCTCCTTCCCCTGTTTGTAGACCTTATAAAATATCACAGACAAACATTATATAGTTCAACTTGAAATTTATTTATTAAGTTTCATTGTCAAAGTTATTTTTACATTGCTTTGAGATAAGGCAAAAGTTTCCCCCCCTCCATGAAACCAATAAAACCTATATTGAATAAAATAAAAATGATGCCGTTACCGGTAGTTCTGCAGCTTCTTGGTGGAAATAAAGACCATCTCCCGTCTCCAGGCTGCAGCAGAGACTGACTAAAATGGCTGCCAAGCCCGGTATTAATGCTTCTAAATTGATGACATCACAAAAGAGTGACATCATCAGCCTTCCAAACACCTGGCTCATTTGCATACAGTATGTATGTATGTGAGTCTGTCTGTCTGTCTATCTATCTATCTATCTATCTATCTATCTATCTATCTATCTATCTATCTATCTATCCTATCTATCTTTATTAATTATGTAGAATATAGATATGGATTATTTCTGAATTATAGATTTTGTAGATATAGATTAAAGATAGATTTAAGATTGTTTATGTGTGTGTGCATGTGTGTGTGTGTGTGTGTGTGTATATATGTAAATGTATGTATGTATGTATGTATGTATGTATGTATGTATGTATGTGTGTATATATATATATATATATAATGTAAAAAAAAATATAAAATCTGTAGGTATGTATGGCGGAAAAAAAAGGCCTGCTGTATGTTTTTAAGTTCTTCGGATGACCATGCCGCTCTATTATTCTCCTTACTAGGGTCTACTAATGCCGGCCCAGGGGAAGGCAATAAAGCCCTATGGGGCCGAAGCCAATTTCCCTCATTTTAGGTAAAAAGTTTCCATCCGTCCCCACTCGAAATGCGGCCGGCCGAAGAGATCCCTCCAACCGACCGGCCGCCGCACCTTCAGAGACAAACTAGTGCTTGCTTCTAGTGTCATCGCCGGCTTAACCATCCTGTGTAGGGAGCTGACGAGTCCTGCAGCAGCAGCAGCAGCAGCAGCAGCAGGCTCTGCAAGCCTAGGATGCGTGAGCACGGTGCAAGAGGAAGGACTGAGGGTGTGAGGCTGGGCGCCGTTGAGAAGGCGTGGGGCGGGGCTATGCAAAGATTTAAAACTCTCCCAGCTGCCTGGGTGCATTGTGGGTGCGCCCAGAGTGCCGGCTGAGCGTGTTGCCTCAAGCCTTG
Source organism: Eleutherodactylus coqui (assembly GCF_035609145.1). Taxonomy (NCBI): domain Eukaryota; kingdom Metazoa; phylum Chordata; class Amphibia; order Anura; family Eleutherodactylidae; genus Eleutherodactylus; species Eleutherodactylus coqui. The sequence continues at coordinate 262,850,187 of NC_089841.1, read as the reverse complement.
GAAGTGGAGTTGGGCGGGCCGGGCTACAGGTGAAACCCGTTTCGGGTTATGGGTGTATGTGCAGGGGGTGCGCTCGCACCTGGGGCCCGGAGCCCTAGGGGGCCCATAAAGTCTCTCTTCCCCACATTGTAAACCAATGCTATCAAGGAAGCTTTATAGTTTGGGGGCCCAGTTCCAGACTTTGTACTGGGGCCCCGCAGCTTCAAGGTACACCTCTGGATCAGGATAATGCTAGGCCATTCCAACCAGCCTGTGTGAGTGACCTGCAGTCGCTGGTAGTCGAAAAGTGGCCGCCCGGCCGGCCCCGGATGCGCGCTTCAGAGTGGACAGACAGCAGCGGACCCCCAATCACACAGGCCCGAGGCTTGCTATGCAGCATGGAATACCTCATTGGACTGCAGCACTCCACGCGGGCTGAGATACACGCTCCACGTGGGATGGGCAGTATTCGTCCATGAAGATCCAGGCCAATGCTTAGAGATGGAGCAACACTCGGGGAGCAAAGAACTCCAACGAACGGACGCCTACTTTACAAGGATGTATTGCTTTATTCAATGCATGGACACAGAAACAGTTCAACCGCTCGATTACAGACCGCAGTCAATACAGTAAAGGAAGAAATGTGTCTGTTTAATGTAAACTTGCATGGAGCTCGTTTGTCAGCCACTGACGGACTGAATGCTGCTGCTGCCGCCACCGCCGCTGCTGCTGCATGTCTGAAACGTGGTCTGACGTTACATGCACCACCAGGGATAAGGCCTTGCCTATAAGCATTCCCCAGCTGGCAAAAATGGAACCTCCCTGCCTATTCCTCACCATGGAAGAACGGAACCTACCTTTTTTTTAAAAAAAAAAAGAAAGCCACAACAGCAGCAGCCAACTAGATTTTGGTAGGCCGCTGTCTCCCCCTTGTGTGCTGCATAAAAAATGCACTCCACTAAAAATAACAATGATCCACGAAATAGAGCGTATGGAGAGAATGAGGCTTCTAGATGAGCCGTCAGGCTATGATAAATTGTATCACGCCTGGGCGATATGGATAGATGCCCGGAGCTCACCCCTATTTACTAGGTGGTTACAGACAGGGACATGTGAGTAACACGTTTAAATCACAATCGTAAAGAGAAACAACAATCCCGGAGCCCCCCCCTTTTTGGTTTTTTTTTCTCTGTCTCCCATGTCATAGATACCTACCCTCCCTTACCGCTCCCCCTCTTACCCTCCCCTCCTTCCCCTGTTTGTAGACCTTATAAAATATCACAGACAAACATTATATAGTTCAACTTGAAATTTATTTATTAAGTTTCATTGTCAAAGTTATTTTTACATTGCTTTGAGATAAGGCAAAAGTTTCCCCCCCTCCATGAAACCAATAAAACCTATATTGAATAAAATAAAAATGATGCCGTTACCGGTAGTTCTGCAGCTTCTTGGTGGAAATAAAGACCATCTCCCGTCTCCAGGCTGCAGCAGAGACTGACTAAAATGGCTGCCAAGCCCGGTATTAATGCTTCTAAATTGATGACATCACAAAAGAGTGACATCATCAGCCTTCCAAACACCTGGCTCATTTGCATACAGTATGTATGTATGTGAGTCTGTCTGTCTATCTATCTATCTATCTATCTATCTATCTATCTATCTATCTATCTATCCTATCTATCTTTATTAATTATGTAGAATATAGATATGGATTATTTCTGAATTATAGATTTTGTAGATATAGATTAAAGATAGATTTAAGATTGTTTATGTGTGTGTGCATGTGTGTGTGTGTGTGTGTATATATATGTAAATGTATGTAAATGTATGTATGTATGTATGTATGTATGTATGTGTATATATATATATATATATAATGTAAAAAAAATATAAAATCTGTAGGTATGTATGGCGGAAAAAAAAGGCCTGCTGTATGTTTTTAAGTTCTTCGGATGACCATGCCGCTCTATTATTCTCCTTACTAGGGTCTACTAATGCCGGCCCAGGGGAAGGCAATAAAGCCCTATGGGGCCGAAGCCAATTTCCCTCATTTTAGGTAAAAAGTTTCCATCCGTCCCCACTCGAAATGCGGCCGGCCGAAGAGATCCCTCCAACCGACCGGCCGCCGCACCTTCAGAGACAAACTAGTGCTTGCTTCTAGTATCATCGCCGGCTTAACCATCCTGTGTAGGGAGCTGACGAGTCCTGCAGCAGCAGCAGCAGCAGGCTCTGCAAGCCTAGGATGCGTGAGCACGGTGCAAGAGGAAGGACTGAGGGTGTGAGGCTGGGCGCCGTTGAGAAGGCGTGGGGCGGGGCTATGCAAAGATTTAAAACTCTCCCAGCTGCCTGGGTGCATTGTGGGTGCGCCCAGAGTGCCGGCTGAGCGTGTTGCCTCAAGCCTTGGAAGTGGAGTTGGGCGGGCCGGGCTACAGGTGAAACCCGTTTCGGGTTATGGGTGTATGTGCAGGGGGTGCGCTCGCACCTGGGGCCCGGAGCCCTAGGGGGCCCATAAAGTCTCTCTTCCCCACATTGTAAACCAATGCTATCAAGGAAGCTTTATAGTTTGGGGGCCCAGTTCCAGACTTTGTACTGGGGCCCCGCAGCTTCAAGGTACACCTCTGGATCAGGATAATGCTAGGCCATTCCAACCAGCCTGTGTGAGTGACCTGCAGTCGCTGGTAGTCGAAAAGTGGCCGCCCGGCCGGCCCCGGATGCGCGCTTCAGAGTGGACAGACAGCAGCGGACCCCAAATCACACAGGCCCGAGGCTTGCTATGCAGCATGGAATACCTCATTGGACTGCAGCACTCCACGCGGGCTGAGATACACGCTCCACGTGGGATGGGCAGTATTCGTCCATGAAGATCCAGGCCAATGCTTAGAGATGGAGCAACACTCGGGGAGCAAAGAACTCCAACGAACGGACGCCTACTTTACAAGGATGTATTGCTTTATTCAATGCATGGACACAGAAACAGTTCAACCGCTCGATTACAGACCGCAGTCAATACAGTAAAGGAAGAAATGTGTCTGTTTAATGTAAACTTGCATGGAGCTCGTTTGTCAGCCACTGACGGACTGAATGCTGCTGCTGCCGCCACCGCCGCTGCTGCTGCATGTCTGAAACGTGGTCTGACGTTACATGCACCACCAGGGATAAGGCCTTGCCTATAAGCATTCCCCAGCTGGCAAAAATGGAACCTCCCTGCCTATTCCTCACCATGGAAGAACGGAACCTACCTTTTTTTTTTAAAAAAAAAGAAAGCCACAACAGCAGCAGCCAACTAGATTTTGGTAGGCCGCTGTCTCCCCCTTGTGTGCTGCATAAAAAATGCACTCCACTAAAAATAACAATGATCCACGAAATAGAGCGTATGGAGAGAATGAGGCTTCTAGATGAGCCGTCAGGCTATGATAAATTGTATCACGCCTGGGCGATATGGATAGATGCCCGGAGCTCACCCCTATTTACTAGGTGGTTACAGACAGGGACATGTGAGTAACACGTTTAAATCACAATCGTAAAGAGAAACAACAATCCCGGAGCCCCCCCCCCCCCCTTTTTGTTTTTTTTTTCTCTGTCTCCCATGTCATAGATACCTACCCTCCCTTACCGCTCCCCCTCTTACCCTCCCCTCCTTCCCCTGTTTGTAGACCTTATAAAATATCACAGACAAACATTATATAGTTCAACTTGAAATTTATTTATTAAGTTTCATTGTCAAAGTTATTTTTACATTGCTTTGAGATAAGGCAAAAGTTTCCCCCCCTCCATGAAACCAATAAAACCTATATTGAATAAAATAAAAATGATGCCGTTACCGGTAGTTCTGCAGCTTCTTGGTGGAAATAAAGACCATCTCCCGTCTCCAGGCTGCAGCAGAGACTGACTAAAATGGCTGCCAAGCCCGGTATTAATGCTTCTAAATTGATGACATCACAAAAGAGTGACATCATCAGCCTTCCAAACACCTGGCTCATTTGCATACAGTATGTATGTATGTGAGTCTGTCTGTCTATCTATCTATCTATCTATCTATCTATCTATCTATCTATCTATCTATCTATCTATCTATCCTATCTATCTTTATTAATTATGTAGAATATAGATATGGATTATTTCTGAATTATAGATTTTGTAGATATAGATTAAAGATAGATTTAAGATTGTTTATGTGTGTGTGCATGTGTGTGTGTGTGTGTGTGTGTATAGATGTAAATGTATGTATGTATGTATGTATGTGTGTATATATATATATATATATATATATATATATATATATAATGTAAAAAAAATATAAAATCTGTAGGTATGTATGGCGGAAAAAAAAGGCCTGCTGTATGTTTTTAAGTTCTTCGGATGACCATGCCGCTCTATTATTCTCCTTACTAGGGTCTACTAATGCCGGCCCAGGGGAAGGCAATAAAGCCCTATGGGGCCGAAGCCAATTTCCCTCATTTTAGGTAAAAAGTTTCCATCCGTCCCCACTCGAAATGCGGCCGGCCGAAGAGATCCCTCCAACCGACCGGCCGCCGCACCTTCAGAGACAAACTAGTGCTTGCTTCTAGTGTCATCGCCGGCTTAACCATCCTGTGTAGGGAGCTGACGAGTCCTGCAGCAGCAGCAGCAGCAGCAGCAGCAGCAGCAGGCTCTGCAAGCCTAGGATGCGTGAGCACGGTGCAAGAGGAAGGACTGAGGGTGTGAGGCTGGGCGCCGTTGAGAAGGCGTGGGGCGGGGCTATGCAAAGATTTAAAACTCTCCCAGCTGCCTGGGTGCATTGTGGGTGCGCCCAGAGTGCCGGCTGAGCGTGTTGCCTCAAGCCTTGGAAGTGGAGTTGGGCGGGCCGGGCTACAGGTGAAACCCGTTTCGGGTCATGGGTGTATGTGCAGGGGGTGCGCTCGCACCTGGGGCCCGGAGCCCTAGGGGGCCCATAAAGTCTCTCTTCCCCACATTGTAAACCAATGCTATCAAGGAAGCTTTATAGTTTGGGGGCCCAGTTCCAGACTTTGTACTGGGGCCCCGCAGCTTCAAGGTACACCTCTGGATCAGGATAATGCTAGGCCATTCCAACCAGCCTGTGTGAGTGACCTGCAGTCGCTGGTAGTCGAAAAGTGGCCGCCCGGCCGGCCCCGGATGCGCGCTTCAGAGTGGACAGACAGCAGCGGACCCCCAATCACACAGGCCCGAGGCTTGCTATGCAGCATGGAATACCTCATTGGACTGCAGCACTCCACGCGGGCTGAGATACACGCTCCACGTGGGATGGGCAGTATTCGTCCATGAAGATCCAGGCCAATGCTTAGAGATGGAGCAACACTCGGGGAGCAAAGAACTCCAACGAACGGACGCCTACTTTACAAGGATGTATTGCTTTATTCAATGCATGGACACAGAAACAGTTCAACCGCTCGATTACAGACCGCAGTCAATACAGTAAAGGAAGAAATGTCTCTGTTTAATGTAAACTTGCATGGAGCTCGTTTGTCAGCCACTGACGGACTGAATGCTGCTGCTGCCGCCACCGCCGCTGCTGCTGCATGTCTGAAACGTGGTCTGACGTTACATGCACCACCAGGGATAAGGCCTTGCCTATAAGCATTCCCCAGCTGGCAAAAATGGAACCTCCCTGCCTATTCCTCACCATGGAAGAACGGAACCTACCTTTTTTTTTAAAAAAAAAAGAAAGCCACAACAGCAGCAGCCAACTAGATTTTGGTAGGCCGCTGTCTCCCCCTTGTGTGCTGCATAAAAAATGCACTCCACTAAAAATAACAATGATCCACGAAATAGAGCGTATGGAGAGAATGAGGCTTCTAGATGAGCCGTCAGGCTATGATAAATTGTATCACGCCTGGGCGATATGGATAGATGCCCGGAGCTCACCCCTATTTACTAGGTGGTTACAGACAGGGACATGTGAGTAACACGTTTAAATCACAATCGTAAAGAGAAACAACAATCCCGGAGCCCCCCCCCCCCTTTTTGGTTTTTTTTTCTCTGTCTCCCATGTCATAGATACCTACCCTCCCTTACCGCTCCCCCTCTTACCCTCCCCTCCTTCCCCTGTTTGTAGACCTTATAAAATATCACAGACAAACATTATATAGTTCAACTTGAAATTTATTTATTAAGTTTCATTGTCAAAGTTATTTTTACATTGCTTTGAGATAAGGCAAAAGTTTCCCCCCCTCCATGAAACCAATAAAACCTATATTGAATAAAATAAAAATGATGCCGTTACCGGTAGTTCTGCAGCTTCTTGGTGGAAATAAAGACCATCTCCCGTCTCCAGGCTGCAGCAGAGACTGACTAAAATGGCTGCCAAGCCCGGTATTAATGCTTCTAAATTGATGACATCACAAAAGAGTGACATCATCAGCCTTCCAAACACCTGGCTCATTTGCATACAGTATGTATGTATGTGAGTCTGTCTGTCTATCTATCTATCTATCTATCTATCTATCTATCCTATCTATCTTTATTAATTATGTAGAATATAGATATGGATTATTTCTGAATTATAGATTTTGTAGATATAGATTAAAGATAGATTTAAGATTGTTTATGTGTGTGTGTGTGTGTGTGTGTATATATGTAAATGTATGTATGTATGTATGTATGTATGTATGTATGTATGTGTATATATATATATATATATATATATATATATATATATATATATATATATAATGTAAAAAAAATATAAAATCTGTAGGTATGTATGGCGGAAAAAAAAGGCCTGCTGTATGTTTTTAAGTTCTTCGGATGACCATGCCGCTCTATTATTCTCCTTACTAGGGTCTACTAATGCCGGCCCAGGGGAAGGCAATAAAGCCCTATGGGGCCGAAGCCAATTTCCCTCATTTTAGGTAAAAAGTTTCCATCCGTCCCCACTCGAAATGCGGCCGGCCGAAGAGATCCCTCCAACCGACCGGCCGCCGCACCTTCAGAGACAAACTAGTGCTTGCTTCTAGTGTCATCGCCGGCTTAACCATCCTGTGTAGGGAGCTGACGAGTCCTGCAGCAGCAGCAGCAGCAGCAGCAGCAGGCTCTGCAAGCCTAGGATGCGTGAGCACGGTGCAAGAGGAAGGACTGAGGGTGTGAGGCTGGGCGCCGTTGAGAAGGCGTGGGGCGGGGCTATGCAAAGATTTAAAACTCTCCCAGCTGCCTGGGTGCATTGTGGGTGCGCCCAGAGTGCCGGCTGAGCGTGTTGCCTCAAGCCTTGGAAGTGGAGTTGGGCGGGCCGGGCTACAGGTGAAACCCGTTTCGGGTTATGGGTGTATGTGCAGGGGGTGCGCTCGCACCTGGGGCCCGGAGCCCTAGGGGGCCCATAAAGTCTCTCTTCCCCACATTGTAAACCAATGCTATCAAGGAAGCTTTATAGTTTGGGGGCCCAGTTCCAGACTTTGTACTGGGGCCCCGCAGCTTCAAGGTACACCTCTGGATCAGGATAATGCTAGGCCATTCCAACCAGCCTGTGTGAGTGACCTGCAGTCGCTGGTAGTCGAAAAGTGGCCGCCCGGCCGGCCCCGGATGCGCGCTTCAGAGTGGACAGACAGCAGCGGACCCCCAATCACACAGGCCCGAGGCTTGCTATGCAGCATGGAATACCTCATTGGACTGCAGCACTCCACGCGGGCTGAGATACACGCTCCACGTGGGATGGGCAGTATTCGTCCATGAAGATCCAGGCCAATGCTTAGAGATGGAGCAACACTCGGGGAGCAAAGAACTCCAACGAACGGACGCCTACTTTACAAGGATGTATTGCTTTATTCAATGCATGGACACAGAAACAGTTCAACCGCTCGATTACAGACCGCAGTCAATACAGTAAAGGAAGAAATGTGTCTGTTTAATGTAAACTTGCATGGAGCTCGTTTGTCAGCCACTGACGGACTGAATGCTGCTGCTGCCGCCAACGCCGCTGCTGCTGCATGTCTGAAACGTGGTCTGACGTTACATGCACCACCAGGGATAAGGCCTTGCCTATAAGCATTCCCCAGCTGGCAAAAATGGAACCTCCCTGCCTATTCCTCACCATGGAAGAACGGAACCTACCTTTTTTTTTAAAAAAAAAAGAAAGCCACAACAGCAGCAGCCAACTAGATTTTGGTAGGCCGCTGTCTCCCCCTTGTGTGCTGCATAAAAAATGCACTCCACTAAAAATAACAATGATCCACGAAATAGAGCGTATGGAGAGAATGAGGCTTCTAGATGAGCCGTCAGGCTATGATAAATTGTATCACGCCTGGGCGATATGGATAGATGCCCGGAGCTCACCCCTATTTACTAGGTGGTTACAGACAGGGACATGTGAGTAACACGTTTAAATCACAATCGTAAAGAGAAACAACAATCCCGGAGCCCCCCCCCCCCCTTTTTGGTTTTTTTTTCTCTGTCTCCCATGTCATAGATACCTACCCTCCCTTACCGCTCCCCCTCTTACCCTCCCCTCCTTCCCCTGTTTGTAGACCTTATAAAATATCACAGACAAACATTATATAGTTCAACTTGAAATTTATTTATTAAGTTTCATTGTCAAAGTTATTTTTACATTGCTTTGAGATAAGGCAAAAGTTTCCCCCCCTCCATGAAACCAATAAAACCTATATTGAATAAAATAAAAATGATGCCGTTACCGGTAGTTCTGCAGCTTCTTGGTGGAAATAAAGACCATCTCCCGTCTCCAGGCTGCAGCAGAGACTGACTAAAATGGCTGCCAAGCCCGGTATTAATGCTTCTAAATTGATGACATCACAAAAGAGTGACATCATCAGCCTTCCAAACACCTGGCTCATTTGCATACAGTATGTATGTATGTGAGTCTGTCTGTCTATCTATCTATCTATCTATCTATCTATCCTATCTATCTTTATTAATTATGTAGAATATAGATATGGATTATTTCTGAATTATAGATTTTGTAGATATAGATTAAAGATAGATTTAAGATTGTTTATGTGTGTGTGTGTGTGTGTGTATATATGTAAATGTATGTATGTATGTATGTATGTGTATATATATATATATATATATATATATATATATATATATATATATATATATAATGTAAAAAAAATATAAAATCTGTAGGTATGTATGGCGGAAAAAAAAGGCCTGCTGTATGTTTTTAAGTTCTTCGGATGACCATGCCGCTCTATTATTCTCCTTACTAGGGTCTACTAATGCCGGCCCAGGGGAAGGCAATAAAGCCCTATGGGGCCGAAGCCAATTTCCCTCATTTTAGGTAAAAAGTTTCCATCCGTCCCCACTCGAAATGCGGCCGGCCGAAGAGATCCCTCCAACCGACCGGCCGCCGCACCTTCAGAGACAAACTAGTGCTTGCTTCTAGTGTCATCGCCGGCTTAACCATCCTGTGTAGGGAGCTGACGAGTCCTGCAGCAGCAGCAGCAGCAGCAGCAGGCTCTGCAAGCCTAGGATGCGTGAGCACGGTGCAAGAGGAAGGACTGAGGGTGTGAGGCTGGGCGCCGTTGAGAAGGCGTGGGGCGGGGCTATGCAAAGATTTAAAACTCTCCCAGCTGCCTGGGTGCATTGTGGGTGCGCCCAGAGTGCCGGCTGAGCGTGTTGCCTCAAGCCTTGGAAGTGGAGTTGGGCGGGCCGGGCTACAGGTGAAACCCGTTTCGGGTTATGGGTGTATGTGCAGGGGGTGCGCTCGCACCTGGGGCCCGGAGCCCTAGGGGGCCCATAAAGTCTCTCTTCCCCACATTGTAAACCAATGCTATCAAGGAAGCTTTATAGTTTGGGGGCCCAGTTCCAGACTTTGTACTGGGGCCCCGCAGCTTCAAGGTACACCTCTGGATCAGGATAATGCTAGGCCATTCCAACCAGCCTGTGTGAGTGACCTGCAGTCGCTGGTAGTCGAAAAGTGGCCGCCCGGCCGGCCCCGGATGCGCGCTTCAGAGTGGACAGACAGCAGCGGACCCCCAATCACACAGGCCCGAGGCTTGCTATGCAGCATGGAATACCTCATTGGACTGCAGCACTCCACGCGGGCTGAGATACACGCTCCACGTGGGATGGGCAGTATTCGTCCATGAAGATCCAGGCCAATGCTTAGAGATGGAGCAACACTCGGGGAGCAAAGAACTCCAACGAACGGACGCCTACTTTACAAGGATGTATTGCTTTATTCAATGCATGGACACAGAAACAGTTCAACCGCTCGATTACAGACCGCAGTCAATACAGTAAAGGAAGAAATGTGTCTGTTTAATGTAAACTTGCATGGAGCTCGTTTGTCAGCCACTGACGGACTGAATGCTGCTGCTGCCGCCACCGCCGCTGCTGCTGCATGTCTGAAACGTGGTCTGACGTTACATGCACCACCAGGGATAAGGCCTTGCCTATAAGCATTCCCCAGCTGGCAAAAATGGAACCTCCCTGCCTATTCCTCACCATGGAAGAACGGAACCTACCTTTTTTTTTTAAAAAAAAAGAAAGCCACAACAGCAGCAGCCAACTAGATTTTGGTAGGCCGCTGTCTCCCCCTTGTGTGCTGCATAAAAAATGCACTCCACTAAAAATAACAATGATCCACGAAATAGAGCGTATGGAGAGAATGAGGCTTCTAGATGAGCCGTCAGGCTATGATAAATTGTATCACGCCTGGGCGATATGGATAGATGCCCGGAGCTCACCCCTATTTACTAGGTGGTTACAGACAGGGACATGTGAGTAACACGTTTAAATCACAATCGTAAAGAGAAACAACAATCCCGGAGCCCCCCCCCCCCTTTTTGGTTTTTTTTTCTCTGTCTCCCATGTCATGGATACCTACCCTCCCTTACCGCTCCCCCTCTTACCCTCCCCTCCTTCCCCTGTTTGTAGACCTTATAAAATATCACAGACAAACATTATATAGTTCAACTTGAAATTTATTTATTAAGTTTCATTGTCAAAGTTATTTTTACATTGCTTTGAGATAAGGCAAAAGTTTCCCCCCCTCCATGAAACCAATAAAACCTATATTGAATAAAATAAAAATGATGCCGTTACCGGTAGTTCTGCAGCTTCTTGGTGGAAATAAAGACCATCTCCCGTCTCCAGGCTGCAGCAGAGACTGACTAAAATGGCTGCCAAGCCCGGTATTAATGCTTCTAAATTGATGACATCACAAAAGAGTGACATCATCAGCCTTCCAAACACCTGGCTCATTTGCATACAGTATGTATGTATGTGAGTCTGTCTGTCTATCTATCTATCTATCTATCTATCTATCTATCTATCTATCTATCTATCTATCTATCTATCCTATCTATCTTTATTAATTATGTAGAATATAGATATGGATTATTTCTGAATTATAGATTTTGTAGATATAGATTAAAGATAGATTTAAGATTGTTTATGTGTGTGTGCATGTGTGTGTGTGTGTGTGTGTGTATATATGTAAATGTATGTATGTATGTATGTATGTATGTATGTGTATATATATATATATATATATATATATATATATATATATATATATATATATATATAATGTAAAAAAAATATAAAATCTGTAGGTATGTATGGCGGAAAAAAAAGGCCTGCTGTATGTTTTTAAGTTCTTCGGATGACCATGCCGCTCTATTATTCTCCTTACTAGGGTCTACTAATGCCGGCCCAGGGGAAGGCAATAAAGCCCTATGGGGCCGAAGCCAATTTCCCTCATTTTAGGTAAAAAGTTTCCATCCGTCCCCACTCGAAATGCGGCCGGCCGAAGAGATCCCTCCAACCGACCGGCCGCCGCACCTTCAGAGACAAACTAGTGCTTGCTTCTAGTGTCATCGCCGGCTTAACCATCCTGTGTAGGGAGCTGACGAGTCCTGCAGCAGCAGCAGCAGCAGCAGCAGCAGCAGGCTCTGCAAGCCTAGGATGCGTGAGCACGGTGCAAGAGGAAGGACTGAGGGTGTGAGGCTGGGCGCCGTTGAGAAGGCGTGGGGCGGGGCTATGCAAAGATTTAAAACTCTCCCAGCTGCCTGGGTGCATTGTGGGTGCGCCCAGAGTGCCGGCTGAGCGTGTTGCCTCAAGCCTTGGAAGTGGAGTTGGGCGGGCCGGGCTACAGGTGAAACCCGTTTCGGGTTATGGGTGTATGTGCAGGGGGTGCGCTCGCACCTGGGGCCCGGAGCCCTAGGGGGCCCATAAAGTCTCTCTTCCCCACATTGTAAACCAATGCTATCAAGGAAGCTTTATAGTTTGGGGGCCCAGTTCCAGACTTTGTACTGGGGCCCCGCAGCTTCAAGGTACACCTCTGGATCAGGATAATGCTAGGCCATTCCAACCAGCCTGTGTGAGTGACCTGCAGTCGCTGGTAGTCGAAAAGTGGCCGCCCGGCCGGCCCCGGATGCGCGCTTCAGAGTGGACAGACAGCAGCGGACCCCCAATCACACAGGCCCGAGGCTTGCTATGCAGCATGGAATACCTCATTGGACTGCAGCACTCCACGCGGGCTGAGATACACGCTCCACGTGGGATGGGCAGTATTCGTCCATGAAGATCCAGGCCAATGCTTAGAGATGGAGCAACACTCGGGGAGCAAAGAACTCCAACGAACGGACGCCTACTTTACAAGGATGTATTGCTTTATTCAATGCATGGACACAGAAACAGTTCAACCGCTCGATTACAGACCGCAGTCAATACAGTAAAGGAAGAAATGTGTCTGTTTAATGTAAACTTGCATGGAGCTCGTTTGTCAGCCACTGACGGACTGAATGCTGCTGCTGCCGCCACCGCCGCTGCTGCTGCATGTCTGAAACGTGGTCTGACGTTACATGCACCACCAGGGATAAGGCCTTGCCTATAAGCATTCCCCAGCTGGCAAAAATGGAACCTCCCTGCCTATTCCTCACCATGGAAGAACGGAACCTACCTTTTTTTTTAAAAAAAAAAGAAAGCCACAACAGCAGCAGCCAACTAGATTTTGGTAGGCCGCTGTCTCCCCCTTGTGTGCTGCATAAAAAATGCACTCCACTAAAAATAACAATGATCCACGAAATAGAGCGTATGGAGAGAATGAGGCTTCTAGATGAGCCGTCAGGCTATGATAAATTGTATCACGCCTGGGCGATATGGATAGATGCCCGGAGCTCACCCCTATTTACTAGGTGGTTACAGACAGGGACATGTGAGTAACACGTTTAAATCACAATCGTAAAGAGAAACAACAATCCCGGAGCCCCCCCCCCCTTTTGTTTTTTTTTCTCTGTCTCCCATGTCATAGATACCTACCCTCCCTTACCGCTCCCCCTCTTACCCTCCCCTCCTTCCCCTGTTTGTAGACCTTATAAAATATCACAGACAAACATTATATAGTTCAACTTGAAATTTATTTATTAAGTTTCATTGTCAAAGTTATTTTTACATTGCTTTGAGATAAGGCAAAAGTTTCCCCCCCTCCATGAAACCAATAAAACCTATATTGAATAAAATAAAAATGATGCCGTTACCGGTAGTTCTGCAGCTTCTTGGTGGAAATAAAGACCATCTCCCGTCTCCAGGCTGCAGCAGAGACTGACTAAAATGGCTGCCAAGCCCGGTATTAATGCTTCTAAATTGATGACATCACAAAAGAGTGACATCATCAGCCTTCCAAACACCTGGCTCATTTGCATACAGTATGTATGTATGTGAGTCTGTCTGTCTATCTATCTATCTATCTATCTATCTATCTATCTATCTATCTATCTATCTATCTATCTATCTATCCTATCTATCTTTATTAATTATGTAGAATATAGATATGGATTATTTCTGAATTATAGATTTTGTAGATATAGATTAAAGATAGATTTAAGATTGTTTATGTGTGTGTGCATGTGTGTGTGTGTGTGTGTGTATATATGTAAATGTATGTATGTATGTATGTATGTATGTATGTATGTGTATATATATATATATATATATATATATATATATATATAATGTAAAAAAAATATAAAATCTGTAGGTATGTATGGCGGAAAAAAAAGGCCTGCTGTATGTTTTTAAGTTCTTCGGATGACCATGCCGCTCTATTATTCTCCTTACTAGGGTCTACTAATGCCGGCCCAGGGGAAGGCAATAAAGCCCTATGGGGCCGAAGCCAATTTCCCTCATTTTAGGTAAAAAGTTTCCATCCGTCCCCACTCGAAATGCGGCCGGCCGAAGAGATCCCTCCAACCGACCGGCCGCCGCACCTTCAGAGACAAACTAGTGCTTGCTTCTAGTGTCATCGCCGGCTTAACCATCCTGTGTAGGGAGCTGACGAGTCCTGCAGCAGCAGCAGCAGCAGCAGCAGCAGCAGCAGCAGGCTCTGCAAGCCTAGGATGCGTGAGCACGGTGCAAGAGGAAGGACTGAGGGTGTGAGGCTGGGCGCCGTTGAGAAGGCGTGGGGCGGGGCTATGCAAAGATTTAAAACTCTCCCAGCTGCCTGGGTGCATTGTGGGTGCGCCCAGAGTGCCGGCTGAGCGTGTTGCCTCAAGCCTTGGAAGTGGAGTTGGGCGGGCCGGGCTACAGGTGAAACCCGTTTCGGGTTATGGGTGTATGTGCAGGGGGTGCGCTCGCACCTGGGGCCCGGAGCCCTAGGGGGCCCATAAAGTCTCTCTTCCCCACATTGTAAACCAATGCTATCAAGGAAGCTTTATAGTTTGGGGGCCCAGTTCCAGACTTTGTACTGGGGCCCCGCAGCTTCAAGGTACACCTCTGGATCAGGATAATGCTAGGCCATTCCAACCAGCCTGTGTGAGTGACCTGCAGTCGCTGGTAGTCGAAAAGTGGCCGCCCGGCCGGCCCCGGATGCGCGCTTCAGAGTGGACAGACAGCAGCGGACCCCCAATCACACAGGCCCGAGGCTTGCTATGCAGCATGGAATACCTCATTGGACTGCAGCACTCCACGCGGGCTGAGATACACGCTCCACGTGGGATGGGCAGTATTCGTCCATGAAGATCCAGGCCAATGCTTAGAGATGGAGCAACACTCGGGGAGCAAAGAACTCCAACGAACGGACGCCTACTTTACAAGGATGTATTGCTTTATTCAATGCATGGACACAGAAACAGTTCAACCGCTCGATTACAGACCGCAGTCAATACAGTAAAGGAAGAAATGTGTCTGTTTAATGTAAACTTGCATGGAGCTCGTTTGTCAGCCACTGACGGACTGAATGCTGCTGCTGCCGCCACCGCCGCTGCTGCTGCATGTCTGAAACGTGGTCTGACGTTACATGCACCACCAGGGATAAGGCCTTGCCTATAAGCATTCCCCAGCTGGCAAAAATGGAACCTCCCTGCCTATTCCTCACCATGGAAGAACGGAACCTACCTTTTTTTTTAAAAAAAAAAGAAAGCCACAACAGCAGCAGCCAACTAGATTTTGGTAGGCCGCTGTCTCCCCCTTGTGTGCTGCATAAAAAATGCACTCCACTAAAAATAACAATGATCCACGAAATAGAGCGTATGGAGAGAATGAGGCTTCTAGATGAGCCGTCAGGCTATGATAAATTGTATCACGCCTGGGCGATATGGATAGATGCCCGGAGCTCACCCCTATTTACTAGGTGGTTACAGACAGGGACATGTGAGTAACACGTTTAAATCACAATCGTAAAGAGAAACAACAATCCCGGAGCCCCCCCCCCCCCCTTTTGTTTTTTTTTCTCTGTCTCCCATGTCATAGATACCTACCCTCCCTTACCGCTCCCCCTCTTACCCTCCCCTCCTTCCCCTGTTTGTAGACCTTATAAAATATCACAGACAAACATTATATAGTTCAACTTGAAATTTATTTATTAAGTTTCATTGTCAAAGTTATTTTTACATTGCTTTGAGATAAGGCAAAAGTTTCCCCCCCTCCATGAAACCAATAAAACCTATATTGAATAAAATAAAAATGATGCCGTTACCGGTAGTTCTGCAGCTTCTTGGTGGAAATAAAGACCATCTCCCGTCTCCAGGCTGCAGCAGAGACTGACTAAAATGGCTGCCAAGCCCGGTATTAATGCTTCTAAATTGATGACATCACAAAAGAGTGACATCATCAGCCTTCCAAACACCTGGCTCATTTGCATACAGTATGTATGTATGTGAGTCTGTCTGTCTATCTATCTATCTATCTATCTATCTATCTATCTATCTATCTATCTATCTATCTATCTATCTATCTATCTATCCTATCTATCTTTATTAATTATGTAGAATATAGATATGGATTATTTCTGAATTATAGATTTTGTAGATATAGATTAAAGATAGATTTAAGATTGTTTATGTGTGTGTGCATGTGTGTGTGTGTGTGTGTGTATATATGTAAATGTATGTATGTATGTATGTATGTATGTATGTATGTGTATATATATATATATATATATATATATATATATATATATATATATAATGTAAAAAAAATATAAAATCTGTAGGTATGTATGGCGGAAAAAAAAGGCCTGCTGTATGTTTTTAAGTTCTTCGGATGACCATGCCGCTCTATTATTCTCCTTACTAGGGTCTACTAATGCCGGCCCAGGGGAAGGCAATAAAGCCCTATGGGGCCGAAGCCAATTTCCCTCATTTTAGGTAAAAAGTTTCCATCCGTCCCCACTCGAAATGCGGCCGGCCGAAGAGATCCCTCCAACCGACCGGCCGCCGCACCTTCAGAGACAAACTAGTGCTTGCTTCTAGTGTCATCGCCGGCTTAACCATCCTGTGTAGGGAGCTGACGAGTCCTGCAGCAGCAGCAGCAGCAGCAGCAGCAGCAGCAGGCTCTGCAAGCCTAGGATGCGTGAGCACGGTGCAAGAGGAAGGACTGAGGGTGTGAGGCTGGGCGCCGTTGAGAAGGCGTGGGGCGGGGCTATGCAAAGATTTAAAACTCTCCCAGCTGCCTGGGTGCATTGTGGGTGCGCCCAGAGTGCCGGCTGAGCGTGTTGCCTCAAGCCTTGGAAGTGGAGTTGGGCGGGCCGGGCTACAGGTGAAACCCGTTTCGGGTTATGGGTGTATGTGCAGGGGGTGCGCTCGCACCTGGGGCCCGGAGCCCTAGGGGGCCCATAAAGTCTCTCTTCCCCACATTGTAAACCAATGCTATCAAGGAAGCTTTATAGTTTGGGGGCCCAGTTCCAGACTTTGTACTGGGGCCCCGCAGCTTCAAGGTACACCTCTGGATCAGGATAATGCTAGGCCATTCCAACCAGCCTGTGTGAGTGACCTGCAGTCGCTGGTAGTCGAAAAGTGGCCGCCCGGCCGGCCCCGGATGCGCGCTTCAGAGTGGACAGACAGCAGCGGACCCCCAATCACACAGGCCCGAGGCTTGCTATGCAGCATGGAATACCTCATTGGACTGCAGCACTCCACGCGGGCTGAGATACACGCTCCACGTGGGATGGGCAGTATTCGTCCATGAAGATCCAGGCCAATGCTTAGAGATGGAGCAACACTCGGGGAGCAAAGAACTCCAACGAACGGACGCCTACTTTACAAGGATGTATTGCTTTATTCAATGCATGGACACAGAAACAGTTCAACCGCTCGATTACAGACCGCAGTCAATACAGTAAAGGAAGAAATGTGTCTGTTTAATGTAAACTTGCATGGAGCTCGTTTGTCAGCCACTGACGGACTGAATGCTGCTGCTGCCGCCACCGCCGCTGCTGCTGCATGTCTGAAACGTGGTCTGACGTTACATGCACCACCAGGGATAAGGCCTTGCCTATAAGCATTCCCCAGCTGGCAAAAATGGAACCTCCCTGCCTATTCCTCACCATGGAAGAACGGAACCTACCTTTTTTTTTAAAAAAAAAAGAAAGCCACAACAGCAGCAGCCAACTAGATTTTGGTAGGCCGCTGTCTCCCCCTTGTGTGCTGCATAAAAAATGCACTCCACTAAAAATAACAATGATCCACGAAATAGAGCGTATGGAGAGAATGAGGCTTCTAGATGAGCCGTCAGGCTATGATAAATTGTATCACGCCTGGGCGATATGGATAGATGCCCGGAGCTCACCCCTATTTACTAGGTGGTTACAGACAGGGACATGTGAGTAACACGTTTAAATCACAATCGTAAAGAGAAACAACAATCCCGGAGCCCCCCCCCCCCCTTTTGTTTTTTTTTCTCTGTCTCCCATGTCATAGATACCTACCCTCCCTTACCGCTCCCCCTCTTACCCTCCCCTCCTTCCCCTGTTTGTAGACCTTATAAAATATCACAGACAAACATTATATAGTTCAACTTGAAATTTATTTATTAAGTTTCATTGTCAAAGTTATTTTTACATTGCTTTGAGATAAGGCAAAAGTTTCCCCCCCTCCATGAAACCAATAAAACCTATATTGAATAAAATAAAAATGATGCCGTTACCGGTAGTTCTGCAGCTTCTTGGTGGAAATAAAGACCATCTCCCGTCTCCAGGCTGCAGCAGAGACTGACTAAAATGGCTGCCAAGCCCGGTATTAATGCTTCTAAATTGATGACATCACAAAAGAGTGACATCATCAGCCTTCCAAACACCTGGCTCATTTGCATACAGTATGTATGTATGTGAGTCTGTCTGTCTATCTATCTATCTATCTATCTATCTATCTATCTATCTATCTATCTATCTATCTATCTATCTATCTATCTATCTATCCTATCTATCTTTATTAATTATGTAGAATATAGATATGGATTATTTCTGAATTATAGATTTTGTAGATATAGATTAAAGATAGATTTAAGATTGTTTATGTGTGTGTGCATGTGTGTGTGTGTGTGTGTGTGTATATATGTAAATGTATGTATGTATGTATGTATGTATGTATGTATGTATGTGTATATATATATATATATATATATATATATATATATATAATGTAAAAAAAATATAAAATCTGTAGGTATGTATGGCGGAAAAATAAGGCCTGCTGTATGTTTTTAAGTTCTTCGGATGACCATGCCGCTCTATTATTCTCCTTACTAGGGTCTACTAATGCCGGCCCAGGGGAAGGCAATAAAGCCCTATGGGGCCGAAGCCAATTTCCCTCATTTTAGGTAAAAAGTTTCCATCCGTCCCCACTCGAAATGCGGCCGGCCGAAGAGATCCCTCCAACCGACCGGCCGCCGCACCTTCAGAGACAAACTAGTGCTTGCTTCTAGTGTCATCGCCGGCTTAACCATCCTGTGTAGGGAGCTGACGAGTCCTGCAGCAGCAGCAGCAGCAGCAGCAGCAGCAGGCTCTGCAAGCCTAGGATGCGTGAGCACGGTGCAAGAGGAAGGACTGAGGGTGTGAGGCTGGGCGCCGTTGAGAAGGCGTGGGGCGGGGCTATGCAAAGATTTAAAACTCTCCCAGCTGCCTGGGTGCATTGTGGGTGCGCCCAGAGTGCCGGCTGAGCGTGTTGCCTCAAGCCTTGGAAGTGGAGTTGGGCGGGCCGGGCTACAGGTGAAACCCGTTTCGGGTTATGGGTGTATGTGCAGGGGGTGCGCTCGCACCTGGGGCCCGGAGCCCTAGGGGGCCCATAAAGTCTCTCTTCCCCACATTGTAAACCAATGCTATCAAGGAAGCTTTATAGTTTGGGGGCCCAGTTCCAGACTTTGTACTGGGGCCCCGCAGCTTCAAGGTACACCTCTGGATCAGGATAATGCTAGGCCATTCCAACCAGCCTGTGTGAGTGACCTGCAGTCGCTGGTAGTCGAAAAGTGGCCGCCCGGCCGGCCCCGGATGCGCGCTTCAGAGTGGACAGACAGCAGCGGACCCCCAATCACACAGGCCCGAGGCTTGCTATGCAGCATGGAATACCTCATTGGACTGCAGCACTCCACGCGGGCTGAGATACACGCTCCACGTGGGATGGGCAGTATTCGTCCATGAAGATCCAGGCCAATGCTTAGAGATGGAGCAACACTCGGGGAGCAAAGAACTCCAACGAACGGACGCCTACTTTACAAGGATGTATTGCTTTATTCAATGCATGGACACAGAAACAGTTCAACCGCTCGATTACAGACCGCAGTCAATACAGTAAAGGAAGAAATGTGTCTGTTTAATGTAAACTTGCATGGAGCTCGTTTGTCAGCCACTGACGGACTGAATGCTGCTGCTGCCGCCACCGCCGCTGCTGCTGCATGTCTGAAACGTGGTCTGACGTTACATGCACCACCAGGGATAAGGCCTTGCCTATAAGCATTCCCCAGCTGGCAAAAATGGAACCTCCCTGCCTATTCCTCACCATGGAAGAACGGAACCTACCTTTTTTTTAAAAAAAAAAAGAAAGCCACAACAGCAGCAGCCAACTAGATTTTGGTAGGCCGCTGTCTCCCCCTTGTGTGCTGCATAAAAAATGCACTCCACTAAAAATAACAATGATCCACGAAATAGAGCGTATGGAGAGAATGAGGCTTCTAGATGAGCCGTCAGGCTATGATAAATTGTATCACGCCTGGGCGATATGGATAGATGCCCGGAGCTCACCCCTATTTACTAGGTGGTTACAGACAGGGACATGTGAGTAACACGTTTAAATCACAATCGTAAAGAGAAACAACAATCCCGGAGCCCCCCCCCCCCCTTTTTGGTTTTTTTTTCTCTGTCTCCCATGTCATAGATACCTACCCTCCCTTACCGCTCCCCCTCTTACCCTCCCCTCCTTCCCCTGTTTGTAGACCTTATAAAATATCACAGACAAACATTATATAGTTCAACTTGAAATTTATTTATTAAGTTTCATTGTCAAAGTTATTTTTACATTGCTTTGAGATAAGGCAAAAGTTTCCCCCCCTCCATGAAACCAATAAAACCTATATTGAATAAAATAAAAATGATGCCGTTACCGGTAGTTCTGCAGCTTCTTGGTGGAAATAAAGACCATCTCCCGTCTCCAGGCTGCAGCAGAGACTGACTAAAATGGCTGCCAAGCCCGGTATTAATGCTTCTAAATTGATGACATCACAAAAGAGTGACATCATCAGCCTTCCAAACACCTGGCTCATTTGCATACAGTATGTATGTATGTGAGTCTGTCTGTCTATCTATCTATCTATCTATCTATCTATCTATCTATCTATCTATCTATCTATCTATCTATCCTATCTATCTTTATTAATTATGTAGAATATAGATATGGATTATTTCTGAATTATAGATTTTGTAGATATAGATTAAAGATAGATTTAAGATTGTTTATGTGTGTGTGCATGTGTGTGTGTGTGTGTGTGTGTATATATGTAAATGTATGTATGTATGTATGTATGTATGTATGTATGTATGTGTATATATATATATATATATATATATATATATATATATATAATGTAAAAAAAATATAAAATCTGTAGGTATGTATGGCGGAAAAAAAAGGCCTGCTGTATGTTTTTAAGTTCTTCGGATGACCATGCCGCTCTATTATTCTCCTTACTAGGGTCTACTAATGCCGGCCCAGGGGAAGGCAATAAAGCCCTATGGGGCCGAAGCCAATTTCCCTCATTTTAGGTAAAAAGTTTCCATCCGTCCCCACTCGAAATGCGGCCGGCCGAAGAGATCCCTCCAACCGACCGGCCGCCGCACCTTCAGAGACAAACTAGTGCTTGCTTCTAGTGTCATCGCCGGCTTAACCATCCTGTGTAGGGAGCTGACGAGTCCTGCAGCAGCAGCAGCAGCAGCAGCAGCAGCAGCAGGCTCTGCAAGCCTAGGATGCGTGAGCACGGTGCAAGAGGAAGGACTGAGGGTGTGAGGCTGGGCGCCGTTGAGAAGGCGTGGGGCGGGGCTATGCAAAGATTTAAAACTCTCCCAGCTGCCTGGGTGCATTGTGGGTGCGCCCAGAGTGCCGGCTGAGCGTGTTGCCTCAAGCCTTGGAAGTGGAGTTGGGCGGGCCGGGCTACAGGTGAAACCCGTTTCGGGTTATGGGTGTATGTGCAGGGGGTGCGCTCGCACCTGGGGCCCGGAGCCCTAGGGGGCCCATAAAGTCTCTCTTCCCCACATTGTAAACCAATGCTATCAAGGAAGCTTTATAGTTTGGGGGCCCAGTTCCAGACTTTGTACTGGGGCCCCGCAGCTTCAAGGTACACCTCTGGATCAGGATAATGCTAGGCCATTCCAACCAGCCTGTGTGAGTGACCTGCAGTCGCTGGTAGTCGAAAAGTGGCCGCCCGGCCGGCCCCGGATGCGCGCTTCAGAGTGGACAGACAGCAGCGGACCCCCAATCACACAGGCCCGAGGCTTGCTATGCAGCATGGAATACCTCATTGGACTGCAGCACTCCACGCGGGCTGAGATACACGCTCCACGTGGGATGGGCAGTATTCGTCCATGAAGATCCAGGCCAATGCTTAGAGATGGAGCAACACTCGGGGAGCAAAGAACTCCAACGAACGGACGCCTACTTTACAAGGATGTATTGCTTTATTCAATGCATGGACACAGAAACAGTTCAACCGCTCGATTACAGACCGCAGTCAATACAGTAAAGGAAGAAATGTGTCTGTTTAATGTAAACTTGCATGGAGCTCGTTTGTCAGCCACTGACGGACTGAATGCTGCTGCTGCCGCCACCGCCGCTGCTGCTGCATGTCTGAAACGTGGTCTGACGTTACATGCACCACCAGGGATAAGGCCTTGCCTATAAGCATTCCCCAGCTGGCAAAAATGGAACCTCCCTGCCTATTCCTCACCATGGAAGAACGGAACCTACCTTTTTTTTTAAAAAAAAAGAAAGCCACAACAGCAGCAGCCAACTAGATTTTGGTAGGCCGCTGTCTCCCCCTTGTGTGCTGCATAAAAAATGCACTCCACTAAAAATAACAATGATCCACGAAATAGAGCGTATGGAGAGAATGAGGCTTCTAGATGAGCCGTCAGGCTATGATAAATTGTATCACGCCTGGGCGATATGGATAGATGCCCGGAGCTCACCCCTATTTACTAGGTGGTTACAGACAGGGACATGTGAGTAACACGTTTAAATCACAATCGTAAAGAGAAACAACAATCCCGGAGCCCCCCCCCCCCCCTTTTGTTTTTTTTTCTCTGTCTCCCATGTCATAGATACCTACCCTCCCTTACCGCTCCCCCTCTTACCCTCCCCTCCTTCCCCTGTTTGTAGACCTTATAAAATATCACAGACAAACATTATATAGTTCAACTTGAAATTTATTTATTAAGTTTCATTGTCAAAGTTATTTTTACATTGCTTTGAGATAAGGCAAAAGTTTCCCCCCCTCCATGAAACCAATAAAACCTATATTGAATAAAATAAAAATGATGCCGTTACCGGTAGTTCTGCAGCTTCTTGGTGGAAATAAAGACCATCTCCCGTCTCCAGGCTGCAGCAGAGACTGACTAAAATGGCTGCCAAGCCCGGTATTAATGCTTCTAAATTGATGACATCACAAAAGAGTGACATCATCAGCCTTCCAAACACCTGGCTCATTTGCATACAGTATGTATGTATGTGAGTCTGTCTGTCTATCTATCTATCTATCTATCTATCTATCTATCTATCTATCTATCTATCTATCCTATCTATCTTTATTAATTATGTAGAATATAGATATGGATTATTTCTGAATTATAGATTTTGTAGATATAGATTAAAGATAGATTTAAGATTGTTTATGTGTGTGTGCATGTGTGTGTGTGTGTGTGTGTGTATATATGTAAATGTATGTATGTATGTATGTATGTATGTATGTATGTATGTATGTGTATATATATATATATATATATATATATATATATATATATATATATATATATATAATGTAAAAAAAATATAAAATCTGTAGGTATGTATGGCGGAAAAAAAAGGCCTGCTGTATGTTTTTAAGTTCTTCGGATGACCATGCCGCTCTATTATTCTCCTTACTAGGGTCTACTAATGCCGGCCCAGGGGAAGGCAATAAAGCCCTATGGGGCCGAAGCCAATTTCCCTCATTTTAGGTAAAAAGTTTCCATCCGTCCCCACTCGAAATGCGGCCGGCCGAAGAGATCCCTCCAACCGACCGGCCGCCGCACCTTCAGAGACAAACTAGTGCTTGCTTCTAGTGTCATCGCCGGCTTAACCATCCTGTGTAGGGAGCTGACGAGTCCTGCAGCAGCAGCAGCAGCAGCAGCAGCAGCAGCAGGCTCTGCAAGCCTAGGATGCGTGAGCACGGTGCAAGAGGAAGGACTGAGGGTGTGAGGCTGGGCGCCGTTGAGAAGGCGTGGGGCGGGGCTATGCAAAGATTTAAAACTCTCCCAGCTGCCTGGGTGCATTGTGGGTGCGCCCAGAGTGCCGGCTGAGCGTGTTGCCTCAAGCCTTGGAAGTGGAGTTGGGCGGGCCGGGCTACAGGTGAAACCCGTTTCGGGTTATGGGTGTATGTGCAGGGGGTGCGCTCGCACCTGGGGCCCGGAGCCCTAGGGGGCCCATAAAGTCTCTCTTCCCCACATTGTAAACCAATGCTATCAAGGAAGCTTTATAGTTTGGGGGCCCAGTTCCAGACTTTGTACTGGGGCCCCGCAGCTTCAAGGTACACCTCTGGATCAGGATAATGCTAGGCCATTCCAACCAGCCTGTGTGAGTGACCTGCAGTCGCTGGTAGTCGAAAAGTGGCCGCCCGGCCGGCCCCGGATGCGCGCTTCAGAGTGGACAGACAGCAGCGGACCCCCAATCACACAGGCCCGAGGCTTGCTATGCAGCATGGAATACCTCATTGGACTGCAGCACTCCACGCGGGCTGAGATACACGCTCCACGTGGGATGGGCAGTATTCGTCCATGAAGATCCAGGCCAATGCTTAGAGATGGAGCAACACTCGGGGAGCAAAGAACTCCAACGAACGGACGCCTACTTTACAAGGATGTATTGCTTTATTCAATGCATGGACACAGAAACAGTTCAACCGCTCGATTACAGACCGCAGTCAATACAGTAAAGGAAGAAATGTGTCTGTTTAATGTAAACTTGCATGGAGCTCGTTTGTCAGCCACTGACGGACTGAATGCTGCTGCTGCCGCCACCGCCGCTGCTGCTGCATGTCTGAAACGTGGTCTGACGTTACATGCACCACCAGGGATAAGGCCTTGCCTATAAGCATTCCCCAGCTGGCAAAAATGGAACCTCCCTGCCTATTCCTCACCATGGAAGAACGGAACCTACCTTTTTTTTTAAAAAAAAAAGAAAGCCACAACAGCAGCAGCCAACTAGAT
The DNA here is from genome assembly GCF_035609145.1 of Eleutherodactylus coqui. Lineage (NCBI taxonomy): Eukaryota > Metazoa > Chordata > Amphibia > Anura > Eleutherodactylidae > Eleutherodactylus > Eleutherodactylus coqui. The sequence goes on along the minus strand of NC_089841.1, from coordinate 262,825,067 downwards.
TTTGGTAGGCCGCTGTCTCCCCCTTGTGTGCTGCATAAAAAATGCACTCCACTAAAAATAACAATGATCCACGAAATAGAGCGTATGGAGAGAATGAGGCTTCTAGATGAGCCGTCAGGCTATGATAAATTGTATCACGCCTGGGCGATATGGATAGATGCCCGGAGCTCACCCCTATTTACTAGGTGGTTACAGACAGGGACATGTGAGTAACACGTTTAAATCACAATCGTAAAGAGAAACAACAATCCCGGAGCCCCCCCCCCCCCCTTTTTGGTTTTTTTTTCTCTGTCTCCCATGTCATAGATACCTACCCTCCCTTACCGCTCCCCCTCTTACCCTCCCCTCCTTCCCCTGTTTGTAGACCTTATAAAATATCACAGACAAACATTATATAGTTCAACTTGAAATTTATTTATTAAGTTTCATTGTCAAAGTTATTTTTACATTGCTTTGAGATAAGGCAAAAGTTTCCCCCCCTCCATGAAACCAATAAAACCTATATTGAATAAAATAAAAATGATGCCGTTACCGGTAGTTCTGCAGCTTCTTGGTGGAAATAAAGACCATCTCCCGTCTCCAGGCTGCAGCAGAGACTGACTAAAATGGCTGCCAAGCCCGGTATTAATGCTTCTAAATTGATGACATCACAAAAGAGTGACATCATCAGCCTTCCAAACACCTGGCTCATTTGCATACAGTATGTATGTATGTGAGTCTGTCTGTCTATCTATCTATCTATCTATCTATCTATCTATCTATCTATCTATCTATCTATCTATCTATCTATCTATCTATCTATCCTATCTATCTTTATTAATTATGTAGAATATAGATATGGATTATTTCTGAATTATAGATTTTGTAGATATAGATTAAAGATAGATTTAAGATTGTTTATGTGTGTGTGCATGTGTGTGTGTGTGTGTGTGTGTATATATGTAAATGTATGTATGTATGTATGTATGTATGTATGTATGTATGTATGTGTATATATATATATATATATATATATATATATATATATATATATATATATATAATGTAAAAAAAATATAAAATCTGTAGGTATGTATGGCGGAAAAAAAAGGCCTGCTGTATGTTTTTAAGTTCTTCGGATGACCATGCCGCTCTATTATTCTCCTTACTAGGGTCTACTAATGCCGGCCCAGGGGAAGGCAATAAAGCCCTATGGGGCCGAAGCCAATTTCCCTCATTTTAGGTAAAAAGTTTCCATCCGTCCCCACTCGAAATGCGGCCGGCCGAAGAGATCCCTCCAACCGACCGGCCGCCGCACCTTCAGAGACAAACTAGTGCTTGCTTCTAGTGTCATCGCCGGCTTAACCATCCTGTGTAGGGGGCTGACGAGTCCTGCAGCAGCAGCAGCAGCAGCAGCAGCAGCAGCAGGCTCTGCAAGCCTAGGATGCGTGAGCACGGTGCAAGAGGAAGGACTGAGGGTGTGAGGCTGGGCGCCGTTGAGAAGGCGTGGGGCGGGGCTATGCAAAGATTTAAAACTCTCCCAGCTGCCTGGGTGCATTGTGGGTGCGCCCAGAGTGCCGGCTGAGCGTGTTGCCTCAAGCCTTGGAAGTGGAGTTGGGCGGGCCGGGCTACAGGTGAAACCCGTTTCGGGTTATGGGTGTATGTGCAGGGGGTGCGCTCGCACCTGGGGCCCGGAGCCCTAGGGGGCCCATAAAGTCTCTCTTCCCCACATTGTAAACCAATGCTATCAAGGAAGCTTTATAGTTTGGGGGCCCAGTTCCAGACTTTGTACTGGGGCCCCGCAGCTTCAAGGTACACCTCTGGATCAGGATAATGCTAGGCCATTCCAACCAGCCTGTGTGAGTGACCTGCAGTCGCTGGTAGTCGAAAAGTGGCCGCCCGGCCGGCCCCGGATGCGCGCTTCAGAGTGGACAGACAGCAGCGGACCCCCAATCACACAGGCCCGAGGCTTGCTATGCAGCATGGAATACCTCATTGGACTGCAGCACTCCACGCGGGCTGAGATACACGCTCCACGTGGGATGGGCAGTATTCGTCCATGAAGATCCAGGCCAATGCTTAGAGATGGAGCAACACTCGGGGAGCAAAGAACTCCAACGAACGGACGCCTACTTTACAAGGATGTATTGCTTTATTCAATGCATGGACACAGAAACAGTTCAACCGCTCGATTACAGACCGCAGTCAATACAGTAAAGGAAGAAATGTGTCTGTTTAATGTAAACTTGCATGGAGCTCGTTTGTCAGCCACTGACGGACTGAATGCTGCTGCTGCCGCCACCGCCGCTGCTGCTGCATGTCTGAAACGTGGTCTGACGTTACATGCACCACCAGGGATAAGGCCTTGCCTATAAGCATTCCCCAGCTGGCAAAAATGGAACCTCCCTGCCTATTCCTCACCATGGAAGAACGGAACCTACCTTTTTTTTAAAAAAAAAAAGAAAGCCACAACAGCAGCAGCCAACTAGATTTTGGTAGGCCGCTGTCTCCCCCTTGTGTGCTGCATAAAAAATGCACTCCACTAAAAATAACAATGATCCACGAAATAGAGCGTATGGAGAGAATGAGGCTTCTAGATGAGCCGTCAGGCTATGATAAATTGTATCACGCCTGGGCGATATGGATAGATGCCCGGAGCTCACCCCTATTTACTAGGTGGTTACAGACAGGGACATGTGAGTAACACGTTTAAATCACAATCGTAAAGAGAAACAACAATCCCGGAGCCCCCCCCCCCCCCCTTTTTGGTTTTTTTTTCTCTGTCTCCCATGTCATAGATACCTACCCTCCCTTACCGCTCCCCCTCTTACCCTCCCCTCCTTCCCCTGTTTGTAGACCTTATAAAATATCACAGACAAACATTATATAGTTCAACTTGAAATTTATTTATTAAGTTTCATTGTCAAAGTTATTTTTACATTGCTTTGAGATAAGGCAAAAGTTTCCCCCCCTCCATGAAACCAATAAAACCTATATTGAATAAAATAAAAATGATGCCGTTACCGGTAGTTCTGCAGCTTCTTGGTGGAAATAAAGACCATCTCCCGTCTCCAGGCTGCAGCAGAGACTGACTAAAATGGCTGCCAAGCCCGGTATTAATGCTTCTAAATTGATGACATCACAAAAGAGTGACATCATCAGCCTTCCAAACACCTGGCTCATTTGCATACAGTATGTATGTATGTGAGTCTGTCTGTCTATCTATCTATCTATCTATCTATCCTATCTATCTTTATTAATTATGTAGAATATAGATATGGATTATTTCTGAATTATAGATTTTGTAGATATAGATTAAAGATAGATTTAAGATTGTTTATGTGTGTGTGCATGTGTGTGTGTGTGTGTGTGTGTATATATGTAAATGTATGTATGTATGTATGTATGTATGTATGTATGTATGTGTGTATATATATATATATATATATATATATATATATATATATATATATATATATATATAATGTAAAAAAAATATAAAATCTGTAGGTATGTATGGCGGAAAAAAAAGGCCTGCTGTATGTTTTTAAGTTCTTCGGATGACCATGCCGCTCTATTATTCTCCTTACTAGGGTCTACTAATGCCGGCCCAGGGGAAGGCAATAAAGCCCTATGGGGCCGAAGCCAATTTCCCTCATTTTAGGTAAAAAGTTTCCATCCGTCCCCACTCGAAATGCGGCCGGCCGAAGAGATCCCTCCAACCGACCGGCCGCCGCACCTTCAGAGACAAACTAGTGCTTGCTTCTAGTGTCATCGCCGGCTTAACCATCCTGTGTAGGGAGCTGACGAGTCCTGCAGCAGCAGCAGCAGCAGCAGCAGCAGCAGCAGCAGCAGCAGCAGCAGCAGCAGCAGCAGCAGCAGGCTCTGCAAGCCTAGGATGCATGAGCACGGTGCAAGAGGAAGGACTGAGGGTGTGAGGCTGGGCGCCGTTGAGAAGGCGTGGGGCGGGGCTATGCAAAGATTTAAAACTCTCCCAGCTGCCTGGGTGCATTGTGGGTGCGCCCAGAGTGCCGGCTGAGCGTGTTGCCTCAAGCCTTGGAAGTGGAGTTGGGCGGGCCGGGCTACAGGTGAAACCCGTTTCGGGTTATGGGTGTATGTGCAGGGGGTGCGCTCGCACCTGGGGCCCGGAGCCCTAGGGGGCCCATAAAGTCTCTCTTCCCCACATTGTAAACCAATGCTATCAAGGAAGCTTTATAGTTTGGGGGCCCAGTTCCAGACTTTGTACTGGGGCCCCGCAGCTTCAAGGTACACCTCTGGATCAGGATAATGCTAGGCCATTCCAACCAGCCTGTGTGAGTGACCTGCAGTCGCTGGTAGTCGAAAAGTGGCCGCCCGGCCGGCCCCGGATGCGCGCTTCAGAGTGGACAGACAGCAGCGGACCCCCAATCACACAGGCCCGAGGCTTGCTATGCAGCATGGAATACCTCATTGGACTGCAGCACTCCACGCGGGCTGAGATACACGCTCCACGTGGGATGGGCAGTATTCGTCCATGAAGATCCAGGCCAATGCTTAGAGATGGAGCAACACTCGGGGAGCAAAGAACTCCAACGAACGGACGCCTACTTTACAAGGATGTATTGCTTTATTCAATGCATGGACACAGAAACAGTTCAACCGCTCGATTACAGACCGCAGTCAATACAGTAAAGGAAGAAATGTGTCTGTTTAATGTAAACTTGCATGGAGCTCGTTTGTCAGCCACTGACGGACTGAATGCTGCTGCTGCCGCCACCGCCGCTGCTGCTGCATGTCTGAAACGTGGTCTGACGTTACATGCACCACCAGGGATAAGGCCTTGCCTATAAGCATTCCCCAGCTGGCAAAAATGGAACCTCCCTGCCTATTCCTCACCATGGAAGAACGGAACCTACCTTTTTTTTTAAAAAAAAAAGAAAGCCACAACAGCAGCAGCCAACTAGATTTTGGTAGGCCGCTGTCTCCCCCTTGTGTGCTGCATAAAAAATGCACTCCACTAAAAATAACAATGATCCACGAAATAGAGCGTATGGAGAGAATGAGGCTTCTAGATGAGCCGTCAGGCTATGATAAATTGTATCACGCCTGGGCGATATGGATAGATGCCCGGAGCTCACCCCTATTTACTAGGTGGTTACAGACAGGGACATGTGAGTAACACGTTTAAATCACAATCGTAAAGAGAAACAACAATCCCGGAGCCCCCCCCCCCCCTTTTTGGTTTTTTTTTCTCTGTCTCCCATGTCATAGATACCTACCCTCCCTTACCGCTCCCCCTCTTACCCTCCCCTCCTTCCCCTGTTTGTAGACCTTATAAAATATCACAGACAAACATTATATAGTTCAACTTGAAATTTATTTATTAAGTTTCATTGTCAAAGTTATTTTTACATTGCTTTGAGATAAGGCAAAAGTTTCCCCCCCTCCATGAAACCAATAAAACCTATATTGAATAAAATAAAAATGATGCCGTTACCGGTAGTTCTGCAGCTTCTTGGTGGAAATAAAGACCATCTCCCGTCTCCAGGCTGCAGCAGAGACTGACTAAAATGGCTGCCAAGCCCGGTATTAATGCTTCTAAATTGATGACATCACAAAAGAGTGACATCATCAGCCTTCCAAACACCTGGCTCATTTGCATACAGTATGTATGTATGTGAGTCTGTCTATCTATCTATCTATCTATCTATCTATCTATCTATCCTATCTATCTATCTATCTATCCTATCTATCTTTATTAATTATGTAGAATATAGATATGGATTATTTCTGAATTATAGATTTTGTAGATATAGATTAAAGATAGATTTAAGATTGTTTATGTGTGTGTGCATGTGTGTGTGTGTGTGTGTGTGTGTATATATGTAAATGTATGTATGTATGTATGTATGTATGTATGTGTATATATATATATATATATATATATATAATGTAAAAAAAATATAAAATCTGTAGGTATGTATGGCGGAAAAAAAAGGCCTGCTGTATGTTTTTAAGTTCTTCGGATGACCATGCCGCTCTATTATTCTCCTTACTAGGGTCTACTAATGCCGGCCCAGGGGAAGGCAATAAAGCCCTATGGGGCCGAAGCCAATTTCCCTCATTTTAGGTAAAAAGTTTCCATCCGTCCCCACTCGAAATGCGGCCGGCCGAAGAGATCCCTCCAACCGACCGGCCGCCGCACCTTCAGAGACAAACTAGTGCTTGCTTCTAGTGTCATCGCCGGCTTAACCATCCTGTGTAGGGAGCTGACGAGTCCTGCAGCAGCAGCAGCAGCAGCAGGCTCTGCAAGCCTAGGATGCGTGAGCACGGTGCAAGAGGAAGGACTGAGGGTGTGAGGCTGGGCGCCGTTGAGAAGGCGTGGGGCGGGGCTATGCAAAGATTTAAAACTCTCCCAGCTGCCTGGGTGCATTGTGGGTGCGCCCAGAGTGCCGGCTGAGCGTGTTGCCTCAAGCCTTGGAAGTGGAGTTGGGCGGGCCGGGCTACAGGTGAAACCCGTTTCGGGTTATGGGTGTATGTGCAGGGGGTGCGCTCGCACCTGGGGCCCGGAGCCCTAGGGGGCCCATAAAGTCTCTCTTCCCCACATTGTAAACCAATGCTATCAAGGAAGCTTTATAGTTTGGGGGCCCAGTTCCAGACTTTGTACTGGGGCCCCGCAGCTTCAAGGTACACCTCTGGATCAGGATAATGCTAGGCCATTCCAACCAGCCTGTGTGAGTGACCTGCAGTCGCTGGTAGTCGAAAAGTGGCCGCCCGGCCGGCCCCGGATGCGCGCTTCAGAGTGGACAGACAGCAGCGGACCCCCAATCACACAGGCCCGAGGCTTGCTATGCAGCATGGAATACCTCATTGGACTGCAGCACTCCACGCGGGCTGAGATACACGCTCCACGTGGGATGGGCAGTATTCGTCCATGAAGATCCAGGCCAATGCTTAGAGATGGAGCAACACTCGGGGAGCAAAGAACTCCAACGAACGGACGCCTACTTTACAAGGATGTATTGCTTTATTCAATGCATGGACACAGAAACAGTTCAACCGCTCGATTACAGACCGCAGTCAATACAGTAAAGGAAGAAATGTGTCTGTTTAATGTAAACTTGCATGGAGCTCGTTTGTCAGCCACTGACGGACTGAATGCTGCTGCTGCCGCCACCGCCGCTGCTGCTGCATGTCTGAAACGTGGTCTGACGTTACATGCACCACCAGGGATAAGGCCTTGCCTATAAGCATTCCCCAGCTGGCAAAAATGGAACCTCCCTGCCTATTCCTCACCATGGAAGAACGGAACCTACCTTTTTTTTTAAAAAAAAAAGAAAGCCACAACAGCAGCAGCCAACTAGATTTTGGTAGGCCGCTGTCTCCCCCTTGTGTGCTGCATAAAAAATGCACTCCACTAAAAATAACAATGATCCACGAAATAGAGCGTATGGAGAGAATGAGGCTTCTAGATGAGCCGTCAGGCTATGATAAATTGTATCACGCCTGGGCGATATGGATAGATGCCCGGAGCTCACCCCTATTTACTAGGTGGTTACAGACAGGGACATGTGAGTAACACGTTTAAATCACAATCGTAAAGAGAAACAACAATCCCGGAGCCCCCCCCCCCCCCCCTTTTTGGTTTTTTTTTCTCTGTCTCCCATGTCATAGATACCTACCCTCCCTTACCGCTCCCCCTCTTACCCTCCCCTCCTTCCCCTGTTTGTAGACCTTATAAAATATCACAGACAAACATTATATAGTTCAACTCGAAATTTATTTATTAAGTTTCATTGTCAAAGTTATTTTTACATTGCTTTGAGATAAGGCAAAAGTTTCCCCCCCTCCATGAAACCAATAAAACCTATATTGAATAAAATAAAAATGATGCCGTTACCGGTAGTTCTGCAGCTTCTTGGTGGAAATAAAGACCATCTCCCGTCTCCAGGCTGCAGCAGAGACTGACTAAAATGGCTGCCAAGCCCGGTATTAATGCTTCTAAATTGATGACATCACAAAAGAGTGACATCATCAGCCTTCCAAACACCTGGCTCATTTGCATACAGTATGTATGTATGTGAGTCTGTCTGTCTATCTATCTATCTATCTATCTATCCTATCTATCTTTATTAATTATGTAGAATATAGATATGGATTATTTCTGAATTATAGATTTTGTAGATATAGATTAAAGATAGATTTAAGATTGTGTATGTGTGTGTGTGTATATATGTAAATATATATATATGTGTGTATGTATGTATGTATGTATGTATGTATATATATATATATATATATGTGTGTGTGTGTATATATATATATATATATATAATAATGTAAAAAAAATATAAAATCTGTAGGTATGTATGGCGGAAAAAAAAGGCCTGCTGTATGTTTTTAAGTTCTTCGGATGACCATGCCGCTCTATTATTCTCCTTACTAGGGTCTACTAATGCCGGCCCAGGGGAAGGCAATAAAGCCCTATGGGGCCGAAGCCAATTTCCCTCATTTTAGGTAAAAAGTTTCCATCCGTCCCCACTCGAAATGCGGCCGGCCGAAGAGATCCCTCCAACCGACCGGCCGCCGCACCTTCAGAGACAAACTAGTGCTTGCTTCTAGTGTCATCGCCGGCTTAACCATCCTGTGTAGGGAGCTGACGAGTCCTGCAGCAGCAGCAGCAGCAGCAGCAGCAGGCTCTGCAAGCCTAGGATGCGTGAGCACGGTGCAAGAGGAAGGACTGAGGGTGTGAGGCTGGGCGCCGTTGAGAAGGCGTGGGGCGGGGCTATGCAAAGATTTAAAACTCTCCCAGCTGCCTGGGTGCATTGTGGGTGCGCCCAGAGTGCCGGCTGAGCGTGTTGCCTCAAGCCTTGGAAGTGGAGTTGGGCGGGCCGGGCTACAGGTGAAACCCGTTTCGGGTTATGGGTGTATGTGCAGGGGGTGCGCTCGCACCTGGGGCCCGGAGCCCTAGGGGGCCCATAAAGTCTCTCTTCCCCACATTGTAAACCAATGCTATCAAGGAAGCTTTATAGTTTGGGGGCCCAGTTCCAGACTTTGTACTGGGGCCCCGCAGCTTCAAGGTACACCTCTGGATCAGGATAATGCTAGGCCATTCCAACCAGCCTGTGTGAGTGACCTGCAGTCGCTGGTAGTCGAAAAGTGGCCGCCCGGCCGGCCCCGGATGCGCGCTTCAGAGTGGACAGACAGCAGCGGACCCCCAATCACACAGGCCCGAGGCTTGCTATGCAGCATGGAATACCTCATTGGACTGCAGCACTCCACGCGGGCTGAGATACACGCTCCACGTGGGATGGGCAGTATTCGTCCATGAAGATCCAGGCCAATGCTTAGAGATGGAGCAACACTCGGGGAGCAAAGAACTCCAACGAACGGACGCCTACTTTACAAGGATGTATTGCTTTATTCAATGCATGGACACAGAAACAGTTCAACCGCTCGATTACAGACCGCAGTCAATACAGTAAAGGAAGAAATGTGTCTGTTTAATGTAAACTTGCATGGAGCTCGTTTGTCAGCCACTGACGGACTGAATGCTGCTGCTGCCGCCACCGCCGCTGCTGCTGCATGTCTGAAACGTGGTCTGACGTTACATGCACCACCAGGGATAAGGCCTTGCCTATAAGCATTCCCCAGCTGGCAAAAATGGAACCTCCCTGCCTATTCCTCACCATGGAAGAACGGAACCTACCTTTTTTTTAAAAAAAAAAGGAAAGCCACAACAGCAGCAGCCAACTAGATTTTGGTAGGCCGCTGTCTCCCACTTGTGTGCTGCATAAAAAATGCACTCCACTAAAAATAACAATGATCCACGAAATAGAGCGTATGGAGAGAATGAGGCTTCTAGATGAGCCGTCAGGCTATGATAAATTGTATCACGCCTGGGCGATATGGATAGATGCCCGGAGCTCACCCCTATTTACTAGGTGGTTACAGACAGGGACATGTGAGTAACACGTTTAAATTACAATCGTAAAGAGAAACAACAATCCCGGAGCCAGCCCCCCCCCCCCTTTTTGTTTTATTTTCTCTTTCTCCCATGTCATAGATACCTACCCTCCCTTACCGCTCCCCCTCTTACCCTCCCCTCCTTCCCCTGTTTGTAGACCTTATAAAATATCACAGACAAACATTATATAGTTCAACTTGAAATTTATTTATTAAGTTTCATTGTCAAAGTTATTTTTACATTGCTTTGAGATAAGGCAAAAGTTTCCCCCCCTCCATGAAACCAATAAAACCTATATTGAATAAAATAAAAATGATGCCGTTACCGGTAGTTCTGCAGCTTCTTGGTGGAAATAAAGACCATCTCCCGTCTCCAGGCTGCAGCAGAGACTGACTAAAATGGCTGCCAAGCCCGGTATTAATGCTTCTAAATTGATGACATCACAAAAGAGTGACATCATCAGCCTTCCAAACACCTGGCTCATTTGCATACAGTATGTATGTATGTGAGTCTGTCTGTCTATCTATCTATCTATCTATCTATCTATCTATCCTATCTATCTATCTATCTATCCTATCTATCTTTATTAATTATGTAGAATATAGATATGGATTATTTCTGAATTATAGATTTTGTAGATATAGATTAAAGATAGATTTAAGATTGTTTATGTGTGTGTGCATGTGTGTGTGTGTGTGTGTGTGTATATATGTAAATGTATGTATGTATGTATGTATGTATGTATGTATGTATGTGTATATATATATATATATATATATATATATATATATAATGTAAAAAAAATATAAAATCTGTAGGTATGTATGGCGGAAAAAAAAGGCCTGCTGTATGTTTTTAAGTTCTTCGGATGACCATGCCGCTCTATTATTCTCCTTACTAGGGTCTACTAATGCCGGCCCAGGGGAAGGCAATAAAGCCCTATGGGGCCGAAGCCAATTTCCCTCATTTTAGGTAAAAAGTTTCCATCCGTCCCCACTCGAAATGCGGCCGGCCGAAGAGATCCCTCCAACCGACCGGCCGCCGCACCTTCAGAGACAAACTAGTGCTTGCTTCTAGTGTCATCGCCGGCTTAACCATCCTGTGTAGGGAGCTGACGAGTCCTGCAGCAGCAGCAGCAGCAGCAGCAGCAGGCTCTGCAAGCCTAGGATGCGTGAGCACGGTGCAAGAGGAAGGACTGAGGGTGTGAGGCTGGGCGCCGTTGAGAAGGCGTGGGGCGGGGCTATGCAAAGATTTAAAACTCTCCCAGCTGCCTGGGTGCATTGTGGGTGCGCCCAGAGTGCCGGCTGAGCGTGTTGCCTCAAGCCTTGGAAGTGGAGTTGGGCGGGCCGGGCTACAGGTGAAACCCGTTTCGGGTTATGGGTGTATGTGCAGGGGGTGCGCTCGCACCTGGGGCCCGGGGCCCATAAAGTCTCTCTTCCCCACATTGTAAACCAATGCTATCAAGGAAGCTTTATAGTTTGGGGGCCCAGTTCCAGACTTTGTACTGGGGCCCCGCAGCTTCAAGGTACACCTCTGGATCAGGATAATGCTAGGCCATTCCAACCAGCCTGTGTGAGTGACCTGCAGTCGCTGGTAGTCGAAAAGTGGCCGCCCGGCCGGCCCCGGATGCGCGCTTCAGAGTGGACAGACAGCAGCGGACCCCCAATCACACAGGCCCGAGGCTTGCTATGCAGCATGGAATACCTCATTGGACTGCAGCACTCCACGCGGGCTGAGATACACGCTCCACGTGGGATGGGCAGTATTCGTCCATGAAGATCCAGGCCAATGCTTAGAGATGGAGCAACACTCGGGGAGCAAAGAGCTCCAACGAACGGACGCCTACTTTACAAGGATGTATTGCTTTATTCAATGCATGGACACAGAAACAGTTCAACCGCTCGATTACAGACCGCAGTCAATACAGTAAAGGAAGAAATGTGTCTGTTTAATGTAAACTTGCATGGAGCTCGTTTGTCAGCCACTGACGGACTGAATGCTGCTGCTGCCGCCACCGCCGCTGCTGCTGCATGTCTGAAACGTGGTCTGACGTTACATGCACCACCAGGGATAAGGCCTTGCCTATAAGCATTCCCCAGCTGGCAAAAATGGAACCTCCCTGCCTATTCCTCACCATGGAAGAACGGAACCTACCTTTTTTTTAAAAAAAAAAAGAAAGCCACAACAGCAGCAGCCAACTAGATTTTGGTAGGCCGCTGTCTCCCCCTTGTGTGCTGCATAAAAAATGCACTCCACTAAAAATAACAATGATCCACGAAATAGAGCGTATGGAGAGAATGAGGCTTCTAGATGAGCCGTCAGGCTATGATAAATTGTATCACGCCTGGGCGATATGGATAGATGCCCGGAGCTCACCCCTATTTACTAGGTGGTTACAGACAGGGACATGTGAGTAACACGTTTAAATCACAATCGTAAAGAGAAACAACAATCCCGGAGCCCCCCCCCCCCCCCCCCTTTTTGGTTTTTTTTTCTCTGTCTCCCATGTCATAGATACCTACCCTCCCTTACCGCTCCCCCTCTTACCCTCCCCTCCTTCCCCTGTTTGTAGACCTTATAAAATATCACAGACAAACATTATATAGTTCAACTTGAAATTTATTTATTAAGTTTCATTGTCAAAGTTATTTTTACATTGCTTTGAGATAAGGCAAAAGTTTCCCCCCCTCCATGAAACCAATAAAACCTATATTGAATAAAATAAAAATGATGCCGTTACCGGTAGTTCTGCAGCTTCTTGGTGGAAATAAAGACCATCTCCCGTCTCCAGGCTGCAGCAGAGACTGACTAAAATGGCTGCCAAGCCCGGTATTAATGCTTCTAAATTGATGACATCACAAAAGAGTGACATCATCAGCCTTCCAAACACCTGGCTCATTTGCATACAGTATGTATGTATGTGAGTCTGTCTGTCTATCTATCTATCTATCTATCTATCTATCTATCTATCTATCTATCTATCTATCTATCCTATCTATCTTTATTAATTATGTAGAATATAGATATGGATTATTTCTGAATTATAGATTTTGTAGATATAGATTAAAGATAGATTTAAGATTGTTTATGTGTGTGTGCATGTGTGTGTGTGTGTGTGTGTGTATATATGTAAATGTATGTATGTATGTATGTATGTATGTATGTATGTATGTATGTGTATATATATATATATATATATATATATATATATATATATATAATGTAAAAAAAATATAAAATCTGTAGGTATGTATGGCGGAAAAAAAAGGCCTGCTGTATGTTTTTAAGTTCTTCGGATGACCATGCCGCTCTATTATTCTCCTTACTAGGGTCTACTAATGCCGGCCCAGGGGAAGGCAATAAAGCCCTATGGGGCCGAAGCCAATTTCCCTCATTTTAGGTAAAAAGTTTCCATCCGTCCCCACTCGAAATGCGGCCGGCCGAAGAGATCCCTCCAACCGACCGGCCGCCGCACCTTCAGAGACAAACTAGTGCTTGCTTCTAGTGTCATCGCCGGCTTAACCATCCTGTGTAGGGAGCTGACGAGTCCTGCAGCAGCAGCAGCAGCAGCAGCAGCAGCAGCAGGCTCTGCAAGCCTAGGATGCGTGAGCACGGTGCAAGAGGAAGGACTGAGGGTGTGAGGCTGGGCGCCGTTGAGAAGGCGTGGGGCGGGGCTATGCAAAGATTTAAAACTCTCCCAGCTGCCTGGGTGCATTGTGGGTGCGCCCAGAGTGCCGGCTGAGCGTGTTGCCTCAAGCCTTGGAAGTGGAGTTGGGCGGGCCGGGCTACAGGTGAAACCCGTTTCGGGTTATGGGTGTATGTGCAGGGGGTGCGCTCGCACCTGGGGCCCGGAGCCCTAGGGGGCCCATAAAGTCTCTCTTCCCCACATTGTAAACCAATGCTATCAAGGAAGCTTTATAGTTTGGGGGCCCAGTTCCAGACTTTGTACTGGGGCCCCGCAGCTTCAAGGTACACCTCTGGATCAGGATAATGCTAGGCCATTCCAACCAGCCTGTGTGAGTGACCTGCAGTCGCTGGTAGTCGAAAAGTGGCCGCCCGGCCGGCCCCGGATGCGCGCTTCAGAGTGGACAGACAGCAGCGGACCCCCAATCACACAGGCCCGAGGCTTGCTATGCAGCATGGAATACCTCATTGGACTGCAGCACTCCACGCGGGCTGAGATACACGCTCCACGTGGGATGGGCAGTATTCGTCCATGAAGATCCAGGCCAATGCTTAGAGATGGAGCAACACTCGGGGAGCAAAGAACTCCAACGAACGGACGCCTACTTTACAAGGATGTATTGCTTTATTCAATGCATGGACACAGAAACAGTTCAACCGCTCGATTACAGACCGCAGTCAATACAGTAAAGGAAGAAATGTGTCTGTTTAATGTAAACTTGCATGGAGCTCGTTTGTCAGCCACTGACGGACTGAATGCTGCTGCTGTCGCCACCGCCGCTGCTGCTGCATGTCTGAAACGTGGTCTGACGTTACATGCACCACCAGGGATAAGGCCTTGCCTATAAGCATTCCCCAGCTGGCAAAAATGGAACCTCCCTGCCTATTCCTCACCATGGAAGAACGGAACCTACCTTTTTTTTTAAAAAAAAAAGAAAGCCACAACAGCAGCAGCCAACTAGATTTTGGTAGGCCGCTGTCTCCCCCTTGTGTGCTGCATAAAAAATGCACTCCACTAAAAATAACAATGATCCACGAAATAGAGCGTATGGAGAGAATGAGGCTTCTAGATGAGCCGTCAGGCTATGATAAATTGTATCACGCCTGGGCGATATGGATAGATGCCCGGAGCTCACCCCTATTTACTAGGTGGTTACAGACAGGGACATGTGAGTAACACGTTTAAATCACAATCGTAAAGAGAAACAACAATCCCGGAGCCCCCCCCCCCCCCCCCTTTTTGGTTTTTTTTTCTCTGTCTCCCATGTCATAGATACCTACCCTCCCTTACCGCTCCCCCTCTTACCCTCCCCTCCTTCCCCTGTTTGTAGACCTTATAAAATATCACAGACAAACATTATATAGTTCAACTTGAAATTTATTTATTAAGTTTCATTGTCAAAGTTATTTTTACATTGCTTTGAGATAAGGCAAAAGTTTCCCCCCCTCCATGAAACCAATAAAACCTATATTGAATAAAATAAAAATGATGCCGTTACCGGTAGTTCTGCAGCTTCTTGGTGGAAATAAAGACCATCTCCCGTCTCCAGGCTGCAGCAGAGACTGACTAAAATGGCTGCCAAGCCCGGTATTAATGCTTCTAAATTGATGACATCACAAAAGAGTGACATCATCAGCCTTCCAAACACCTGGCTCATTTGCATACAGTATGTATGTATGTGAGTCTGTCTATCTATCTATCTATCTATCTATCTATCTATCTATCTATCTATCTATCTATCTATCTATCCTATCTATCTATCTATCTATCCTATCTATCTTTATTAATTATGTAGAATATAGATATGGATTATTTCTGAATTATAGATTTTGTAGATATAGATTAAAGATAGATTTAAGATTGTTTATGTGTGTGTGCATGTGTGTGTGTGTGTGTGTGTGTGTATATATGTAAATGTATGTATGTATGTATGTATGTATGTATGTGTATATATATATATATATATATATATATATATATATATATAATGTAAAAAAAATATAAAATCTGTAGGTATGTATGGCGGAAAAAAAAGGCCTGCTGTATGTTTTTAAGTTCTTCGGATGACCATGCCGCTCTATTATTCTCCTTACTAGGGTCTACTAATGCCGGCCCAGGGGAAGGCAATAAAGCCCTATGGGGCCGAAGCCAATTTCCCTCATTTTAGGTAAAAAGTTTCCATCCGTCCCCACTCGAAATGCGGCCGGCCGAAGAGATCCCTCCAACCGACCGGCCGCCGCACCTTCAGAGACAAACTAGTGCTTGCTTCTAGTGTCATCGCCGGCTTAACCATCCTGTGTAGGGAGCTGACGAGTCCTGCAGCAGCAGCAGCAGCAGCAGGCTCTGCAAGCCTAGGATGCGTGAGCACGGTGCAAGAGGAAGGACTGAGGGTGTGAGGCTGGGCGCCGTTGAGAAGGCGTGGGGCGGGGCTATGCAAAGATTTAAAACTCTCCCAGCTGCCTGGGTGCATTGTGGGTGCGCCCAGAGTGCCGGCTGAGCGTGTTGCCTCAAGCCTTGGAAGTGGAGTTGGGCGGGCCGGGCTACAGGTGAAACCCGTTTCGGGTTATGGGTGTATGTGCAGGGGGTGCGCTCGCACCTGGGGCCCGGAGCCCTAGGGGGCCCATAAAGTCTCTCTTCCCCACATTGTAAACCAATGCTATCAAGGAAGCTTTATAGTTTGGGGGCCCAGTTCCAGACTTTGTACTGGGGCCCCGCAGCTTCAAGGTACACCTCTGGATCAGGATAATGCTAGGCCATTCCAACCAGCCTGTGTGAGTGACCTGCAGTCGCTGGTAGTCGAAAAGTGGCCGCCCGGCCGGCCCCGGATGCGCGCTTCAGAGTGGACAGACAGCAGCGGACCCCCAATCACACAGGCCCGAGGCTTGCTATGCAGCATGGAATACCTCATTGGACTGCAGCACTCCACGCGGGCTGAGATACACGCTCCACGTGGGATGGGCAGTATTCGTCCATGAAGATCCAGGCCAATGCTTAGAGATGGAGCAACACTCGGGGAGCAAAGAACTCCAACGAACGGACGCCTACTTTACAAGGATGTATTGCTTTATTCAATGCATGGACACAGAAACAGTTCAACCGCTCGATTACAGACCGCAGTCAATACAGTAAAGGAAGAAATGTGTCTGTTTAATGTAAACTTGCATGGAGCTCGTTTGTCAGCCACTGACGGACTGAATGCTGCTGCTGCCGCCACCGCCGCTGCTGCTGCATGTCTGAAACGTGGTCTGACGTTACATGCACCACCAGGGATAAGGCCTTGCCTATAAGCATTCCCCAGCTGGCAAAAATGGAACCTCCCTGCCTATTCCTCACCATGGAAGAACGGAACCTACCTTTTTTTTTAAAAAAAAAAAGAAAGCCACAACAGCAGCAGCCAACTAGATTTTGGTAGGCCGCTGTCTCCCCCTTGTGTGCTGCATAAAAAATGCACTCCACTAAAAATAACAATGATCCACGAAATAGAGCGTATGGAGAGAATGAGGCTTCTAGATGAGCCGTCAGGCTATGATAAATTGTATCACGCCTGGGCGATATGGATAGATGCCCGGAGCTCACCCCTATTTACTAGGTGGTTACAGACAGGGACATGTGAGTAACACGTTTAAATCACAATCGTAAAGAGAAACAACAATCCCGGAGCCCCCCCCCCCCCTTTTTGGTTTTTTTTTCTCTGTCTCCCATGTCATAGATACCTACCCTCCCTTACCGCTCCCCCTCTTACCCTCCCCTCCTTCCCCTGTTTGTAGACCTTATAAAATATCACAGACAAACATTATATAGTTCAACTTGAAATTTATTTATTAAGTTTCATTGTCAAAGTTATTTTTACATTGCTTTGAGATAAGGCAAAAGTTTCCCCCCCTCCATGAAACCAATAAAACCTATATTGAATAAAATAAAAATGATGCCGTTACCGGTAGTTCTGCAGCTTCTTGGTGGAAATAAAGACCATCTCCCGTCTCCAGGCTGCAGCAGAGACTGACTAAAATGGCTGCCAAGCCCGGTATTAATGCTTCTAAATTGATGACATCACAAAAGAGTGACATCATCAGCCTTCCAAACACCTGGCTCATTTGCATACAGTATGTATGTATGTGAGTCTGTCTGTCTATCTATCTATCTATCTATCTATCTATCTATCTATCTATCTATCTATCCTATCTATCTATCTATCTATCCTATCTATCTTTATTAATTATGTAGAATATAGATATGGATTATTTCTGAATTATAGATTTTGTAGATATAGATTAAAGATAGATTTAAGATTGTTTATGTGTGTGTGCATGTGTGTGTGTGTGTGTGTGTGTATATATGTAAATGTATGTATGTATGTATGTATGTGTATATATATATATATATATATATATATATAATGTAAAAAAAATATAAAATCTGTAGGTATGTATGGCGGAAAAAAAAGGCCTGCTGTATGTTTTTAAGTTCTTCGGATGACCATGCCGCTCTATTATTCTCCTTACTAGGGTCTACTAATGCCGGCCCAGGGGAAGGCAATAAAGCCCTATGGGGCCGAAGCCAATTTCCCTCATTTTAGGTAAAAAGTTTCCATCCGTCCCCACTCGAAATGCGGCCGGCCGAAGAGATCCCTCCAACCGACCGGCCGCCGCACCTTCAGAGACAAACTAGTGCTTGCTTCTAGTGTCATCGCCGGCTTAACCATCCTGTGTAGGGAGCTGACGAGTCCTGCAGCAGCAGCAGCAGCAGCAGCAGCAGGCTCTGCAAGCCTAGGATGCGTGAGCACGGTGCAAGAGGAAGGACTGAGGGTGTGAGGCTGGGCGCCGTTGAGAAGGCGTGGGGCGGGGCTATGCAAAGATTTAAAACTCTCCCAGCTGCCTGGGTGCATTGTGGGTGCGCCCAGAGTGCCGGCTGAGCGTGTTGCCTCAAGCCTTGGAAGTGGAGTTGGGCGGGCCGGGCTACAGGTGAAACCCGTTTCGGGTTATGGGTGTATGTGCAGGGGGTGCGCTCGCACCTGGGGCCCGGAGCCCTAGGGGGCCCATAAAGTCTCTCTTCCCCACATTGTAAACCAATGCTATCAAGGAAGCTTTATAGTTTGGGGGCCCAGTTCCAGACTTTGTACTGGGGCCCCGCAGCTTCAAGGTACACCTCTGGATCAGGATAATGCTAGGCCATTCCAACCAGCCTGTGTGAGTGACCTGCAGTCGCTGGTAGTCGAAAAGTGGCCGCCCGGCCGGCCCCGGATGCGCGCTTCAGAGTGGACAGACAGCAGCGGACCCCCAATCACACAGGCCCGAGGCTTGCTATGCAGCATGGAATACCTCATTGGACTGCAGCACTCCACGCGGGCTGAGATACACGCTCCACGTGGGATGGGCAGTATTCGTCCATGAAGATCCAGGCCAATGCTTAGAGATGGAGCAACACTCGGGGAGCAAAGAACTCCAACGAACGGACGCCTACTTTACAAGGATGTATTGCTTTATTCAATGCATGGACACAGAAACAGTTCAACCGCTCGATTACAGACCGCAGTCAATACAGTAAAGGAAGAAATGTGTCTGTTTAATGTAAACTTGCATGGAGCTCGTTTGTCAGCCACTGACGGACTGAATGCTGCTGCTGCCGCCACCGCCGCTGCTGCTGCATGTCTGAAACGTGGTCTGACGTTACATGCACCACCAGGGATAAGGCCTTGCCTATAAGCATTCCCCAGCTGGCAAAAATGGAACCTCCCTGCCTATTCCTCACCATGGAAGAACGGAACCTACCTTTTTTTTAAAAAAAAAAAGAAAGCCACAACAGCAGCAGCCAACTAGATTTTGGTAGGCCGCTGTCTCCCCCTTGTGTGCTGCATAAAAAATGCACTCCACTAAAAATAACAATGATCCACGAAATAGAGCGTATGGAGAGAATGAGGCTTCTAGATGAGCCGTCAGGCTATGATAAATTGTATCACGCCTGGGCGATATGGATAGATGCCCGGAGCTCACCCCTATTTACTAGGTGGTTACAGACAGGGACATGTGAGTAACACGTTTAAATCACAATCGTAAAGAGAAACAACAATCCCGGAGCCCCCCCCCCCCCCCCTTTTTGGTTTTTTTTTCTCTGTCTCCCATGTCATAGATACCTACCCTCCCTTACCGCTCCCCCTCTTACCCTCCCCTCCTTCCCCTGTTTGTAGACCTTATAAAATATCACAGACAAACATTATATAGTTCAACTTGAAATTTATTTATTAAGTTTCATTGTCAAAGTTATTTTTACATTGCTTTGAGATAAGGCAAAAGTTTCCCCCCCTCCATGAAACCAATAAAACCTATATTGAATAAAATAAAAATGATGCCGTTACCGGTAGTTCTGCAGCTTCTTGGTGGAAATAAAGACCATCTCCCGTCTCCAGGCTGCAGCAGAGACTGACTAAAATGGCTGCCAAGCCCGGTATTAATGCTTCTAAATTGATGACATCACAAAAGAGTGACATCATCAGCCTTCCAAACACCTGGCTCATTTGCATACAGTATGTATGTATGTGAGTCTGTCTGTCTATCTATCTATCTATCTATCTATCTATCTATCTATCTATCTATCTATCCTATCTATCTATCTATCTATCCTATCTATCTTTATTAATTATGTAGAATATAGATATGGATTATTTCTGAATTATAGATTTTGTAGATATAGATTAAAGATAGATTTAAGATTGTTTATGTGTGTGTGCATGTGTGTGTGTGTGTGTATATATGTAAATGTATGTATGTATGTATGTATGTATGTATGTATGTGTGTATATATATATATATATATATATATATATATATAATGTAAAAAAAATATAAAATCTGTAGGTATGTATGGCGGAAAAAAAAGGCCTGCTGTATGTTTTTAAGTTCTTCGGATGACCATGCCGCTCTATTATTCTCCTTACTAGGGTCTACTAATGCCGGCCCAGGGGAAGGCAATAAAGCCCTATGGGGCCGAAGCCAATTTCCCTCATTTTAGGTAAAAAGTTTCCATCCGTCCCCACTCGAAATGCGGCCGGCCGAAGAGATCCCTCCAACCGACCGGCCGCCGCACCTTCAGAGACAAACTAGTGCTTGCTTCTAGTGTCATCGCCGGCTTAACCATCCTGTGTAGGGAGCTGACGAGTCCTGCAGCAGCAGCAGCAGCAGGCTCTGCAAGCCTAGGATGCGTGAGCACGGTGCAAGAGGAAGGACTGAGGGTGTGAGGCTGGGCGCCGTTGAGAAGGCGTGGGGCGGGGCTATGCAAAGATTTAAAACTCTCCCAGCTGCCTGGGTGCATTGTGGGTGCGCCCAGAGTGCCGGCTGAGCGTGTTGCCTCAAGCCTTGGAAGTGGAGTTGGGCGGGCCGGGCTACAGGTGAAACCCGTTTCGGGTTATGGGTGTATGTGCAGGGGGTGCGCTCGCACCTGGGGCCCGGAGCCCTAGGGGGCCCATAAAGTCTCTCTTCCCCACATTGTAAACCAATGCTATCAAGGAAGCTTTATAGTTTGGGGGCCCAGTTCCAGACTTTGTACTGGGGCCCCGCAGCTTCAAGGTACACCTCTGGATCAGGATAATGCTAGGCCATTCCAACCAGCCTGTGTGAGTGACCTGCAGTCGCTGGTAGTCGAAAAGTGGCCGCCCGGCCGGCCCCGGATGCGCGCTTCAGAGTGGACAGACAGCAGCGGACCCCCAATCACACAGGCCCGAGGCTTGCTATGCAGCATGGAATACCTCATTGGACTGCAGCACTCCACGCGGGCTGAGATACACGCTCCACGTGGGATGGGCAGTATTCGTCCATGAAGATCCAGGCCAATGCTTAGAGATGGAGCAACACTCGGGGAGCAAAGAACTCCAACGAACGGACGCCTACTTTACAAGGATGTATTGCTTTATTCAATGCATGGACACAGAAACAGTTCAACCGCTCGATTACAGACCGCAGTCAATACAGTAAAGGAAGAAATGTGTCTGTTTAATGTAAACTTGCATGGAGCTCGTTTGTCAGCCACTGACGGACTGAATGCTGCTGCTGCCGCCACCGCCGCTGCTGCTGCATGTCTGAAACGTGGTCTGACGTTACATGCACCACCAGGGATAAGGCCTTGCCTATAAGCATTCCCCAGCTGGCAAAAATGGAACCTCCCTGCCTATTCCTCACCATGGAAGAACGGAACCTACCTTTTTTTTTAAAAAAAAAAGAAAGCCACAACAGCAGCAGCCAACTAGATTTTGGTAGGCCGCTGTCTCCCCCTTGTGTGCTGCATAAAAAATGCACTCCACTAAAAATAACAATGATCCACGAAATAGAGCGTATGGAGAGAATGAGGCTTCTAGATGAGCCGTCAGGCTATGATAAATTGTATCACGCCTGGGCGATATGGATAGATGCCCGGAGCTCACCCCTATTTACTAGGTGGTTACAGACAGGGACATGTGAGTAACACGTTTAAATCACAATCGTAAAGAGAAACAACAATCCCGGAGCCCCCCCCCCCCTTTTTGTTTTTTTTTTCTCTGTCTCCCATGTCATAGATACCTACCCTCCCTTACCGCTCCCCCTCTTACCCTCCCCTCCTTCCCCTGTTTGTAGACCTTATAAAATATCACAGACAAACATTATATAGTTCAACTTGAAATTTATTTATTAAGTTTCATTGTCAAAGTTATTTTTACATTGCTTTGAGATAAGGCAAAAGTTTCCCCCCCTCCATGAAACCAATAAAACCTATATTGAATAAAATAAAAATGATGCCGTTACCGGTAGTTCTGCAGCTTCTTGGTGGAAATAAAGACCATCTCCCGTCTCCAGGCTGCAGCAGAGACTGACTAAAATGGCTGCCAAGCCCGGTATTAATGCTTCTAAATTGATGACATCACAAAAGAGTGACATCATCAGCCTTCCAAACACCTGGCTCATTTGCATACAGTATGTATGTATGTGAGTCTGTCTGTCTATCTATCTATCTATCTATCTATCCTATCTATCTTTATTAATTATGTAGAATATAGATATGGATTATTTCTGAATTATAGATTTTGTAGATATAGATTAAAGATAGATTTAAGATTGTTTATGTGTGTGTGCATGTGTGTGTGTGTGTGTGTGTGTGTGTGTATATATGTAAATGTATGTATGTATGTATGTATGTATGTGTGTATATATATATATATATATATATATATATAATGTAAAAAAAATATAAAATCTGTAGGTATGTATGGCGGAAAAAAAAGGCCTGCTGTATGTTTTTAAGTTCTTCGGATGACCATGCCGCTCTATTATTCTCCTTACTAGGGTCTACTAATGCCGGCCCAGGGGAAGGCAATAAAGCCCTATGGGGCCGAAGCCAATTTCCCTCATTTTAGGTAAAAAGTTTCCATCCGTCCCCACTCGAAATGCGGCCGGCCGAAGAGATCCCTCCAACCGACCGGCCGCCGCACCTTCAGAGACAAACTAGTGCTTGCTTCTAGTGTCATCGCCGGCTTAACCATCCTGTGTAGGGAGCTGACGAGTCCTGCAGCAGCAGCAGCAGCAGCAGCAGCAGGCTCTGCAAGCCTAGGATGCGTGAGCACGGTGCAAGAGGAAGGACTGAGGGTGTGAGGCTGGGCGCCGTTGAGAAGGCGTGGGGCGGGGCTATGCAAAGATTTAAAACTCTCCCAGCTGCCTGGGTGCATTGTGGGTGCGCCCAGAGTGCCGGCTGAGCGTGTTGCCTCAAGCCTTGGAAGTGGAGTTGGGCGGGCCGGGCTACAGGTGAAACCCGTTTCGGGTTATGGGTGTATGTGCAGGGGGTGCGCTCGCACCTGGGGCCCGGAGCCCTAGGGGGCCCATAAAGTCTCTCTTCCCCACATTGTAAACCAATGCTATCAAGGAAGCTTTATAGTTTGGGGGCCCAGTTCCAGACTTTGTACTGGGGCCCCGCAGCTTCAAGGTACACCTCTGGATCAGGATAATGCTAGGCCATTCCAACCAGCCTGTGTGAGTGACCTGCAGTCGCTGGTAGTCGAAAAGTGGCCGCCCGGCCGGCCCCGGATGCGCGCTTCAGAGTGGACAGACAGCAGCGGACCCCCAATCACACAGGCCCGAGGCTTGCTATGCAGCATGGAATACCTCATTGGACTGCAGCACTCCACGCGGGCTGAGATACACGCTCCACGTGGGATGGGCAGTATTCGTCCATGAAGATCCAGGCCAATGCTTAGAGATGGAGCAACACTCGGGGAGCAAAGAACTCCAACGAACGGACGCCTACTTTACAAGGATGTATTGCTTTATTCAATGCATGGACACAGAAACAGTTCAACCGCTCGATTACAGACCGCAGTCAATACAGTAAAGGAAGAAATGTGTCTGTTTAATGTAAACTTGCATGGAGCTCGTTTGTCAGCCACTGACGGACTGAATGCTGCTGCTGCCGCCACCGCCGCAGCTGCTGCATGTCTGAAACGTGGTCTGACGTTACATGCACCACCAGGGATAAGGCCTTGCCTATAAGCATTCCCCAGCTGGCAAAAATGGAACCTCCCTGCCTATTCCTCACCATGGAAGAACGGAACCTACCTTTTTTTTTAAAAAAAAAAGAAAGCCACAACAGCAGCAGCCAACTAGATTTTGGTAGGCCGCTGTCTCCCCCTTGTGTGCTGCATAAAAAATGCACTCCACTAAAAATAACAATGATCCACGAAATAGAGCGTATGGAGAGAATGAGGCTTCTAGATGAGCCGTCAGGCTATGATAAATTGTATCACGCCTGGGCGATATGGATAGATGCCCGGAGCTCACCCCTATTTACTAGGTGGTTACAGACAGGGACATGTGAGTAACACGTTTAAATCACAATCGTAAAGAGAAACAACAATCCCGGAGCCCCCCCCCCCCCCCCTTTTTGGTTTTTTTTTCTCTGTCTCCCATGTCATAGATACCTACCCTCCCTTACCGCTCCCCCTCTTACCCTCCCCTCCTTCCCCTGTTTGTAGACCTTATAAAATATCACAGACAAACATTATATAGTTCAACTTGAAATTTATTTATTAAGTTTCATTGTCAAAGTTATTTTTACATTGCTTTGAGATAAGGCAAAAGTTTCCCCCCCTCCATGAAACCAATAAAACCTATATTGAATAAAATAAAAATGATGCCGTTACCGGTAGTTCTGCAGCTTCTTGGTGGAAATAAAGACCATCTCCCGTCTCCAGGCTGCAGCAGAGACTGACTAAAATGGCTGCCAAGCCCGGTATTAATGCTTCTAAATTGATGACATCACAAAAGAGTGACATCATCAGCCTTCCAAACACCTGGCTCATTTGCATACAGTATGTATGTATGTGAGTCTGTCTGTCTATCTATCTATCTATCTATCTATCTATCTATCTATCTATCTATCTATCTATCTATCTATCTATCCTATCTATCTATCTATCTATCCTATCTATCTTTATTAATTATGTAGAATATAGATATGGATTATTTCTGAATTATAGATTTTGTAGATATAGATTAAAGATAGATTTAAGATTGTTTATGTGTGTGTGCATGTGTGTGTGTGTGTGTGTGTGTATATATGTAAATGTATGTATGTATGTATGTATGTATGTATGTATGTATGTGTATATATATATATATATATATATATATATATATATATAATGTAAAAAAAATATAAAATCTGTAGGTATGTATGGCGGAAAAAAAAGGCCTGCTGTATGTTTTTAAGTTCTTCGGATGACCATGCCGCTCTATTATTCTCCTTACTAGGGTCTACTAATGCCGGCCCAGGGGAAGGCAATAAAGCCCTATGGGGCCGAAGCCAATTTCCCTCATTTTAGGTAAAAAGTTTCCATCCGTCCCCACTCGAAATGCGGCCGGCCGAAGAGATCCCTCCAACCGACCGGCCGCCGCACCTTCAGAGACAAACTAGTGCTTGCTTCTAGTGTCATCGCCGGCTTAACCATCCTGTGTAGGGAGCTGACGAGTCCTGCAGCAGCAGCAGCAGCAGCAGCAGCAGGCTCTGCAAGCCTAGGATGCGTGAGCACGGTGCAAGAGGAAGGACTGAGGGTGTGAGGCTGGGCGCCGTTGAGAAGGCGTGGGGCGGGGCTATGCAAAGATTTAAAACTCTCCCAGCTGCCTGGGTGCATTGTGGGTGCGCCCAGAGTGCCGGCTGAGCGTGTTGCCTCAAGCCTTGGAAGTGGAGTTGGGCGGGCCGGGCTACAGGTGAAACCCGTTTCGGGTTATGGGTGTATGTGCAGGGGGTGCGCTCGCACCTGGGGCCCGGAGCCCTAGGGGGCCCATAAAGTCTCTCTTCCCCACATTGTAAACCAATGCTATCAAGGAAGCTTTATAGTTTGGGGGCCCAGTTCCAGACTTTGTACTGGGGCCCCGCAGCTTCAAGGTACACCTCTGGATCAGGATAATGCTAGGCCATTCCAACCAGCCTGTGTGAGTGACCTGCAGTCGCTGGTAGTCGAAAAGTGGCCGCCCGGCCGGCCCCGGATGCGCGCTTCAGAGTGGACAGACAGCAGCGGACCCCCAATCACACAGGCCCGAGGCTTGCTATGCAGCATGGAATACCTCATTGGACTGCAGCACTCCACGCGGGCTGAGATACACGCTCCACGTGGGATGGGCAGTATTCGTCCATGAAGATCCAGGCCAATGCTTAGAGATGGAGCAACACTCGGGGAGCAAAGAACTCCAACGAACGGACGCCTACTTTACAAGGATGTATTGCTTTATTCAATGCATGGACACAGAAACAGTTCAACCGCTCGATTACAGACCGCAGTCAATACAGTAAAGGAAGAAATGTGTCTGTTTAATGTAAACTTGCATGGAGCTCGTTTGTCAGCCACTGACGGACTGAATGCTGCTGCTGCCGCCACCGCCGCTGCTGCTGCATGTCTGAAACGTGGTCTGACGTTACATGCACCACCAGGGATAAGGCCTTGCCTATAAGCATTCCCCAGCTGGCAAAAATGGAACCTCCCTGCCTATTCCTCACCATGGAAGAACGGAACCTACCTTTTTTTTTAAAAAAAAAAGAAAGCCACAACAGCAGCAGCCAACTAGATTTTGGTAGGCCGCTGTCTCCCCCTTGTGTGCTGCATAAAAAATGCACTCCACTAAAAATAACAATGATCCACGAAATAGAGCGTATGGAGAGAATGAGGCTTCTAGATGAGCCGTCAGGCTATGATAAATTGTATCACGCCTGGGCGATATGGATAGATGCCCGGAGCTCACCCCTATTTACTAGGTGGTTACAGACAGGGACATGTGAGTAACACGTTTAAATCACAATCGTAAAGAGAAACAACAATCCCGGAGCCCCCCCCCCCCCCCCCTTTTTGTTTTTTTTTTCTCTGTCTCCCATGTCATAGATACCTACCCTCCCTTACCGCTCCCCCTCTTACCCTCCCCTCCTTCCCCTGTTTGTAGACCTTATAAAATATCACAGACAAACATTATATAGTTCAACTTGAAATTTATTTATTAAGTTTCATTGTCAAAGTTATTTTTACATTGCTTTGAGATAAGGCAAAAGTTTCCCCCCCTCCATGAAACCAATAAAACCTATATTGAATAAAATAAAAATGATGCCGTTACCGGTAGTTCTGCAGCTTCTTGGTGGAAATAAAGACCATCTCCCGTCTCCAGGCTGCAGCAGAGACTGACTAAAATGGCTGCCAAGCCCGGTATTAATGCTTCTAAATTGATGACATCACAAAAGAGTGACATCATCAGCCTTCCAAACACCTGGCTCATTTGCATACAGTATGTATGTATGTGAGTCTGTCTGTCTGTCTATCTATCTATCTATCTATCTATCTATCTATCTATCTATCTATCTATCTATCTATCTATCCTATCTATCTATCTATCTATCCTATCTATCTTTATTAATTATGTAGAATATAGATATGGATTATTTCTGAATTATAGATTTTGTAGATATAGATTAAAGATAGATTTAAGATTGTTTATGTGTGTGTGCATGTGTGTGTGTGTGTGTGTGTGTATATATGTAAATGTATGTATGTATGTATGTATGTATGTATGTATGTGTATATATATATATATATATATATATATATATATATATATATATATATATAATGTAAAAAAAATATAAAATCTGTAGGTATGTATGGCGGAAAAAAAAGGCCTGCTGTATGTTTTTAAGTTCTTCGGATGACCATGCCGCTCTATTATTCTCCTTACTAGGGTCTACTAATGCCGGCCCAGGGGAAGGCAATAAAGCCCTATGGGGCCGAAGCCAATTTCCCTCATTTTAGGTAAAAAGTTTCCATCCGTCCCCACTCGAAATGCGGCCGGCCGAAGAGATCCCTCCAACCGACCGGCCGCCGCACCTTCAGAGACAAACTAGTGCTTGCTTCTAGTGTCATCGCCGGCTTAACCATCCTGTGTAGGGAGCTGACGAGTCCTGCAGCAGCAGCAGCAGCAGCAGCAGGCTCTGCAAGCCTAGGATGCGTGAGCACGGTGCAAGAGGAAGGACTGAGGGTGTGAGGCTGGGCGCCGTTGAGAAGGCGTGGGGCGGGGCTATGCAAAGATTTAAAACTCTCCCAGCTGCCTGGGTGCATTGTGGGTGCGCCCAGAGTGCCGGCTGAGCGTGTTGACTCAAGCCTTGGAAGTGGAGTTGGGCGGGCCGGGCTACAGGTGAAACCCGTTTCGGGTTATGGGTGTATGTGCAGGGGGTGCGCTCGCACCTGGGGCCCATAAAGTCTCTCTTCCCCACATTGTAAACCAATGCTATCAAGGAAGCTTTATAGTTTGGGGGCCCAGTTCCAGACTTTGTACTGGGGCCCCGCAGCTTCAAGGTACACCTCTGGATCAGGATAATGCTAGGCCATTCCAACCAGCCTGTGTGAGTGACCTGCAGTCGCTGGTAGTCGAAAAGTGGCCGCCCGGCCGGCCCCGGATGCGCGCTTCAGAGTGGACAGACAGCAGCGGACCCCCAATCACACAGGCCCGAGGCTTGCTATGCAGCATGGAATACCTCATTGGACTGCAGCACTCCACGCGGGCTGAGATACACGCTCCACGTGGGATGGGCAGTATTCGTCCATGAAGATCCAGGCCAATGCTTAGAGATGGAGCAACACTCGGGGAGCAAAGAACTCCAACGAACGGACGCCTACTTTACAAGGATGTATTGCTTTATTCAATGCATGGACACAGAAACAGTTCAACCGCTCGATTACAGACCGCAGTCAATACAGTAAAGGAAGAAATGTGTCTGTTTAATGTAAACTTGCATGGAGCTCGTTTGTCAGCCACTGACGGACTGAATGCTGCTGCTGCCGCCACCGCCGCTGCTGCTGCATGTCTGAAACGTGGTCTGACGTTACATGCACCACCAGGGATAAGGCCTTGCCTATAAGCATTCCCCAGCTGGCAAAAATGGAACCTCCCTGCCTATTCCTCACCATGGAAGAACGGAACCTACCTTTTTTTTTTAAAAAAAAAAAGAAAGCCACAACAGCAGCAGCCAACTAGATTTTGGTAGGCCGCTGTCTCCCCCTTGTGTGCTGCATAAAAAATGCACTCCACTAAAAATAACAATGATCCACGAAATAGAGCGTATGGAGAGAATGAGGCTTCTAGATGAGCCGTCAGGCTATGATAAATTGTATCACGCCTGGGCGATATGGATAGATGCCCGGAGCTCACCCCTATTTACTAGGTGGTTACAGACAGGGACATGTGAGTAACACGTATAAATCACAATCGTAAAGAGAAACAACAATCCCGGAGCCCCCCCCCCCCTTTTGTTTTTTTTTTCTCTGTCTCCCATGTCATAGATACCTACCCTCCCTTACCGCTCCCCCTCTTACCCTCCCCTCCTTCCCCTGTTTGTAGACCTTATAAAATATCACAGACAAACATTATATAGTTCAACTTGAAATTTATTTATTAAGTTTCATTGTCAAAGTTATTTTTACATTGCTTTGAGATAAGGCAAAAGTTTCCCCCCCTCCATGAAACCAATAAAACCTATATTGAATAAAATAAAAATGATGCCGTTACCGGTAGTTCTGCAGCTTCTTGGTGGAAATAAAGACCATCTCCCGTCTCCAGGCTGCAGCAGAGACTGACTAAAATGGCTGCCAAGCCCGGTATTAATGCTTCTAAATTGATGACATCACAAAAGAGTGACATCATCAGCCTTCCAAACACCTGGCTCATTTGCATACAGTATGTATGTATGTGAGTCTGTCTGTCTATCTATCTATCTATCTATCTATCTATCTATCTATCTATCCTATCTATCTTTATTAATTATGTAGAATATAGATATGGATTATTTCTGAATTATAGATTTTGTAGATATAGATTAAAGATAGATTTAAGATTGTTTATGTGTGTGTGCATGTGTGTGTGTGTGTGTGTGTGTATATATGTAAATGTATGTATGTATGTATGTATGTATGTATGTATGTATGTATGTATGTATGTATGTATGTGTATATATATATATATATATATAATGTAAAAAAAATATAAAATCTGTAGGTATGTATGGCGGAAAAAAAAGGCCTGCTGTATGTTTTTAAGTTCTTCGGATGACCATGCCGCTCTATTATTCTCCTTACTAGGGTCTACTAATGCCGGCCCAGGGGAAGGCAATAAAGCCCTATGGGGCAGAAGCCAATTTCCCTCATTTTAGGTAAAAAGTTTCCATCCGTCCCCACTCGAAATGCGGCCGGCCGAAGAGATCCCTCCAACCGACCGGCCGCCGCACCTTCAGAGACAAACTAGTGCTTGCTTCTAGTGTCATCGCCGGCTTAACCATCCTGTGTAGGGAGCTGACGAGTCCTGCAGCAGCAGCAGCAGCAGCAGCAGGCTCTGCAAGCCTAGGATGTGTGAGCACGGTGCAAGAGGAAGGACTGAGGGTGTGAGGCTGGGCGCCGTTGAGAAGGCGTGGGGCGGGGCTATGCAAAGATTTAAAACTCTCCCAGCTGCCTGGGTGCATTGTGGGTGCGCCCAGAGTGCCGGCTGAGCGTGTTGCCTCAAGCCTTGGAAGTGGAGTTGGGCGGGCCGGGCTACAGGTGAAACCCGTTTCGGGTTATGGGTGTATGTGCAGGGGGTGCGCTCGCACCTGGGGCCCGGAGCCCTAGGGGGCCCATAAAGTCTCTCTTCCCCACATTGTAAACCAATGCTATCAAGGAAGCTTTATAGTTTGGGGGCCCAGTTCCAGACTTTGTACTGGGGCCCCGCAGCTTCAAGGTACACCTCTGGATCAGGATAATGCTAGGCCATTCCAACCAGCCTGTGTGAGTGACCTGCAGTCGCTGGTAGTCGAAAAGTGGCCGCCCGGCCGGCCCCGGATGCGCGCTTCAGAGTGGACAGACAGCAGCGGACCCCCAATCACACAGGCCCGAGGCTTGCTATGCAGCATGGAATACCTCATTGGACTGCAGCACTCCACGCGGGCTGAGATACACGCTCCACGTGGGATGGGCAGTATTCGTCCATGAAGATCCAGGCCAATGCTTAGAGATGGAGCAACACTCGGGGAGCAAAGAACTCCAACGAACGGACGCCTACTTTACAAGGATGTATTGCTTTATTCAATGCATGGACACAGAAACAGTTCAACCGCTCGATTACAGACCGCAGTCAATACAGTAAAGGAAGAAATGTGTCTGTTTAATGTAAACTTGCATGGAGCTCGTTTGTCAGCCACTGACGGACTGAATGCTGCTGCTGCCGCCACCGCCGCTGCTGCTGCATGTCTGAAACGTGGTCTGACGTTACATGCACCACCAGGGATAAGGCCTTGCCTATAAGCATTCCCCAGCTGGCAAAAATGGAACCTCCCTGCCTATTCCTCACCATGGAAGAACGGAACCTACCTTTTTTTTTTAAAAAAAAAAAGAAAGCCACAACAGCAGCAGCCAACTAGATTTTGGTAGGCCGCTGTCTCCCCCTTGTGTGCTGCATAAAAAATGCACTCCACTAAAAATAACAATGATCCACGAAATAGAGCGTATGGAGAGAATGAGGCTTCTAGATGAGCCGTCAGGCTATGATAAATTGTATCACGCCTGGGCGATATGGATAGATGCCCGGAGCTCACCCCTATTTACTAGGTGGTTACAGACAGGGACATGTGAGTAACACGTATAAATCACAATCGTAAAGAGAAACAACAATCCCGGAGCCCCCCCCCCCCCTTTTGTTTTTTTTTTCTCTGTCTCCCATGTCATAGATACCTACCCTCCCTTACCGCTCCCCCTCTTACCCTCCCCTCCTTCCCCTGTTTGTAGACCTTATAAAATATCACAGACAAACATTATATAGTTCAACTTGAAATTTATTTATTAAGTTTCATTGTCAAAGTTATTTTTACATTGCTTTGAGATAAGGCAAAAGTTTCCCCCCCTCCATGAAACCAATAAAACCTATATTGAATAAAATAAAAATGATGCCGTTACCGGTAGTTCTGCAGCTTCTTGGTGGAAATAAAGACCATCTCCCGTCTCCAGGCTGCAGCAGAGACTGACTAAAATGGCTGCCAAGCCCGGTATTAATGCTTCTAAATTGATGACATCACAAAAGAGTGACATCATCAGCCTTCCAAACACCTGGCTCATTTGCATACAGTATGTATGTATGTGAGTCTGTCTGTCTATCTATCTATCTATCTATCTATCTATCTATCTATCTATCTATCTATCTATCCTATCTATCTTTATTAATTATGTAGAATATAGATATGGATTATTTCTGAATTATAGATTTTGTAGATATAGATTAAAGATAGATTTAAGATTGTTTATGTGTGTGTGCATGTGTGTGTGTGTGTGTGTGTGTATATATGTAAATGTATGTATGTATGTATGTATGTATGTATGTATGTATGTATGTATGTATGTATGTATGTGTATATATATATATATATATATAATGTAAAAAAAATATAAAATCTGTAGGTATGTATGGCGGAAAAAAAAGGCCTGCTGTATGTTTTTAAGTTCTTCGGATGACCATGCCGCTCTATTATTCTCCTTACTAGGGTCTACTAATGCCGGCCCAGGGGAAGGCAATAAAGCCCTATGGGGCAGAAGCCAATTTCCCTCATTTTAGGTAAAAAGTTTCCATCCGTCCCCACTCGAAATGCGGCCGGCCGAAGAGATCCCTCCAACCGACCGGCCGCCGCACCTTCAGAGACAAACTAGTGCTTGCTTCTAGTGTCATCGCCGGCTTAACCATCCTGTGTAGGGAGCTGACGAGTCCTGCAGCAGCAGCAGCAGCAGCAGCAGGCTCTGCAAGCCTAGGATGTGTGAGCACGGTGCAAGAGGAAGGACTGAGGGTGTGAGGCTGGGCGCCGTTGAGAAGGCGTGGGGCGGGGCTATGCAAAGATTTAAAACTCTCCCAGCTGCCTGGGTGCATTGTGGGTGCGCCCAGAGTGCCGGCTGAGCGTGTTGCCTCAAGCCTTGGAAGTGGAGTTGGGCGGGCCGGGCTACAGGTGAAACCCGTTTCGGGTTATGGGTGTATGTGCAGGGGGTGCGCTCGCACCTGGGGCCCGGAGCCCTAGGGGGCCCATAAAGTCTCTCTTCCCCACATTGTAAACCAATGCTATCAAGGAAGCTTTATAGTTTGGGGGCCCAGTTCCAGACTTTGTACTGGGGCCCCGCAGCTTCAAGGTACACCTCTGGATCAGGATAATGCTAGGCCATTCCAACCAGCCTGTGTGAGTGACCTGCAGTCGCTGGTAGTCGAAAAGTGGCCGCCCGGCCGGCCCCGGATGCGCGCTTCAGAGTGGACAGACAGCAGCGGACCCCCAATCACACAGGCCCGAGGCTTGCTATGCAGCATGGAATACCTCATTGGACTGCAGCACTCCACGCGGGCTGAGATACACGCTCCACGTGGGATGGGCAGTATTCGTCCATGAAGATCCAGGCCAATGCTTAGAGATGGAGCAACACTCGGGGAGCAAAGAACTCCAACGAACGGACGCCTACTTTACAAGGATGTATTGCTTTATTCAATGCATGGACACAGAAACAGTTCAACCGCTCGATTACAGACCGCAGTCAATACAGTAAAGGAAGAAATGTGTCTGTTTAATGTAAACTTGCATGGAGCTCGTTTGTCAGCCACTGACGGACTGAATGCTGCTGCTGCCGCCACCGCCGCTGCTGCTGCATGTCTGAAACGTGGTCTGACGTTACATGCACCACCAGGGATAAGGCCTTGCCTATAAGCATTCCCCAGCTGGCAAAAATGGAACCTCCCTGCCTATTCCTCACCATGGAAGAACGGAACCTACCTTTTTTTTTAAAAAAAAAAGAAAGCCACAACAGCAGCAGCCAACTAGATTTTGGTAGGCCGCTGTCTCCCCCTTGTGTGCTGCATAAAAAATGCACTCCACTAAAAATAACAATGATCCACGAAATAGAGCGTATGGAGAGAATGAGGCTTCTAGATGAGCCGTCAGGCTATGATAAATTGTATCACGCCTGGGCGATATGGATAGATGCCCGGAGCTCACCCCTATTTACTAGGTGGTTACAGACAGGGACATGTGAGTAACACGTTTAAATCACAATCGTAAAGAGAAACAACAATCCCGGAGCCCCCCCCCCCTTTTTGTTTTTTTTTCTCTGTCTCCCATGTCATAGATACCTACCCTCCCTTACCGCTCCCCCTCTTACCCTCCCCTCCTTCCCCTGTTTGTAGACCTTATAAAATATCACAGACAAACATTATATAGTTCAACTTGAAATTTATTTATTAAGTTTCATTGTCAAAGTTATTTTTACATTGCTTTGAGATAAGGCAAAAGTTTCCCCCCCTCCATGAAACCAATAAAACCTATATTGAATAAAATAAAAATGATGCCGTTACCGGTAGTTCTGCAGCTTCTTGGTGGAAATAAAGACCATCTCCCGTCTCCAGGCTGCAGCAGAGACTGACTAAAATGGCTGCCAAGCCCGGTATTAATGCTTCTAAATTGATGACATCACAAAAGAGTGACATCATCAGCCTTCCAAACACCTGGCTCATTTGCATACAGTATGTATGTATGTGAGTCTGTCTGTCTATCTATCTATCTATCTATCTATCTATCTATCTATCCTATCTATCTTTATTAATTATGTAGAATATAGATATGGATTATTTCTGAATTATAGATTTTGTAGATATAGATTAAAGATAGATTTAAGATTGTTTATGTGTGTGTGCATGTGTGTGTGTGTGTGTGTGTGTATATATGTAAATGTATGTATGTATGTATGTATGTATGTATGTATGTATGTATGTATGTATGTATGTATGTATGTGTATATATATATATATATATATATATATATAATGTAAAAAAAATATAAAATCTGTAGGTATGTATGGCGGAAAAAAAAGGCCTGCTGTATGTTTTTAAGTTCTTCGGATGACCATGCCGCTCTATTATTCTCCTTACTAGGGTCTACTAATGCCGGCCCAGGGGAAGGCAATAAAGCCCTATGGGGCCGAAGCCAATTTCCCTCATTTTAGGTAAAAAGTTTCCATCCGTCCCCACTCGAAATGCGGCCGGCCGAAGAGATCCCTCCAACCGACCGGCCGCCGCACCTTCAGAGACAAACTAGTGCTTGCTTCTAGTGTCATCGCCGGCTTAACCATCCTGTGTAGGGAGCTGACGAGTCCTGCAGCAGCAGCAGCAGCAGCAGGCTCTGCAAGCCTAGGATGCGTGAGCACGGTGCAAGAGGAAGGACTGAGGGTGTGAGGCTGGGCGCCGTTGAGAAGGCGTGGGGCGGGGCTATGCAAAGATTTAAAACTTTCCCAGCTGCCTGGGTGCATTGTGGGTGCGCCCAGAGTGCCGGCTGAGCGTGTTGACTCAAGCCTTGGAAGTGGAGTTGGGCGGGCCGGGCTACAGGTGAAACCCGTTTCGGGTTATGGGTGTATGTGCAGGGGGTGCGCTCGCACCTGGGGCCCGGAGCCCTAGGGGGCCCATAAAGTCTCTCTTCCCCACATTGTAAACCAATGCTATCAAGGAAGCTTTATAGTTTGGGGGCCCAGTTCCAGACTTTGTACTGGGGCCCCGCAGCTTCAAGGTACACCTCTGGATCAGGATAATGCTAGGCCATTCCAACCAGCCTGTGTGAGTGACCTGCAGTCGCTGGTAGTCGAAAAGTGGCCGCCCGGCCGGCCCCGGATGCGCGCTTCAGAGTGGACAGACAGCAGCGGACCCCCAATCACACAGGCCCGAGGCTTGCTATGCAGCATGGAATACCTCATTGGACTGCAGCACTCCACGCGGGCTGAGATACACGCTCCACGTGGGATGGGCAGTATTCGTCCATGAAGATCCAGGCCAATGCTTAGAGATGGAGCAACACTCGGGGAGCAAAGAACTCCAACGAACGGACGCCTACTTTACAAGGATGTATTGCTTTATTCAATGCATGGACACAGAAACAGTTCAACCGCTCGATTACAGACCGCAGTCAATACAGTAAAGGAAGAAATGTGTCTGTTTAATGTAAACTTGCATGGAGCTCGTTTGTCAGCCACTGACGGACTGAATGCTGCTGCTGCCGCCACCGCCGCTGCTGCTGCATGTCTGAAACGTGGTCTGACGTTACATGCACCACCAGGGATAAGGCCTTGCCTATAAGCATTCCCCAGCTGGCAAAAATGGAACCTCCCTGCCTATTCCTCACCATGGAAGAACGGAACCTACCTTTTTTTTTAAAAAAAAAAGAAAGCCACAACAGCAGCAGCCAACTAGATTTTGGTAGGCCGCTGTCTCCCCCTTGTGTGCTGCATAAAAAATGCACTCCACTAAAAATAACAATGATCCACGAAATAGAGCGTATGGAGAGAATGAGGCTTCTAGATGAGCCGTCAGGCTATGATAAATTGTATCACGCCTGGGCGATATGGATAGATGCCCGGAGCTCACCCCTATTTACTAGGTGGTTACAGACAGGGACATGTGAGTAACACGTTTAAATCACAATCGTAAAGAGAAACAACAATCCCGGAGCCCCCCCCCCCCCTTTTTGTTTTTTTTTTCTCTGTCTCCCATGTCATAGATACCTACCCTCCCTTACCGCTCCCCCTCTTACCCTCCCCTCCTTCCCCTGTTTGTAGACCTTATAAAATATCACAGACAAACATTATATAGTTCAACTTGAAATTTATTTATTAAGTTTCATTGTCAAAGTTATTTTTACATTGCTTTGAGATAAGGCAAAAGTTTCCCCCCCTCCATGAAACCAATAAAACCTATATTGAATAAAATAAAAATGATGCCGTTACCGGTAGTTCTGCAGCTTCTTGGTGGAAATAAAGACCATCTCCCGTCTCCAGGCTGCAGCAGAGACTGACTAAAATGGCTGCCAAGCCCGGTATTAATGCTTCTAAATTGATGACATCACAAAAGAGTGACATCATCAGCCTTCCAAACACCTGGCTCATTTGCATACAGTATGTATGTATGTGAGTCTGTCTGTCTATCTATCTATCTATCTATCTATCTATCTATCTATCTATCTATCTATCTATCTATCTATCTATCCTATCTATCTTTATTAATTATGTAGAATATAGATATGGATTATTTCTGAATTATAGATTTTGTAGATATAGATTAAAGATAGATTTAAGATTGTTTATGTGTGTGTGCATGTGTGTGTGTGTATATATGTAAATGTATGTATGTATGTATGTATGTATGTATGTATGTATGTATGTATGTGTATATATATATATATATATATATATAATGTAAAAAAAATATAAAATCTGTAGGTATGTATGGCGGAAAAAAAAGGCCTGCTGTATGTTTTTAAGTTCTTCGGATGACCATGCCGCTCTATTATTCTCCTTACTAGGGTCTACTAATGCCGGCCCAGGGGAAGGCAATAAAGCCCTATGGGGCCGAAGCCAATTTCCCTCATTTTAGGTAAAAAGTTTCCATCCGTCCCCACTCGAAATGCGGCCGGCCGAAGAGATCCCTCCAACCGACCGGCCGCCGCACCTTCAGAGACAAACTAGTGCTTGCTTCTAGTGTCATCGCCGGCTTAACCATCCTGTGTAGGGAGCTGACGAGTCCTGCAGCAGCAGCAGCAGCAGGCTCTGCAAGCCTAGGATGCGTGAGCACGGTGCAAGAGGAAGGACTGAGGGTGTGAGGCTGGGCGCCGTTGAGAAGGCGTGGGGCGGGGCTATGCAAAGATTTAAAACTCTCCCAGCTGCCTGGGTGCATTGTGGGTGCGCCCAGAGTGCCGGCTGAGCGTGTTGCCTCAAGCCTTGGAAGTGGAGTTGGGCGGGCCGGGCTACAGGTGAAACCCGTTTCGGGTTATGGGTGTATGTGCAGGGGGTGCGCTCGCACCTGGGGCCCGGAGCCCTAGGGGGCCCATAAAGTCTCTCTTCCCCACATTGTAAACCAATGCTATCAAGGAAGCTTTATAGTTTGGGGGCCCAGTTCCAGACTTTGTACTGGGGCCCCGCAGCTTCAAGGTACACCTCTGGATCAGGATAATGCTAGGCCATTCCAACCAGCCTGTGTGAGTGACCTGCAGTCGCTGGTAGTCGAAAAGTGGCCGCCCGGCCCCGGATGCGCGCTTCAGAGTGGACAGACAGCAGCGGACCCCCAATCACACAGGCCCGAGGCTTGCTATGCAGCATGGAATACCTCATTGGACTGCAGCACTCCACGCGGGCTGAGATACACGCTCCACGTGGGATGGGCAGTATTCGTCCATGAAGATCCAGGCCAATGCTTAGAGATGGAGCAACACTCGGGGAGCAAAGAACTCCAACGAACGGACGCCTACTTTACAAGGATGTATTGCTTTATTCAATGCATGGACACAGAAACAGTTCAACCGCTCGATTACAGACCGCAGTCAATACAGTAAAGGAAGAAATGTGTCTGTTTAATGTAAACTTGCATGGAGCTCGTTTGTCAGCCACTGACGGACTGAATGCTGCTGCTGCCGCCACCGCCGCTGCTGCTGCATGTCTGAAACGTGGTCTGACGTTACATGCACCACCAGGGATAAGGCCTTGCCTATAAGCATTCCCCAGCTGGCAAAAATGGAACCTCCCTGCCTATTCCTCACCATGGAAGAACGGAACCTACCTTTTTTTTAAAAAAAAAAAGAAAGCCACAACAGCAGCAGCCAACTAGATTTTGGTAGGCCGCTGTCTCCCCCTTGTGTGCTGCATAAAAAATGCACTCCACTAAAAATAACAATGATCCACGAAATAGAGCGTATGGAGAGAATGAGGCTTCTAGATGAGCCGTCAGGCTATGATAAATTGTATCACGCCTGGGCGATATGGATAGATGCCCGGAGCTCACCCCTATTTACTAGGTGGTTACAGACAGGGACATGTGAGTAACACGTTTAAATCACAATCGTAAAGAGAAACAACAATCCCGGAGCCCCCCCCCCCCTTTTTGTTTTTTTTTTCTCTGTCTCCCATGTCATAGATACCTACCCTCCCTTACCGCTCCCCCTCTTACCCTCCCCTCCTTCCCCTGTTTGTAGACCTTATAAAATATCACAGACAAACATTATATAGTTCAACTTGAAATTTATTTATTAAGTTTCATTGTCAAAGTTATTTTTACATTGCTTTGAGATAAGGCAAAAGTTTCCCCCCCTCCATGAAACCAATAAAACCTATATTGAATAAAATAAAAATGATGCCGTTACCGGTAGTTCTGCAGCTTCTTGGTGGAAATAAAGACCATCTCCCGTCTCCAGGCTGCAGCAGAGACTGACTAAAATGGCTGCCAAGCCCGGTATTAATGCTTCTAAATTGATGACATCACAAAAGAGTGACATCATCAGCCTTCCAAACACCTGGCTCATTTGCATACAGTATGTATGTATGTGAGTCTGTCTGTCTATCTATCTATCTATCTATCTATCTATCTATCTATCTATCTATCTATCTATCTATCCTATCTATCTTTATTAATTATGTAGAATATAGATATGGATTATTTCTGAATTATAGATTTTGTAGATATAGATTAAAGATAGATTTAAGATTGTTTATGTGTGTGTGTGTGTGTGTGTGTATATATGTAAATGTATGTATGTATGTATGTATGTATGTGTATATATATATATATAATGTAAAAAAAATATAAAATCTGTAGGTATGTATGGCGGAAAAAAAAGGCCTGCTGTATGTTTTTAAGTTCTTCGGATGACCATGCCGCTCTATTATTCTCCTTACTAGGGTCTACTAATGCCGGCCCAGGGGAAGGCAATAAAGCCCTATGGGGCCGAAGCCAATTTCCCTCATTTTAGGTAAAAAGTTTCCATCCGTCCCCACTCGAAATGCGGCCGGCCGAAGAGATCCCTCCAACCGACCGGCCGCCGCACCTTCAGAGACAAACTAGTGCTTGCTTCTAGTGTCATCGCCGGCTTAACCATCCTGTGTAGGGAGCTGACGAGTCCTGCAGCAGCAGCAGCAGCAGCAGCAGCAGGCTCTGCAAGCCTAGGATGCGTGAGCACGGTGCAAGAGGAAGGACTGAGGGTGTGAGGCTGGGCGCCGTTGAGAAGGCGTGGGGCGGGGCTATGCAAAGATTTAAAACTCTCCCAGCTGCCTGGGTGCATTGTGGGTGCGCCCAGAGTGCCGGCTGAGCGTGTTGCCTCAAGCCTTGGAAGTGGAGTTGGGCGGGCCGGGCTACAGGTGAAACCCGTTTCGGGTTATGGGTGTATGTGCAGGGGGTGCGCTCGCACCTGGGGCCCGGAGCCCTAGGGGGCCCATAAAGTCTCTCTTCCCCACATTGTAAACCAATGCTATCAAGGAAGCTTTATAGTTTGGGGGCCCAGTTCCAGACTTTGTACTGGGGCCCCGCAGCTTCAAGGTACACCTCTGGATCAGGATAATGCTAGGCCATTCCAACCAGCCTGTGTGAGTGACCTGCAGTCGCTGGTAGTCGAAAAGTGGCCGCCCGGCCGGCCCCGGATGCGCGCTTCAGAGTGGACAGACAGCAGCGGACCCCCAATCACACAGGCCCGAGGCTTGCTATGCAGCATGGAATACCTCATTGGACTGCAGCACTCCACGCGGGCTGAGATACACGCTCCACGTGGGATGGGCAGTATTCGTCCATGAAGATCCAGGCCAATGCTTAGAGATGGAGCAACACTCGGGGAGCAAAGAACTCCAACGAACGGACGCCTACTTTACAAGGATGTATTGCTTTATTCAATGCATGGACACAGAAACAGTTCAACC
This sequence comes from Eleutherodactylus coqui, assembly GCF_035609145.1. Taxonomy (NCBI): domain Eukaryota; kingdom Metazoa; phylum Chordata; class Amphibia; order Anura; family Eleutherodactylidae; genus Eleutherodactylus; species Eleutherodactylus coqui. Next base: position 262,784,212 of record NC_089841.1, on the reverse strand, counting down.
GCTCGATTACAGACCGCAGTCAATACAGTAAAGGAAGAAATGTGTCTGTTTAATGTAAACTTGCATGGAGCTCGTTTGTCAGCCACTGACGGACTGAATGCTGCTGCTGCCGCCACCGCCGCTGCTGCTGCATGTCTGAAACGTGGTCTGACGTTACATGCACCACCAGGGATAAGGCCTTGCCTATAAGCATTCCCCAGCTGGCAAAAATGGAACCTCCCTGCCTATTCCTCACCATGGAAGAACGGAACCTACCTTTTTTTTTAAAAAAAAAAGAAAGCCACAACAGCAGCAGCCAACTAGATTTTGGTAGGCCGCTGTCTCCCCCTTGTGTGCTGCATAAAAAATGCACTCCACTAAAAATAACAATGATCCACGAAATAGAGCGTATGGAGAGAATGAGGCTTCTAGATGAGCCGTCAGGCTATGATAAATTGTATCACGCCTGGGCGATATGGATAGATGCCCGGAGCTCACCCCTATTTACTAGGTGGTTACAGACAGGGACATGTGAGTAACACGTTTAAATCACAATCGTAAAGAGAAACAACAATCCCGGAGCCCCCCCCCCCCCCTTTTGTTTTTTTTTTCTCTGTCTCCCATGTCATAGATACCTACCCTCCCTTACCGCTCCCCCTCTTACCCTCCCCTCCTTCCCCTGTTTGTAGACCTTATAAAATATCACAGACAAACATTATATAGTTCAACTTGAAATTTATTTATTAAGTTTCATTGTCAAAGTTATTTTTACATTGCTTTGAGATAAGGCAAAAGTTTCCCCCCCTCCATGAAACCAATAAAACCTATATTGAATAAAATAAAAATGATGCCGTTACCGGTAGTTCTGCAGCTTCTTGGTGGAAATAAAGACCATCTCCCGTCTCCAGGCTGCAGCAGAGACTGACTAAAATGGCTGCCAAGCCCGGTATTAATGCTTCTAAATTGATGACATCACAAAAGAGTGACATCATCAGCCTTCCAAACACCTGGCTCATTTGCATACAGTATGTATGTATGTGAGTCTGTCTGTCTATCTATCTATCTATCTATCTATCTATCTATCTATCTATCTATCTATCTATCTATCTATCTATCTATCCTATCTATCTTTATTAATTATGTAGAATATAGATATGGATTATTTCTGAATTATAGATTTTGTAGATATAGATTAAAGATAGATTTAAGATTGTTTATGTGTGTGTGTGTGTGTGTGTGTATATATGTAAATGTATGTATGTATGTATGTATGTATGTATGTATGTATGTATGTATGTATGTGTGTGTGTGTATATATATATATATATAATGTAAAAAAAATATAAAATCTGTAGGTATGTATGGCGGAAAAAAAAGGCCTGCTGTATGTTTTTAAGTTCTTCGGATGACCATGCCGCTCTATTATTCTCCTTACTAGGGTCTACTAATGCCGGCCCAGGGGAAGGCAATAAAGCCCTATGGGGCCGAAGCCAATTTCCCTCATTTTAGGTAAAAAGTTTCCATCCGTCCCCACTCGAAATGCGGCCGGCCGAAGAGATCCCTCCAACCGACCGGCCGCCGCACCTTCAGAGACAAACTAGTGCTTGCTTCTAGTGTCATCGCCGGCTTAACCATCCTGTGTAGGGAGCTGACGAGTCCTGCAGCAGCAGCAGCAGCAGCAGCAGGCTCTGCAAGCCTAGGATGCGTGAGCACGGTGCAAGAGGAAGGACTGAGGGTGTGAGGCTGGGCGCCGTTGAGAAGGCGTGGGGCGGGGCTATGCAAAGATTTAAAACTCTCCCAGCTGCCTGGGTGCATTGTGGGTGCGCCCAGAGTGCCGGCTGAGCGTGTTGCCTCAAGCCTTGGAAGTGGAGTTGGGCGGGCCGGGCTACAGGTGAAACCCGTTTCGGGTTATGGGTGTATGTGCAGGGGGTGCGCTCGCACCTGGGGCCCGGAGCCCTAGGGGGCCCATAAAGTCTCTCTTCCCCACATTGTAAACCAATGCTATCAAGGAAGCTTTATAGTTTGGGGGCCCAGTTCCAGACTTTGTACTGGGGCCCCGCAGCTTCAAGGTACACCTCTGGATCAGGATAATGCTAGGCCATTCCAACCAGCCTGTGTGAGTGACCTGCAGTCGCTGGTAGTCGAAAAGTGGCCGCCCGGCCGGCCCCGGATGCGCGCTTCAGAGTGGACAGACAGCAGCGGACCCCCAATCACACAGGCCCGAGGCTTGCTATGCAGCATGGAATACCTCATTGGACTGCAGCACTCCACGCGGGCTGAGATACGCGCTCCACGTGGGATGGGCAGTATTCGTCCATGAAGATCCAGGCCAATGCTTAGAGATGGAGCAACACTCGGGGAGCAAAGAACTCCAACGAACGGACGCCTACTTTACAAGGATGTATTGCTTTATTCAATGCATGGACACAGAAACAGTTCAACCGCTCGATTACAGACCGCAGTCAATACAGTAAAGGAAGAAATGCGTCTGTTTAATGTAAACTTGCATGGAGCTCGTTTGTCAGCCACTGACGGACTGAATGCTGCTGCTGCCGCCACCGCCGCTGCTGCTGCATGTCTGAAACGTGGTCTGACGTTACATGCACCACCAGGGATAAGGCCTTGCCTATAAGCATTCCCCAGCTGGCAAAAATGGAACCTCCCTGCCTATTCCTCACCATGGAAGAACGGAACCTACCTTTTTTTTTAAAAAAAAAAGAAAGCCACAACAGCAGCAGCCAACTAGATTTTGGTAGGCCGCTGTCTCCCCCTTGTGTGCTGCATAAAAAATGCACTCCACTAAAAATAACAATGATCCACGAAATAGAGCGTATGGAGAGAATGAGGCTTCTAGATGAGCCGTCAGGCTATGATAAATTGTATCACGCCTGGGCGATATGGATAGATGCCCGGAGCTCACCCCTATTTACTAGGTGGTTACAGACAGGGACATGTGAGTAACACGTTTAAATCACAATCGTAAAGAGAAACAACAATCCCGGAGCCCCCCCCCCCCCCCCTTTTTGTTTTTTTTTTCTCTGTCTCCCATGTCATAGATACCTACCCTCCCTTACCGCTCCCCCTCTTACCCTCCCCTCCTTCCCCTGTTTGTAGACCTTATAAAATATCACAGACAAACATTATATAGTTCAACTTGAAATTTATTTATTAAGTTTCATTGTCAAAGTTATTTTTACATTGCTTTGAGATAAGGCAAAAGTTTCCCCCCCTCCATGAAACCAATAAAACCTATATTGAATAAAATAAAAATGATGCCGTTACCGGTAGTTCTGCAGCTTCTTGGTGGAAATAAAGACCATCTCCCGTCTCCAGGCTGCAGCAGAGACTGACTAAAATGGCTGCCAAGCCCGGTATTAATGCTTCTAAATTGATGACATCACAAAAGAGTGACATCATCAGCCTTCCAAACACCTGGCTCATTTGCATACAGTATGTATGTATGTGAGTCTGTCTGTCTATCTATCTATCTATCTATCTATCTATCTATCCTATCTATCTTTATTAATTATGTAGAATATAGATATGGATTATTTCTGAATTATAGATTTTGTAGATATAGATTAAAGATAGATTTAAGATTGTTTATGTGTGTGTGCATGTGTGTGTGTATATATGTAAATGTATGTATGTATGTATGTATGTATGTATGTATATATATATATATATATATATATATATATATATATATATATATAATGTAAAAAAAATATAAAATCTGTAGGTATGTATGGCGGAAAAAAAAGGCCTGCTGTATGTTTTTAAGTTCTTCGGATGACCATGCCGCTCTATTATTCTCCTTACTAGGGTCTACTAATGCCGGCCCAGGGGAAGGCAATAAAGCCCTATGGGGCCGAAGCCAATTTCCCTCATTTTAGGTAAAAAGTTTCCATCCGTCCCCACTCGAAATGCGGCCGGCCGAAGAGATCCCTCCAACCGACCGGCCGCCGCACCTTCAGAGACAAACTAGTGCTTGCTTCTAGTGTCATCGCCGGCTTAACCATCCTGTGTAGGGAGCTGACGAGTCCTGCAGCAGCAGCAGCAGCAGCAGCAGCAGCAGGCTCTGCAAGCCTAGGATGCGTGAGCACGGTGCAAGAGGAAGGACTGAGGGTGTGAGGCTGGGCGCCGTTGAGAAGGCGTGGGGCGGGGCTATGCAAAGATTTAAAACTCTCCCAGCTGCCTGGGTGCATTGTGGGTGCGCCCAGAGTGCCGGCTGAGCGTGTTGCCTCAAGCCTTGGAAGTGGAGTTGGGCGGGCCGGGCTACAGGTGAAACCCGTTTCGGGTTATGGGTGTATGTGCAGGGGGTGCGCTCGCACCTGGGGCCCGGAGCCCTAGGGGGCCCATAAAGTCTCTCTTCCCCACATTGTAAACCAATGCTATCAAGGAAGCTTTATAGTTTGGGGGCCCAGTTCCAGACTTTGTACTGGGGCCCCGCAGCTTCAAGGTACACCTCTGGATCAGGATAATGCTAGGCCATTCCAACCAGCCTGTGTGAGTGACCTGCAGTCGCTGGTAGTCAAAGTGGCCGCCCGGCCGGCCCCGGATGCGCGCTTCAGAGTGGACAGACAGCAGCGGACCCCCAATCACACAGGCCCGAGGCTTGCTATGCAGCATGGAATACCTCATTGGACTGCAGCACTCCACGCGGGCTGAGATACACGCTCCACGTGGGATGGGCAGTATTCGTCCATGAAGATCCAGGCCAATGCTTAGAGATGGAGCAACACTCGGGGAGCAAAGAACTCCAACGAACGGACGCCTACTTTACAAGGATGTATTGCTTTATTCAATGCATGGACACAGAAACAGTTCAACCGCTCGATTACAGACCGCAGTCAATACAGTAAAGGAAGAAATGTGTCTGTTTAATGTAAACTTGCATGGAGCTCGTTTGTCAGCCACTGACGGACTGAATGCTGCTGCTGCCGCCACCGCCGCTGCTGCTGCATGTCTGAAACGTGGTCTGACGTTACATGCACCACCAGGGATAAGGCCTTGCCTATAAGCATTCCCCAGCTGGCAAAAATGGAACCTCCCTGCCTATTCCTCACCATGGAAGAACGGAACCTACCTTTTTTTTTAAAAAAAAAAGAAAGCCACAACAGCAGCAGCCAACTAGGTTTTGGTAGGCCGCTGTCTCCCCCTTGTGTGCTGCATAAAAAATGCACTCCACTAAAAATAACAATGATCCACGAAATAGAGCGTATGGAGAGAATGAGGCTTCTAGATGAGCCGTCAGGCTATGATAAATTGTATCACGCCTGGGCGATATGGATAGATGCCCGGAGCTCACCCCTATTTACTAGGTGGTTACAGACAGGGACATGTGAGTAACACGTTTAAATCACAATCGTAAAGAGAAACAACAATCCCGGAGCCCCCCCCCCCCTTTTTGTTTTTTTTTTCTCTGTCTCCCATGTCATAGATACCTACCCTCCCTTACCGCTCCCCCTCTTACCCTCCCCTCCTTCCCCTGTTTGTAGACCTTATAAAATATCACAGACAAACATTATATAGTTCAACTTGAAATTTATTTATTAAGTTTCATTGTCAAAGTTATTTTTACATTGCTTTGAGATAAGGCAAAAGTTTCCCCCCCCCTCCATGAAACCAATAAAACCTATATTGAATAAAATAAAAATGATGCCGTTACCGGTAGTTCTGCAGCTTCTTGGTGGAAATAAAGACCATCTCCCGTCTCCAGGCTGCAGCAGAGACTGACTAAAATGGCTGCCAAGCCCGGTATTAATGCTTCTAAATTGATGACATCACAAAAGAGTGACATCATCAGCCTTCCAAACACCTGGCTCATTTGCATACAGTATGTATGTATGTGAGTCTGTCTGTCTATCTATCTATCTATCTATCTATCTATCCTATCTATCTTTATTAATTATGTAGAATATAGATATGGATTATTTCTGAATTATAGATTTTGTAGATATAGATTAAAGATAGATTTAAGATTGTTTATGTGTGTGTGCATGTGTGTGTGTGTGTGTGTGTGTGTATATATGTAAATGTATGTATGTATGTATGTATGTATGTGTATATATATATATATATATATATATAATGTAAAAAAAATATAAAATCTGTAGGTATGTATGGCGGAAAAAAAAGGCCTGCTGTATGTTTTTAAGTTCTTCGGATGACCATGCCGCTCTATTATTCTCCTTACTAGGGTCTACTAATGCCGGCCCAGGGGAAGGCAATAAAGCCCTATGGGGCCGAAGCCAATTTCCCTCATTTTAGGTAAAAAGTTTCCATCCGTCCCCACTCGAAATGCGGCCGGCCGAAGAGATCCCTCCAACCGACCGGCCGCCGCACCTTCAGAGACAAACTAGTGCTTGCTTCTAGTGTCATCGCCGGCTTAACCATCCTGTGTAGGGAGCTGACGAGTCCTGCAGCAGCAGCAGCAGCAGCAGGCTCTGCAAGCCTAGGATGCGTGAGCACGGTGCAAGAGGAAGGACTGAGGGTGTGAGGCTGGGCGCCGTTGAGAAGGCGTGGGGCGGGGCTATGCAAAGATTTAAAACTCTCCCAGCTGCCTGGGTGCATTGTGGGTGCGCCCAGAGTGCCGGCTGAGCGTGTTGCCTCAAGCCTTGGAAGTGGAGTTGGGCGGGCCGGGCTACAGGTGAAACCCGTTTCGGGTTATGGGTGTATGTGCAGGGGGTGCGCTCGCACCTGGGGCCCGGAGCCCTAGGGGGCCCATAAAGTCTCTCTTCCCCACATTGTAAACCAATGCTATCAAGGAAGCTTTATAGTTTGGGGGCCCAGTTCCAGACTTTGTACTGGGGCCCCGCAGCTTCAAGGTACACCTCTGGATCAGGATAATGCTAGGCCATTCCAACCAGCCTGTGTGAGTGACCTGCAGTCGCTGGTAGTCGAAAAGTGGCCGCCCGGCCGGCCCCGAATGCGCGCTTCAGAGTGGACAGACAGCAGCGGACCCCCAATCACACAGGCCCGAGGCTTGCTATGCAGCATGGAATACCTCATTGGACTGCAGCACTCCACGCGGGCTGAGATACACGCTCCACGTGGGATGGGCAGTATTCGTCCATGAAGATCCAGGCCAATGCTTAGAGATGGAGCAACACTCGGGGAGCAAAGAACTCCAACGAACGGACGCCTACTTTACAAGGATGTATTGCTTTATTCAATGCATGGACACAGAAACAGTTCAACCGCTCGATTACAGACCGCAGTCAATACAGTAAAGGAAGAAATGTGTCTGTTTAATGTAAACTTGCATGGAGCTCGTTTGTCAGCCACTGACGGACTGAATGCTGCTGCTGCCGCCACCGCCGCTGCTGCTGCATGTCTGAAACGTGGTCTGACGTTACATGCACCACCAGGGATAAGGCCTTGCCTATAAGCATTCCCCAGCTGGCAAAAATGGAACCTCCCTGCCTATTCCTCACCATGGAAGAACGGAACCTACCTTTCTTTTTAAAAAAAAAAGAAAGCCACAACAGCAGCAGCCAACTAGATTTTGGTAGGCCGCTGTCTCCCCCTTGTGTGCTGCATAAAAAATGCACTCCACTAAAAATAACAATGATCCACGAAATAGAGCGTATGGAGAGAATGAGGCTTCTAGATGAGCCGTCAGGCTATGATAAATTGTATCACGCCTGGGCGATATGGATAGATGCCCGGAGCTCACCCCTATTTACTAGGTGGTTACAGACAGGGACATGTGAGTAACACGTTTAAATCACAATCGTAAAGAGAAACAACAATCCCGGAGCCCCCCCCCCCCTTTTTGTTTTTTTTTTCTCTGTCTCCCATGTCATAGATACCTACCCTCCCTTACCGCTCCCCCTCTTACCCTCCCCTCCTTCCCCTGTTTGTAGACCTTATAAAATATCACAGACAAACATTATATAGTTCAACTTGAAATTTATTTATTAAGTTTCATTGTCAAAGTTATTTTTACATTGCTTTGAGATAAGGCAAAAGTTTCCCCCCCTCCATGAAACCAATAAAACCTATATTGAATAAAATAAAAATGATGCCGTTACCGGTAGTTCTGCAGCTTCTTGGTGGAAATAAAGACCATCTCCCGTCTCCAGGCTGCAGCAGAGACTGACTAAAATGGCTGCCAAGCCCGGTATTAATGCTTCTAAATTGATGACATCACAAAAGAGTGACATCATCAGCCTTCCAAACACCTGGCTCATTTGCATACAGTATGTATGTATGTGAGTCTGTCTGTCTATCTATCTATCTATCTATCTATCTATCTATCTATCTATCTATCTATCTATCTATCTATCCTATCTATCTTTATTAATTATGTAGAATATAGATATGGATTATTTCTGAATTATAGATTTTGTAGATATAGATTAAAGATAGATTTAAGATTGTTTATGTGTGTGTGCATGTGTGTGTGTGTGTGTGTGTGTGTGTGTGTATATATGTAAATATATATATATATGTGTGTGTATATATATATATATATATATAATGTAAAAAAAATATAAAATCTGTAGGTATGTATGGCGGAAAAAAAAGGCCTGCTGTATGTTTTTAAGTTCTTCGGATGACCATGCCGCTCTATTATTCTCCTTACTAGGGTCTACTAATGCCGGCCCAGGGGAAGGCAATAAAGCCCTATGGGGCCGAAGCCAATTTCCCTCATTTTAGGTAAAAAGTTTCCATCCGTCCCCACTCGAAATGCGGCCGGCCGAAGAGATCCCTCCAACCGACCGGCCGCCGCACCTTCAGAGACAAACTAGTGCTTGCTTCTAGTGTCATCGCCGGCTTAACCATCCTGTGTAGGGAGCTGACGAGTCCTGCAGCAGCAGCAGCAGCAGCAGCAGGCTCTGCAAGCCTAGGATGCGTGAGCACGGTGCAAGAGGAAGGACTGAGGGTGTGAGGCTGGGCGCCGTTGAGAAGGCGTGGGGCGGGGCTATGCAAAGATTTAAAACTCTCCCAGCTGCCTGGGTGCATTGTGGGTGCGCCCAGAGTGCCGGCTGAGCGTGTTGCCTCAAGCCTTGGAAGTGGAGTTGGGCGGGCCGGGCTACAGGTGAAACCCGTTTCGGGTTATGGGTGTATGTGCAGGGGGTGCGCTTGCACCTGGGGCCCGGAGCCCTAGGGGGCCCATAAAGTCTCTCTTCCCCACATTGTAAACCAATGCTATCAAGGAAGCTTTATAGTTTGGGGGCCCAGTTCCAGACTTTGTACTGGGGCCCCGCAGCTTCAAGGTACACCTCTGGATCAGGATAATGCTAGGCCATTCCAACCAGCCTGTGTGAGTGACCTGCAGTCGCTGGTAGTCGAAAAGTGGCCGCCCGGCCGGCCCCGGATGCGCGCTTCAGAGTGGACAGACAGCAGCGGACCCCCAATCACACAGGCCCGAGGCTTGCTATGCAGCATGGAATACCTCATTGGACTGCAGCACTCCACGCGGGCTGAGATACACGCTCCACGTGGGATGGGCAGTATTCGTCCATGAAGATCCAGGCCAATGCTTAGAGATGGAGCAACACTCGGGGAGCAAAGAACTCCAACGAACGGACGCCTACTTTACAAGGATGTATTGCTTTATTCAATGCATGGACACAGAAACAGTTCAACCGCTCGATTACAGACCGCAGTCAATACAGTAAAGGAAGAAATGTGTCTGTTTAATGTAAACTTGCATGGAGCTCGTTTGTCAGCCACTGACGGACTGAATGCTGCTGCTGCCGCCACCGCCGCTGCTGCTGCATGTCTGAAACGTGGTCTGACGTTACATGCACCACCAGGGATAAGGCCTTGCCTATAAGCATTCCCCAGCTGGCAAAAATGGAACCTCCCTGCCTATTCCTCACCATGGAAGAACGGAACCTACCTTTTTTTTTAAAAAAAAAAGAAAGCCACAACAGCAGCAGCCAACTAGATTTTGGTAGGCCGCTGTCTCCCCCTTGTGTGCTGCATAAAAAATGCACTCCACTAAAAATAACAATGATCCACGAAATAGAGCGTATGGAGAGAATGAGGCTTCTAGATGAGCCGTCAGGCTATGATAAATTGTATCACGCCTGGGCGATATGGATAGATGCCCGGAGCTCACCCCTATTTACTAGGTGGTTACAGACAGGGACATGTGAGTAACACGTTTAAATCACAATCGTAAAGAGAAACAACAATCCCGGAGCCCCCCCCCCCCCTTTTTGTTTTTTTTTTCTCTGTCTCCCATGTCATAGATACCTACCCTCCCTTACCGCTCCCCCTCTTACCCTCCCCTCCTTCCCCTGTTTGTAGACCTTATAAAATATCACAGACAAACATTATATAGTTCAACTTGAAATTTATTTATTAAGTTTCATTGTCAAAGTTATTTTTACATTGCTTTGAGATAAGGCAAAAGTTTCCCCCCCTCCATGAAACCAATAAAACCTATATTGAATAAAATAAAAATGATGCCGTTACCGGTAGTTCTGCAGCTTCTTGGTGGAAATAAAGACCATCTCCCGTCTCCAGGCTGCAGCAGAGACTGACTAAAATGGCTGCCAAGCCCGGTATTAATGCTTCTAAATTGATGACATCACAAAAGAGTGACATCATCAGCCTTCCAAACACCTGGCTCATTTGCATACAGTATGTATGTATGTGAGTCTGTCTGTCTATCTATCTATCTATCTATCTATCTATCTATCTATCTATCTATCTATCTATCTATCCTATCTATCTTTATTAATTATGTAGAATATAGATATGGATTATTTCTGAATTATAGATTTTGTAGATATAGATTAAAGATAGATTTAAGATTGTTTATGTGTGTGTGCATGTGTGTGTGTATATATGTAAATGTATGTATGTATGTATGTATGTATGTATGTATGTATGTATGTGTATATATATATATATATATATATATATATATATAATGTAAAAAAAATATAAAATCTGTAGGTATGTATGGCGGAAAAAAAAGGCCTGCTGTATGTTTTTAAGTTCTTCGGATGACCATGCCGCTCTATTATTCTCCTTACTAGGGTCTACTAATGCCGGCCCAGGGGAAGGCAATAAAGCCCTATGGGGCCGAAGCCAATTTCCCTCATTTTAGGTAAAAAGTTTCCATCCGTCCCCACTCGAAATGTGGCCGGCCGAAGAGATCCCTCCAACCGACCGGCCGCCGCACCTTCAGAGACAAACTAGTGCTTGCTTCTAGTGTCATCGCCGGCTTAACCATCCTGTGTAGGGAGCTGACGAGTCCTGCAGCAGCAGCAGCAGCAGCAGCAGCAGGCTCTGCAAGCCTAGGATGCGTGAGCACGGTGCAAGAGGAAGGACTGAGGGTGTGAGGCTGGGCGCCGTTGAGAAGGCGTGGGGCGGGGCTATGCAAAGATTTAAAACTCTCCCAGCTGCCTGGGTGCATTGTGGGTGCGCCCAGAGTGCCGGCTGAGCGTGTTGCCTCAAGCCTTGGAAGTGGAGTTGGGCGGGCCGGGCTACAGGTGAAACCCGTTTCGGGTTATGGGTGTATGTGCAGGGGGTGCGCTCGCACCTGGGGCCCGGAGCCCTAGGGGGCCCATAAAGTCTCTCTTCCCCACATTGTAAACCAATGCTATCAAGGAAGCTTTATAGTTTGGGGGCCCAGTTCCAGACTTTGTACTGGGGCCCCGCAGCTTCAAGGTACACCTCTGGATCAGGATAATGCTAGGCCATTCCAACCAGCCTGTGTGAGTGACCTGCAGTCGCTGGTAGTCGAAAAGTGGCCGCCCGGCCGGCCCCGGATGCGCGCTTCAGAGTGGACAGACAGCAGCGGACCCCCAATCACACAGGCCCGAGGCTTGCTATGCAGCATGGAATACCTCATTGGACTGCAGCACTCCACGCGGGCTGAGATACACGCTCCACGTGGGATGGGCAGTATTCGTCCATGAAGATCCAGGCCAATGCTTAGAGATGGAGCAACACTCGGGGAGCAAAGAACTCCAACGAACGGACGCCTACTTTACAAGGATGTATTGCTTTATTCAATGCATGGACACAGAAACAGTTCAACCGCTCGATTACAGACCGCAGTCAATACAGTAAAGGAAGAAATGTGTCTGTTTAATGTAAACTTGCATGGAGCTCGTTTGTCAGCCACTGACGGACTGAATGCTGCTGCTGCCGCCACCGCCGCTGCTGCTGCATGTCTGAAACGTGGTCTGACGTTACATGCACCACCAGGGATAAGGCCTTGCCTATAAGCATTCCCCAGCTGGCAAAAATGGAACCTCCCTGCCTATTCCTCACCATGGAAGAACGGAACCTACCTTTTTTTTTAAAAAAAAAAGAAAGCCACAACAGCAGCAGCCAACTAGATTTTGGTAGGCCGCTGTCTCCCCCTTGTGTGCTGCATAAAAAATGCACTCCACTAAAAATAACAATGATCCACGAAATAGAGCGTATGGAGAGAATGAGGCTTCTAGATGAGCCGTCAGGCTATGATAAATTGTATCACGCCTGGGCGATATGGATAGATGCCCGGAGCTCACCCCTATTTACTAGGTGGTTACAGACAGGGACATGTGAGTAACACGTTTAAATCACAATCGTAAAGAGAAACAACAATCCCGGAGCCCCCCCCCCCCTTTTTGTTTTTTTTTTCTCTGTCTCCCATGTCATAGATACCTACCCTCCCTTACCGCTCCCCCTCTTACCCTCCCCTCCTTCCCCTGTTTGTAGACCTTATAAAATATCACAGACAAACATTATATAGTTCAACTTGAAATTTATTTATTAAGTTTCATTGTCAAAGTTATTTTTACATTGCTTTGAGATAAGGCAAAAGTTTCCCCCCCCCTCCATGAAACCAATAAAACCTATATTGAATAAAATAAAAATGATGCCGTTACCGGTAGTTCTGCAGCTTCTTGGTGGAAATAAAGACCATCTCCCGTCTCCAGGCTGCAGCAGAGACTGACTAAAATGGCTGCCAAGCCCGGTATTAATGCTTCTAAATTGATGACATCACAAAAGAGTGACATCATCAGCCTTCCAAACACCTGGCTCATTTGCATACAGTATGTATGTATGTGAGTCTGTCTGTCTATCTATCTATCTATCTATCTATCTATCTATCCTATCTATCTTTATTAATTATGTAGAATATAGATATGGATTATTTCTGAATTATAGATTTTGTAGATATAGATTAAAGATAGATTTAAGATTGTTTATGTGTGTGTGCATGTGTATGTGTGTGTGTATATATGTAAATGTATGTATGTATGTATGTATGTATGTGTATATGTGTATATATATATATATATATATATATATATAATGTAAAAAAAATATAAAATCTGTAGGTATGTATGGCGGAAAAAAAAGGCCTGCTGTATGTTTTTAAGTTCTTCGGATGACCATGCCGCTCTATTATTCTCCTTACTAGGGTCTACTAATGCCGGCCCAGGGGAAGGCAATAAAGCCCTATGGGGCCGAAGCCAATTTCCCTCATTTTAGGTAAAAAGTTTCCATCCGTCCCCACTCGAAATGCGGCCGGCCGAAGAGATCCCTCCAACCGACCGGCCGCCGCACCTTCAGAGACAAACTAGTGCTTGCTTCTAGTGTCATCGCCGGCTTAACCATCCTGTGTAGGGAGCTGACGAGTCCTGCAGCAGCAGCAGCAGCAGCAGGCTCTGCAAGCCTAGGATGCGTGAGCACGGTGCAAGAGGAAGGACTGAGGGTGTGAGGCTGGGCGCCGTTGAGAAGGCGTGGGGCGGGGCTATGCAAAGATTTAAAACTCTCCCAGCTGCCTGGGTGCATTGTGGGTGCGCCCAGAGTGCCGGCTGAGCGTGTTGCCTCAAGCCTTGGAAGTGGAGTTGGGCGGGCCGGGCTACAGGTGAAACCCGTTTCGGGTTATGGGTGTATGTGCAGGGGGTGCGCTCGCACCTGGGGCCCGGAGCCCTAGGGGGCCCATAAAGTCTCTCTTCCCCACATTGTAAACCAATGCTATCAAGGAAGCTTTATAGTTTGGGGGCCCAGTTCCAGACTTTGTACTGGGGCCCCGCAGCTTCAAGGTACACCTCTGGATCAGGATAATGCTAGGCCATTCCAACCAGCCTGTGTGAGTGACCTGCAGTCGCTGGTAGTCGAAAAGTGGCCGCCCGGCCGGCCCCGAATGCGCGCTTCAGAGTGGACAGACAGCAGCGGACCCCCAATCACACAGGCCCGAGGCTTGCTATGCAGCATGGAATACCTCATTGGACTGCAGCACTCCACGCGGGCTGAGATACACGCTCCACGTGGGATGGGCAGTATTCGTCCATGAAGATCCAGGCCAATGCTTAGAGATGGAGCAACACTCGGGGAGCAAAGAACTCCAACGAACGGACGCCTACTTTACAAGGATGTATTGCTTTATTCAATGCATGGACACAGAAACAGTTCAACCGCTCGATTACAGACCGCAGTCAATACAGTAAAGGAAGAAATGTGTCTGTTTAATGTAAACTTGCATGGAGCTCGTTTGTCAGCCACTGACGGACTGAATGCTGCTGCTGCCGCCACCGCCGCTGCTGCTGCATGTCTGAAACGTGGTCTGACGTTACATGCACCACCAGGGATAAGGCCTTGCCTATAAGCATTCCCCAGCTGGCAAAAATGGAACCTCCCTGCCTATTCCTCACCATGGAAGAACGGAACCTACCTTTCTTTTTAAAAAAAAAAGAAAGCCACAACAGCAGCAGCCAACTAGATTTTGGTAGGCCGCTGTCTCCCCCTTGTGTGCTGCATAAAAAATGCACTCCACTAAAAATAACAATGATCCACGAAATAGAGCGTATGGAGAGAATGAGGCTTCTAGATGAGCCGTCAGGCTATGATAAATTGTATCACGCCTGGGCGATATGGATAGATGCCCGGAGCTCACCCCTATTTACTAGGTGGTTACAGACAGGGACATGTGAGTAACACGTTTAAATCACAATCGTAAAGAGAAACAACAATCCCGGAGCCCCCCCCCCCCCTTTTTGTTTTTTTTTTCTCTGTCTCCCATGTCATAGATACCTACCCTCCCTTACCGCTCCCCCTCTTACCCTCCCCTCCTTCCCCTGTTTGTAGACCTTATAAAATATCACAGACAAACATTATATAGTTCAACTTGAAATTTATTTATTAAGTTTCATTGTCAAAGTTATTTTTACATTGCTTTGAGATAAGGCAAAAGTTTCCCCCCCTCCATGAAACCAATAAAACCTATATTGAATAAAATAAAAATGATGCCGTTACCGGTAGTTCTGCAGCTTCTTGGTGGAAATAAAGACCATCTCCCGTCTCCAGGCTGCAGCAGAGACTGACTAAAATGGCTGCCAAGCCCGGTATTAATGCTTCTAAATTGATGACATCACAAAAGAGTGACATCATCAGCCTTCCAAACACCTGGCTCATTTGCATACAGTATGTATGTATGTGAGTCTGTCTGTCTATCTATCTATCTATCTATCTATCTATCCATCTTTATTAATTATGTAGAATATAGATATGGATTATTTCTGAATTATAGATTTTGTAGATATAGATTAAAGATAGATTTAAGATTGTTTATGTGTGTGTGCATGTGTGTGTGTGTGTGTGTGTGTATATATGTAAATGTATGTATGTATGTATGTATGTATGTATGTATGTATGTATGTATATATATATATATATATATATATATATATATATATATATATAATGTAAAAAAAATATAAAATCTGTAGGTATGTATGGCGGAAAAAAAAGGCCTGCTGTATGTTTTTAAGTTCTTCGGATGACCATGCCGCTCTATTATTCTCCTTACTAGGGTCTACTAATGCCGGCCCAGGGGAAGGCAATAAAGCCCTATGGGGCCGAAGCCAATTTCCCTCATTTTAGGTAAAAAGTTTCCATCCGTCCCCACTCGAAATGCGGCCGGCCGAAGAGATCCCTCCAACCGACCGGCCGCCGCACCTTCAGAGACAAACTAGTGCTTGCTTCTAGTGTCATCGCCGGCTTAACCATCCTGTGTAGGGAGCTGACGAGTCCTGCAGCAGCAGCAGCAGCAGCAGCAGCAGGCTCTGCAAGCCTAGGATGCGTGAGCACGGTGCAAGAGGAAGGACTGAGGGTGTGAGGCTGGGCGCCGTTGAGAAGGCGGGGGGCGGGGCTATGCAAAGATTTAAAACTCTCCCAGCTGCCTGGGTGCATTGTGGGTGCGCCCAGAGTGCCGGCTGAGCGTGTTGCCTCAAGCCTTGGAAGTGGAGTTGGGCGGGCCGGGCTACAGGTGAAACCCGTTTCGGGTTATGGGTGTATGTGCAGGGGGTGCGCTCGCACCTGGGGCCCGGAGCCCTAGGGGGCCCATAAAGTCTCTCTTCCCCACATTGTAAACCAATGCTATCAAGGAAGCTTTATAGTTTGGGGGCCCAGTTCCAGACTTTGTACTGGGGCCCCGCAGCTTCAAGGTACACCTCTGGATCAGGATAATGCTAGGCCATTCCAACCAGCCTGTGTGAGTGACCTGCAGTCGCTGGTAGTCGAAAAGTGGCCGCCCGGCCGGCCCCGGATGCGCGCTTCAGAGTGGACAGACAGCAGCGGACCCCCAATCACACAGGCCCGAGGCTTGCTATGCAGCATGGAATACCTCATTGGACTGCAGCACTCCACGCGGGCTGAGATACACGCTCCACGTGGGATGGGCAGTATTCGTCCATGAAGATCCAGGCCAATGCTTAGAGATGGAGCAACACTCGGGGAGCAAAGAACTCCAACGAACGGACGCCTACTTTACAAGGATGTATTGCTTTATTCAATGCATGGACACAGAAACAGTTCAACCGCTCGATTACAGACCGCAGTCAATACAGTAAAGGAAGAAATGTGTCTGTTTAATGTAAACTTGCATGGAGCTCGTTTGTCAGCCACTGACGGACTGAATGCTGCTGCTGCCGCCACCGCCGCTGCTGCTGCATGTCTGAAACGTGGTCTGACGTTACATGCACCACCAGGGATAAGGCCTTGCCTATAAGCATTCCCCAGCTGGCAAAAATGGAACCTCCCTGCCTATTCCTCACCATGGAAGAACGGAACCTACCTTTCTTTTTAAAAAAAAAAGAAAGCCACAACAGCAGCAGCCAACTAGATTTTGGTAGGCCGCTGTCTCCCCCTTGTGTGCTGCATAAAAAATGCACTCCACTAAAAATAACAATGATCCACGAAATAGAGCGTATGGAGAGAATGAGGCTTCTAGATGAGCCGTCAGGCTATGATAAATTGTATCACGCCTGGGCGATATGGATAGATGCCCGGAGCTCACCCCTATTTACTAGGTGGTTACAGACAGGGACATGTGAGTAACACGTTTAAATCACAATCGTAAAGAGAAACAACAATCCCGGAGCCCCCCCCCCCCCTTTTTGTTTTTTTTTTCTCTGTCTCCCATGTCATAGATACCTACCCTCCCTTACCGCTCCCCCTCTTACCCTCCCCTCCTTCCCCTGTTTGTAGACCTTATAAAATATCACAGACAAACATTATATAGTTCAACTTGAAATTTATTTATTAAGTTTCATTGTCAAAGTTATTTTTACATTGCTTTGAGATAAGGCAAAAGTTTCCCCCCCTCCATGAAACCAATAAAACCTATATTGAATAAAATAAAAATGATGCCGTTACCGGTAGTTCTGCAGCTTCTTGGTGGAAATAAAGACCATCTCCCGTCTCCAGGCTGCAGCAGAGACTGACTAAAATGGCTGCCAAGCCCGGTATTAATGCTTCTAAATTGATGACATCACAAAAGAGTGACATCATCAGCCTTCCAAACACCTGGCTCATTTGCATACAGTATGTATGTATGTGAGTCTGTCTGTCTATCTATCTATCTATCTATCTATCTATCTATCTATCTATCTATCTATCTATCTATCCATCTTTATTAATTATGTAGAATATAGATATGGATTATTTCTGAATTATAGATTTTGTAGATATAGATTAAAGATAGATTTAAGATTGTTTATGTGTGTGTGCATGTGTGTGTGTGTGTGTGTGTGTGTATATATGTAAATGTATGTATGTATGTATGTATGTATGTATGTATGTATGTATGTATGTGTATATATATATATATATATATATATATATATATAATGTAAAAAAAATATAAAATCTGTAGGTATGTATGGCGGAAAAAAAAGGCCTGCTGTATGTTTTTAAGTTCTTCGGATGACCATGCCGCTCTATTATTCTCCTTACTAGGGTCTACTAATGCCGGCCCAGGGGAAGGCAATAAAGCCCTATGGGGCCGAAGCCAATTTCCCTCATTTTAGGTAAAAAGTTTCCATCCGTCCCCACTCGAAATGCGGCCGGCCGAAGAGATCCCTCCAACCGACCGGCCGCCGCACCTTCAGAGACAAACTAGTGCTTGCTTCTAGTGTCATCGCCGGCTTAACCATCCTGTGTAGGGAGCTGACGAGTCCTGCAGCAGCAGCAGCAGGCTCTGCAAGCCTAGGATGCGTGAGCACGGTGCAAGAGGAAGGACTGAGGGTGTGAGGCTGGGCGCCGTTGAGAAGGCGTGGGGCGGGGCTATGCAAAGATTTAAAACTCTCCCAGCTGCCTGGGTGCATTGTGGGTGCGCCCAGAGTGCCGGCTGAGCGTGTTGCCTCAAGCCTTGGAAGTGGAGTTGGGCGGGCCGGGCTACAGGTGAAACCCGTTTCGGGTTATGGGTGTATGTGCAGGGGGTGCGCTCGCACCTGGGGCCCGGAGCCCTAGGGGGCCCATAAAGTCTCTCTTCCCCACATTGTAAACCAATGCTATCAAGGAAGCTTTATAGTTTGGGGGCCCAGTTCCAGACTTTGTACTGGGGCCCCGCAGCTTCAAGGTACACCTCTGGATCAGGATAATGCTAGGCCATTCCAACCAGCCTGTGTGAGTGACCTGCAGTCGCTGGTAGTCGAAAAGTGGCCGCCCGGCCGGCCCCGGATGCGCGCTTCAGAGTGGACAGACAGCAGCGGACCCCCAATCACACAGGCCCGAGGCTTGCTATGCAGCATGGAATACCTCATTGGACTGCAGCACTCCACGCGGGCTGAGATACACGCTCCACGTGGGATGGGCAGTATTCGTCCATGAAGATCCAGGCCAATGCTTAGAGATGGAGCAACACTCGGGGAGCAAAGAACTCCAACGAACGGACGCCTACTTTACAAGGATGTATTGCTTTATTCAATGCATGGACACAGAAACAGTTCAACCGCTCGATTACAGACCGCAGTCAATACAGTAAAGGAAGAAATGTGTCTGTTTAATGTAAACTTGCATGGAGCTCGTTTGTCAGCCACTGACGGACTGAATGCTGCTGCTGCCGCCACCGCCGCTGCTGCTGCATGTCTGAAACGTGGTCTGACGTTACATGCACCACCAGGGATAAGGCCTTGCCTATAAGCATTCCCCAGCTGGCAAAAATGGAACCTCCCTGCCTACTCCTCACCATGGAAGAACGGAACCTACCTTTCTTTTTAAAAAAAAAAGAAAGCCACAACAGCAGCAGCCAACTAGGTTTTGGTAGGCCGCTGTCTCCCCCTTGTGTGCTGCATAAAAAATGCACTCCACTAAAAATAACAATGATCCACGAAATAGAGCGTATGGAGAGAATGAGGCTTCTAGATGAGCCGTCAGGCTATGATAAATTGTATCACGCCTGGGCGATATGGATAGATGCCCGGAGCTCACCCCTATTTACTAGGTGGTTACAGACAGGGACATGTGAGTAACACGTTTAAATCACAATCGTAAAGAGAAACAACAATCCCGGAGCCCCCCCCCCCCCTTTTTGTTTTTTTTTTCTCTGTCTCCCATGTCATAGATACCTACCCTCCCTTACCGCTCCCCCTCTTACCCTCCCCTCCTTCCCCTGTTTGTAGACCTTATAAAATATCACAGACAAACATTATATAGTTCAACTTGAAATTTATTTATTAAGTTTCATTGTCAAAGTTATTTTTACATTGCTTTGAGATAAGGCAAAAGTTTCCCCCCCTCCATGAAACCAATAAAACCTATATTGAATAAAATAAAAATGATGCCGTTACCGGTAGTTCTGCAGCTTCTTGGTGGAAATAAAGACCATCTCCCGTCTCCAGGCTGCAGCAGAGACTGACTAAAATGGCTGCCAAGCCCGGTATTAATGCTTCTAAATTGATGACATCACAAAAGAGTGACATCATCAGCCTTCCAAACACCTGGCTCATTTGCATACAGTATGTATGTATGTGAGTCTGTCTGTCTATCTATCTATCTATCTATCTATCTATCTATCTATCTATCTATCTATCTATCTATCTATCTATCTATCTATCCTATCTATCTTTATTAATTATGTAGAATATAGATATGGATTATTTCTGAATTATAGATTTTGTAGATATAGATTAAAGATAGATTTAAGATTGTTTATGTGTGTGTGCATGTGTGTGTGTGTGTGTGTGTGTGTGTATATATGTAAATATATATATATATGTGTGTGTATATATGTATATATGTGTGTGTGTGTGTGTGTGTGTGTGTGCATATATATATATATATATATATATATATATATATATATATATATATATATTTATATATATATATATATATAATGTAAAAAAAATATAAAATCTGTAGGTATGTATGGCGGAAAAAAAAGGCCTGCTGTATGTTTTTAAGTTCTTCGGATGACCATGCCGCTCTATTATTCTCCTTACTAGGGTCTACTAATGCCGGCCCAGGGGAAGGCAATAAAGCCCTATGGGGCCGAAGCCAATTTCCCTCATTTTAGGTAAAAAGTTTCCATCCGTCCCCACTCGAAATGCGGCCGGCCGAAGAGATCCCTCCAACCGACCGGCCGCCGCACCTTCAGAGACAAACTAGTGCTTGCTTCTAGTGTCATCGCCGGCTTAACCATCCTGTGTAGGGAGCTGACGAGTCCTGCAGCAGCAGCAGCAGCAGCAGGCTCTGCAAGCCTAGGATGCGTGAGCACGGTGCAAGAGGAAGGACTGAGGGTGTGAGGCTGGGCGCCGTTGAGAAGGCGTGGGGCGGGGCTATGCAAAGATTTAAAACTCTCCCAGCTGCCTGGGTGCATTGTGGGTGCGCCCAGAGTGCCGGCTGAGCGTGTTGCCTCAAGCCTTGGAAGTGGAGTTGGGCGGGCCGGGCTACAGGTGAAACCCGTTTCGGGTTATGGGTGTATGTGCAGGGGGTGCGCTCGCACCTGGGGCCCGGAGCCCTAGGGGGCCCATAAAGTCTCTCTTCCCCACATTGTAAACCAATGCTATCAAGGAAGCTTTATAGTTTGGGGGCCCAGTTCCAGACTTTGTACTGGGGCCCCGCAGCTTCAAGGTACACCTCTGGATCAGGATAATGCTAGGCCATTCCAACCAGCCTGTGTGAGTGACCTGTAGTCGAAAAGTGGCCGCCCGGCCGGCCCCGGATGCGCGCTTCAGAGTGGACAGACAGCAGCGGACCCCCAATCAAACAGGCCCGAGGCTTGCTATGCAGCATGGAATACCTCATTGGACTGCAGCACTCCACGCGGGCTGAGATACACGCTCCACGTGGGATGGGCAGTATTCGTCCATGAAGATCCAGGCCAATGCTTAGAGATGGAGCAACACTCGGGGAGCAAAGAACTCCAACGAACGGACGCCTACTTTACAAGGATGTATTGCTTTATTCAATGCATGGACACAGAAACAGTTCAACCGCTCGATTACAGACCGCAGTCAATACAGTAAAGGAAGAAATGTGTCTGTTTAATGTAAACTTGCATGGAGCTCGTTTGTCAGCCACTGACGGACTGAATGCTGCTGCTGCCGCCACCGCCGCTGCTGCTGCATGTCTGAAACGTGGTCTGACGTTACATGCACCACCAGGGATAAGGCCTTGCCTATAAGCATTCCCCAGCTGGCAAAAATGGAACCTCCCTGCCTATTCCTCACCATGGAAGAACGGAACCTACCTTTTTTTTAAAAAAAAAAAGAAAGCCACAACAGCAGCAGCCAACTAGATTTTGGTAGGCCGCTGTCTCCCCCTTGTGTGCTGCATAAAAAATGCACTCCACTAAAAATAACAATGATCCACGAAATAGAGCGTATGGAGAGAATGAGGCTTCTAGATGAGCCGTCAGGCTATGATAAATTGTATCACGCCTGGGCGATATGGATAGATGCCCGGAGCTCACCCCTATTTACTAGGTGGTTACAGACAGGGACATGTGAGTAACACGTTTAAATCACAATCGTAAAGAGAAACAACAATCCCGGAGCCCCCCCCCCCCCCCTTTTTGTTTTTTTTTTCTCTGTCTCCCATGTCATAGATACCTACCCTCCCTTACCGCTCCCCCTCTTACCCTCCCCTCCTTCCCCTGTTTGTAGACCTTATAAAATATCACAGACAAACATTATATAGTTCAACTTGAAATTTATTTATTAAGTTTCATTGTCAAAGTTATTTTTACATTGCTTTGAGATAAGGCAAAAGTTTCCCCCCCTCCATGAAACCAATAAAACCTATATTGAATAAAATAAAAATGATGCCGTTACCGGTAGTTCTGCAGCTTCTTGGTGGAAATAAAGACCATCTCCCGTCTCCAGGCTGCAGCAGAGACTGACTAAAATGGCTGCCAAGCCCGGTATTAATGCTTCTAAATTGATGACATCACAAAAGAGTGACATCATCAGCCTTCCAAACACCTGGCTCATTTGCATACAGTATGTATGTATGTGAGTCTGTCTGTCTATCTATCTATCTATCTATCTATCTATCTATCTATCTATCTATCTATCTATCTATCTATCTATCTATCTATCCATCTTTATTAATTATGTAGAATATAGATATGGATTATTTCTGAATTATAGATTTTGTAGATATAGATTAAAGATAGATTTAAGATTGTTTATGTGTGTGTGCATGTGTGTGTGTGTGTGTGTGTGTGTATATATGTAAATGTATGTATGTATGTATGTATGTATGTATGTATGTATGTATGTATGTATGTGTATATATATATATATATATATATATATAATGTAAAAAAAATATAAAATCTGTAGGTATGTATGGCGGAAAAAAAAGGCCTGCTGTATGTTTTTAAGTTCTTCGGATGACCATGCCGCTCTATTATTCTCCTTACTAGGGTCTACTAATGCCGGCCCAGGGGAAGGCAATAAAGCCCTATGGGGCCGAAGCCAATTTCCCTCATTTTAGGTAAAAAGTTTCCATCCGTCCCCACTCGAAATGCGGCCGGCCGAAGAGATCCCTCCAACCGACCGGCCGCCGCACCTTCAGAGACAAACTAGTGCTTGCTTCTAGTGTCATCGCCGGCTTAACCATCCTGTGTAGGGAGCTGACGAGTCCTGCAGCAGCAGCAGCAGCAGCAGCAGCAGGCTCTGCAAGCCTAGGATGCGTGAGCACGGTGCAAGAGGAAGGACTGAGGGTGTGAGGCTGGGCGCCGTTGAGAAGGCGTGGGGCGGGGCTATGCAAAGATTTAAAACTCTCCCAGCTGCCTGGGTGCATTGTGGGTGCGCCCAGAGTGCCGGCTGAGCGTGTTGCCTCAAGCCTTGGAAGTGGAGTTGGGCGGGCCGGGCTACAGGTGAAACCCGTTTCGGGTTATGGGTGTATGTGCAGGGGGTGCGCTCGCACCTGGGGCCCGGAGCCCTAGGGGGCCCATAAAGTCTCTCTTCCCCACATTGTAAACCAATGCTATCAAGGAAGCTTTATAGTTTGGGGGCCCAGTTCCAGACTTTGTACTGGGGCCCCGCAGCTTCAAGGTACACCTCTGGATCAGGATAATGCTAGGCCATTCCAACCAGCCTGTGTGAGTGACCTGCAGTCGCTGGTAGTCGAAAAGTGGCCGCCCGGCCGGCCCCGGATGCACGCTTCAGAGTGGACAGACAGCAGCGGACCCCCAATCACACAGGCCCGAGGCTTGCTATGCAGCATGGAATACCTCATTGGACTGCAGCACTCCACGCGGGCTGAGATACACGCTCCACGTGGGATGGGCAGTATTCGTCCATGAAGATCCAGGCCAATGCTTAGAGATGGAGCAACACTCGGGGAGCAAAGAACTCCAACGAACGGACGCCTACTTTACAAGGATGTATTGCTTTATTCAATGCATGGACACAGAAACAGTTCAACCGCTCGATTACAGACCGCAGTCAATACAGTAAAGGAAGAAATGTGTCTGTTTAATGTAAACTTGCATGGAGCTCGTTTGTCAGCCACTGACGGACTGAATGCTGCTGCTGCCGCCACCGCCGCTGCTGCTGCATGTCTGAAACGTGGTCTGACGTTACATGCACCACCAGGGATAAGGCCTTGCCTATAAGCATTCCCCAGCTGGCAAAAATGGAACCTCCCTGCCTACTCCTCACCATGGAAGAACGGAACCTACCTTTCTTTTTAAAAAAAAAAGAAAGCCACAACAGCAGCAGCCAACTAGGTTTTGGTAGGCCGCTGTCTCCCCCTTGTGTGCTGCATAAAAAATGCACTCCACTAAAAATAACAATGATCCACGAAATAGAGCGTATGGAGAGAATGAGGCTTCTAGATGAGCCGTCAGGCTATGATAAATTGTATCACGCCTGGGCGATATGGATAGATGCCCGGAGCTCACCCCTATTTACTAGGTGGTTACAGACAGGGACATGTGAGTAACACGTTTAAATCACAATCGTAAAGAGAAACAACAATCCCGGAGCCCCCCCCCCCCTTTTTGTTTTTTTTTTCTCTGTCTCCCATGTCATAGATACCTACCCTCCCTTACCGCTCCCCCTCTTACCCTCCCCTCCTTCCCCTGTTTGTAGACCTTATAAAATATCACAGACAAACATTATATAGTTCAACTTGAAATTTATTTATTAAGTTTCATTGTCAAAGTTATTTTTACATTGCTTTGAGATAAGGCAAAAGTTTCCCCCCCTCCATGAAACCAATAAAACCTATATTGAATAAAATAAAAATGATGCCGTTACCGGTAGTTCTGCAGCTTCTTGGTGGAAATAAAGACCATCTCCCGTCTCCAGGCTGCAGCAGAGACTGACTAAAATGGCTGCCAAGCCCGGTATTAATGCTTCTAAATTGATGACATCACAAAAGAGTGACATCATCAGCCTTCCAAACACCTGGCTCATTTGCATACAGTATGTATGTATGTGAGTCTGTCTGTCTATCTATCTATCTATCTATCTATCTATCTATCTATCTATCTATCTATCTATCTATCTATCTATCCTATCTATCTTTATTAATTATGTAGAATATAGATATGGATTATTTCTGAATTATAGATTTTGTAGATATAGATTAAAGATAGATTTAAGATTGTTTATGTGTGTGTGCATGTGTGTGTGTGTGTGTGTGTGTGTGTATATATGTAAATATATATATATATGTGTGTGTATATATGTATATATGTGTGTGTGTGTGTGTGTGTGTGTGCATATATATATATATATATATATATATATATATATTTATATATATATATATATATAATGTAAAAAAAATATAAAATCTGTAGGTATGTATGGCGGAAAAAAAAGGCCTGCTGTATGTTTTTAAGTTCTTCGGATGACCATGCCGCTCTATTATTCTCCTTACTAGGGTCTACTAATGCCGGCCCAGGGGAAGGCAATAAAGCCCTATGGGGCCGAAGCCAATTTCCCTCATTTTAGGTAAAAAGTTTCCATCCGTCCCCACTCGAAATGCGGCCGGCCGAAGAGATCCCTCCAACCGACCGGCCGCCGCACCTTCAGAGACAAACTAGTGCTTGCTTCTAGTGTCATCGCCGGCTTAACCATCCTGTGTAGGGAGCTGACGAGTCCTGCAGCAGCAGCAGCAGCAGCAGGCTCTGCAAGCCTAGGATGCGTGAGCACGGTGCAAGAGGAAGGACTGAGGGTGTGAGGCTGGGCGCCGTTGAGAAGGCGTGGGGCGGGGCTATGCAAAGATTTAAAACTCTCCCAGCTGCCTGGGTGCATTGTGGGTGCGCCCAGAGTGCCGGCTGAGCGTGTTGCCTCAAGCCTTGGAAGTGGAGTTGGGCGGGCCGGGCTACAGGTGAAACCCGTTTCGGGTTATGGGTGTATGTGCAGGGGGTGCGCTCGCACCTGGGGCCCGGAGCCCTAGGGGGCCCATAAAGTCTCTCTTCCCCACATTGTAAACCAATGCTATCAAGGAAGCTTTATAGTTTGGGGGCCCAGTTCCAGACTTTGTACTGGGGCCCCGCAGCTTCAAGGTACACCTCTGGATCAGGATAATGCTAGGCCATTCCAACCAGCCTGTGTGAGTGACCTGTAGTCGAAAAGTGGCCGCCCGGCCGGCCCCGGATGCGCGCTTCAGAGTGGACAGACAGCAGCGGACCCCCAATCAAACAGGCCCGAGGCTTGCTATGCAGCATGGAATACCTCATTGGACTGCAGCACTCCACGCGGACTGAGATACACGCTCCACGTGGGATGGGCAGTATTCGTCCATGAAGATCCAGGCCAATGCTTAGAGATGGAGCAACACTCGGGGAGCAAAGAACTCCAACGAACGGACGCCTACTTTACAAGGATGTATTGCTTTATTCAATGCATGGACACAGAAACAGTTCAACCGCTCGATTACAGACCGCAGTCAATACAGTAAAGGAAGAAATGTGTCTGTTTAATGTAAACTTGCATGGAGCTCGTTTGTCAGCCACTGACGGACTGAATGCTGCTGCTGCCGCCACCGCCGCTGCTGCTGCATGTCTGAAACGTGGTCTGACGTTACATGCACCACCAGGGATAAGGCCTTGCCTATAAGCATTCCCCAGCTGGCAAAAATGGAACCTCCCTGCCTATTCCTCACCATGGAAGAACGGAACCTACCTTTTTTTTAAAAAAAAAAAGAAAGCCACAACAGCAGCAGCCAACTAGATTTTGGTAGGCCGCTGTCTCCCCCTTGTGTGCTGCATAAAAAATGCACTCCACTAAAAATAACAATGATCCACGAAATAGAGCGTATGGAGAGAATGAGGCTTCTAGATGAGCCGTCAGGCTATGATAAATTGTATCACGCCTGGGCGATATGGATAGATGCCCGGAGCTCACCCCTATTTACTAGGTGGTTACAGACAGGGACATGTGAGTAACACGTTTAAATCACAATCGTAAAGAGAAACAACAATCCCGGAGCCCCCCCCCCCCCCCCCCTTTTTGTTTTTTTTTTCTCTGTCTCCCATGTCATAGATACCTACCCTCCCTTACCGCTCCCCCTCTTACCCTCCCCTCCTTCCCCTGTTTGTAGACCTTATAAAATATCACAGACAAACATTATATAGTTCAACTTGAAATTTATTTATTAAGTTTCATTGTCAAAGTTATTTTTACATTGCTTTGAGATAAGGCAAAAGTTTCCCCCCCTCCATGAAACCAATAAAACCTATATTGAATAAAATAAAAATGATGCCGTTACCGGTAGTTCTGCAGCTTCTTGGTGGAAATAAAGACCATCTCCCGTCTCCAGGCTGCAGCAGAGACTGACTAAAATGGCTGCCAAGCCCGGTATTAATGCTTCTAAATTGATGACATCACAAAAGAGTGACATCATCAGCCTTCCAAACACCTGGCTCATTTGCATACAGTATGTATGTATGTGAGTCTATCTATCTATCTATCTATCTATCTATCTATCTATCTATCTATCTATCTATCTATCTATCTATCCCATCTATCTTTATTAATTATGTAGAATATAGATATGGATTATTTCTGAATTATAGATTTTGTAGATATAGATTAAAGATAGATTTAAGATTGTTTATGTGTGTGTGCATGTGTGTGTGTGTGTGTGTGTGTATATATGTATATGTATATGTATGTATGTATGTATGTATGTATGTATGTGTATATATATATATATATATAATGTAAAAAAAATATAAAATCTGTAGGTATGTATGGCGGAAAAAAAAGGCCTGCTGTATGTTTTTAAGTTCTTCGGATGACCATGCCGCTCTATTATTCTCCTTACTAGGGTCTACTAATGCCGGCCCAGGGGAAGGCAATAAAGCCCTATGGGGCCGAAGCCAATTTCCCTCATTTTAGGTAAAAAGTTTCCATCCGTCCCCACTCGAAATGCGGCCGGCCGAAGAGATCCCTCCAACCGACCGGCCGCCGCACCTTCAGAGACAAACTAGTGCTTGCTTCTAGTGTCATCGCCGGCTTAACCATCCTGTGTAGGGAGCTGACGAGTCCTGCAGCAGCAGCAGCAGCAGCAGCAGGCTCTGCAAGCCTAGGATGCGTGAGCACGGTGCAAGAGGAAGGACTGAGGGTGTGAGGCTGGGCGCCGTTGAGAAGGCGTGGGGCGGGGCTATGCAAAGATTTAAAACTCTCCCAGCTGCCTGGGTGCATTGTGGGTGCGCCCAGAGTGCCGGCTGAGCGTGTTGCCTCAAGCCTTGGAAGTGGAGTTGGGCGGGCCGGGCTACAGGTGAAACCCGTTTCGGGTTATGGGTGTATGTGCAGGGGGTGCGCTTGCACCTGGGGCCCGGAGCCCTAGGGGGCCCATAAAGTCTCTCTTCCCCACATTGTAAACCAATGCTATCAAGGAAGCTTTATAGTTTGGGGGCCCAGTTCCAGACTTTGTACTGGGGCCCCGCAGCTTCAAGGTACACCTCTGGATCAGGATAATGCTAGGCCATTCCAACCAGCCTGTGTGAGTGACCTGCAGTCGCTGGTAGTCGAAAAGTGGCCGCCCGGCCGGCCCCGGATGCGCGCTTCAGAGTGGACAGACAGCAGCGGACCCCCAATCACACAGGCCCGAGGCTTGCTATGCAGCATGGAATACCTCATTGGACTGCAGCACTCCACGCGGGCTGAGATACACGCTCCACGTGGGATGGGCAGTATTCGTCCATGAAGATCCAGGCCAATGCTTAGAGATGGAGCAACACTCGGGGAGCAAAGAACTCCAACGAACGGACGCCTACTTTACAAGGATGTATTGCTTTATTCAATGCATGGACACAGAAACAGTTCAACCGCTCGATTACAGACCGCAGTCAATACAGTAAAGGAAGAAATGTGTCTGTTTAATGTAAACTTGCATGGAGCTCGTTTGTCAGCCACTGACGGACTGAATGCTGCTGCTGCCGCCACCGCCGCTGCTGCTGCATGTCTGAAACGTGGTCTGACGTTACATGCACCACCAGGGATAAGGCCTTGCCTATAAGCATTCCCCAGCTGGCAAAAATGGAACCTCCCTGCCTATTCCTCACCATGGAAGAACGGAACCTACCTTTTTTTTTAAAAAAAAAAGAAAGCCACAACAGCAGCAGCCAACTAGGTTTTGGTAGGCCGCTGTCTCCCCCTTGTGTGCTGCATAAAAAATGCACTCCACTAAAAATAACAATGATCCACGAAATAGAGCGTATGGAGAGAATGAGGCTTCTAGATGAGCCGTCAGGCTATGATAAATTGTATCACGCCTGGGCGATATGGATAGATGCCCGGAGCTCACCCCTATTTACTAGGTGGTTACAGACAGGGACATGTGAGTAACACGTTTAAATCACAATCGTAAAGAGAAACAACAATCCCGGAGCCCCCCCCCCCCCTTTTTGTTTTTTTTTTCTCTGTCTCCCATGTCATAGATACCTACCCTCCCTTACCGCTCCCCCTCTTACCCTCCCCTCCTTCCCCTGTTTGTAGACCTTATAAAATATCACAGACAAACATTATATAGTTCAACTTGAAATTTATTTATTAAGTTTCATTGTCAAAGTTATTTTTACATTGCTTTGAGATAAGGCAAAAGTTTCCCCCCCTCCATGAAACCAATAAAACCTATATTGAATAAAATAAAAATGATGCCGTTACCGGTAGTTCTGCAGCTTCTTGGTGGAAATAAAGACCATCTCCCGTCTCCAGGCTGCAGCAGAGACTGACTAAAATGGCTGCCAAGCCCGGTATTAATGCTTCTAAATTGATGACATCACAAAAGAGTGACATCATCAGCCTTCCAAACACCTGGCTCATTTGCATACAGTATGTATGTATGTGAGTCTGTCTGTCTATCTATCTATCTATCTATCTATCTATCTATCTATCTATCTATCTATCTATCTATCCTATCTATCTTTATTAATTATGTAGAATATAGATATGGATTATTTCTGAATTATAGATTTTGTAGATATAGATTAAAGATAGATTTAAGATTGTTTATGTGTGTGTGCATGTGTGTGTGTGTGTGTGTGTGTATATATATGTAAATGTATGTATGTATGTATGTATGTATGTATGTATGTGTATATATATATATATATATAATGTAAAAAAAATATAAAATCTGTAGGTATGTATGGCGGAAAAAAAAGGCCTGCTGTATGTTTTTAAGTTCTTCGGATGACCATGCCGCTCTATTATTCTCCTTACTAGGGTCTACTAATGCCGGCCCAGGGGAAGGCAATAAAGCCCTATGGGGCCGAAGCCAATTTCCCTCATTTTAGGTAAAAAGTTTCCATCCGTCCCCACTCGAAATGCGGCCGGCCGAAGAGATCCCTCCAACCGACCGGCCGCCGCACCTTCAGAGACAAACTAGTGCTTGCTTCTAGTGTCATCGCCGGCTTAACCATCCTGTGTAGGGAGCTGACGAGTCCTGCAGCAGCAGCAGCAGCAGGCTCTGCAAGCCTAGGATGCGTGAGCACGGTGCAAGAGGAAGGACTGAGGGTGTGAGGCTGGGCGCCGTTGAGAAGGCGTGGGGCGGGGCTATGCAAAGATTTAAAACTCTCCCAGCTGCCTGGGTGCATTGTGGGTGCGCCCAGAGTGCCGGCTGAGCGTGTTGCCTCAAGCCTTGGAAGTGGAGTTGGGCGGGCCGGGCTACAGGTGAAACCCGTTTCGGGTTATGGGTGTATGTGCAGGGGGTGCGCTCGCACCTGGGGCCCATAAAGTCTCTCTTCCCCACATTGTAAACCAATGCTATCAAGGAAGCTTTATAGTTTGGGGGCCCAGTTCCAGACTTTGTACTGGGGCCCCGCAGCTTCAAGGTACACCTCTGGATCAGGATAATGCTAGGCCATTCCAACCAGCCTGTGTGAGTGACCTGCAGTCGCTGGTAGTCGAAAAGTGGCCGCCCGGCCGGCCCCGGATGCGCGCTTCAGAGTGGACAGACAGCAGCGGACCCCCAATCACACAGGCCCGAGGCTTGCTATGCAGCATGGAATACCTCATTGGACTGCAGCACTCCACGCGGGCTGAGATACACGCTCCACGTGGGATGGGCAGTATTCGTCCATGAAGATCCAGGCCAATGCTTAGAGATGGAGCAACACTCGGGGAGCAAAGAACTCCAACGAACGGACGCCTACTTTACAAGGATGTATTGCTTTATTCAATGCATGGACACAGAAACAGTTCAACCGCTCGATTACAGACCGCAGTCAATACAGTAAAGGAAGAAATGTGTCTGTTTAATGTAAACTTGCATGGAGCTCGTTTGTCAGCCACTGACGGACTGAATGCTGCTGCTGCCGCCACCGCCGCTGCTGCTGCATGTCTGAAACGTGGTCTGACGTTACATGCACCACCAGGGATAAGGCCTTGCCTATAAGCATTCCCCAGCTGGCAAAAATGGAACCTCCCTGCCTATTCCTCACCATGGAAGAACGGAACCTACCTTTTTTTTTAAAAAAAAAAGAAAGCCACAACAGCAGCAGCCAACTAGATTTTGGTAGGCCGCTGTCTCCCCCTTGTGTGCTGCATAAAAAATGCACTCCACTAAAAATAACAATGATCCACGAAATAGAGCGTATGGAGAGAATGAGGCTTCTAGATGAGCCGTCAGGCTATGATAAATTGTATCACGCCTGGGCGATATGGATAGATGCCCGGAGCTCACCCCTATTTACTAGGTGGTTACAGACAGGGACATGTGTGTAACACGTTTAAATCACAATCGTAAAGAGAAACAACAATCCCGGAGCCCCCCCCCCCCCCCTTTTTGTTTTTTTTTTCTCTGTCTCCCATGTCATAGATACCTACCCTCCCTTACCGCTCCCCCTCTTACCCTCCCCTCCTTCCCCTGTTTGTAGACCTTATAAAATATCACAGACAAACATTATATAGTTCAACTTGAAATTTATTTATTAAGTTTCATTGTCAAAGTTATTTTTACATTGCTTTGAGATAAGGCAAAAGTTTCCCCCCCTCCATGAAACCAATAAAACCTATATTGAATAAAATAAAAATGATGCCGTTACCGGTAGTTCTGCAGCTTCTTGGTGGAAATAAAGACCATCTCCCGTCTCCAGGCTGCAGCAGAGACTGACTAAAATGGCTGCCAAGCCCGGTATTAATGCTTCTAAATTGATGACATCACAAAAGAGTGACATCATCAGCCTTCCAAACACCTGGCTCATTTGCATACAGTATGTATGTATGTGAGTCTGTCTGTCTATCTATCTATCTATCTATCTATCTATCCTATCTATCTTTATTAATTATGTAGAATATAGATATGGATTATTTCTGAATTATAGATTTTGTAGATATAGATTAAAGATAGATTTAAGATTGTTTATGTGTGTGTGCATGTGTGTGTGTGTGTGTGTGTGTATATATGTAAATGTATGTATGTATGTATGTATGTATGTATGTATGTATGTGTATATATATATATATATATATATATATAATGTAAAAAAAATATAAAATCTGTAGGTATGTATGGCGGAAAAAAAAGGCCTGCTGTATGTTTTTAAGTTCTTCGGATGACCATGCCGCTCTATTATTCTCCTTACTAGGGTCTACTAATGCCGGCCCAGGGGAAGGCAATAAAGCCCTATGGGGCCGAAGCCAATTTCCCTCATTTTAGGTAAAAAGTTTCCATCCGTCCCCACTCGAAATGCGGCCGGCCGAAGAGATCCCTCCAACCGACCGGCCGCCGCACCTTCAGAGACAAACTAGTGCTTGCTTCTAGTGTCATCGCCGGCTTAACCATCCTGTGTAGGGAGCTGACGAGTCCTGCAGCAGCAGCAGCAGCAGCAGCAGCAGGCTCTGCAAGCCTAGGATGCGTGAGCACGGTGCAAGAGGAAGGACTGAGGGTGTGAGGCTGGGCGCCGTTGAGAAGGCGTGGGGCGGGGCTATGCAAAGATTTAAAACTCTCCCAGCTGCCTGGGTGCATTGTGGGTGCGCCCAGAGTGCCGGCTGAGCGTGTTGCCTCAAGCCTTGGAAGTGGAGTTGGGCGGGCCGGGCTACAGGTGAAACCCGTTTCGGGTTATGGGAGTATGTGCAGGGGGTGCGCTCGCACCTGGGGCCCGGAGCCCTAGGGGGCCCATAAAGTCTCTCTTCCCCACATTGTAAACCAATGCTATCAAGGAAGCTTTATAGTTTGGGGGCCCAGTTCCAGACTTTGTACTGGGGCCCCGCAGCTTCAAGGTACACCTCTGGATCAGGATAATGCT
The DNA here is from genome assembly GCF_035609145.1 of Eleutherodactylus coqui. Classification (NCBI taxonomy): domain Eukaryota; kingdom Metazoa; phylum Chordata; class Amphibia; order Anura; family Eleutherodactylidae; genus Eleutherodactylus; species Eleutherodactylus coqui. The sequence goes on along the minus strand of NC_089841.1, from coordinate 262,750,815 downwards.
AGGCCATTCCAACCAGCCTGTGTGAGTGACCTGCAGTCGCTGGTAGTCGAAAAGTGGCCGCCCGGCCGGCCCCGGATGCGCGCTTCAGAGTGGACAGACAGCAGCGGACCCCCAATCACACAGGCCCGAGGCTTGCTATGCAGCATGGAATACCTCATTGGACTGCAGCACTCCACGCGGGCTGAGATACACGCTCCACGTGGGATGGGCAGTATTCGTCCATGAAGATCCAGGCCAATGCTTAGAGATGGAGCAACACTCGGGGAGCAAAGAACTCCAACGAACGGACGCCTACTTTACAAGGATGTATTGCTTTATTCAATGCATGGACACAGAAACAGTTCAACCGCTCGATTACAGACCGCAGTCAATACAGTAAAGGAAGAAATGTGTCTGTTTAATGTAAACTTGCATGGAGCTCGTTTGTCAGCCACTGACGGACTGAATGCTGCTGCTGCCGCCACCGCCGCTGCTGCTGCTGCATGTCTGAAACGTGGTCTGACGTTACATGCACCACCAGGGATAAGGCCTTGCCTATAAGCATTCCCCAGCTGGCAAAAATGGAACCTCCCTGCCTATTCCTCACCATGGAAGAACGGAACCTACCTTTTTTTTTAAAAAAAAAAGAAAGCCACAACAGCAGCAGCCAACTAGATTTTGGTAGGCCGCTGTCTCCCCCTTGTGTGCTGCATAAAAAATGCACTCCACTAAAAATAACAATGATCCACGAAATAGAGCGTATGGAGAGAATGAGGCTTCTAGATGAGCCGTCAGGCTATGATAAATTGTATCACGCCTGGGCGATATGGATAGATGCCCGGAGCTCACCCCTATTTACTAGGTGGTTACAGACAGGGACATGTGAGTAACACGTTTAAATCACAATCGTAAAGAGAAACAACAATCCCGGAGCCCCCCCCCCCCCCTTTTTGTTTTTTTTTTCTCTGTCTCCCATGTCATAGATACCTACCCTCCCTTACCGCTCCCCCTCTTACCCTCCCCTCCTTCCCCTGTTTGTAGACCTTATAAAATATCACAGACAAACATTATATAGTTCAACTTGAAATTTATTTATTAAGTTTCATTGTCAAAGTTATTTTTACATTGCTTTGAGATAAGGCAAAAGTTTCCCCCCCTCCATGAAACCAATAAAACCTATATTGAATAAAATAAAAATGATGCCGTTACCGGTAGTTCTGCAGCTTCTTGGTGGAAATAAAGACCATCTCCCGTCTCCAGGCTGCAGCAGAGACTGACTAAAATGGCTGCCAAGCCCGGTATTAATGCTTCTAAATTGATGACATCACAAAAGAGTGACATCATCAGCCTTCCAAACACCTGGCTCATTTGCATACAGTATGTATGTATGTGAGTCTGTCTGTCTATCTATCTATCTATCTATCTATCTATCTATCTATCTATCTATCCTATCTATCTTTATTAATTATGTAGAATATAGATATGGATTATTTCTGAATTATAGATTTTGTAGATATAGATTAAAGATAGATTTAAGATTGTTTATGTGTGTGTGCATGTGTGTGTGTGTGTGTGTGTGTATGTGTGTATGTGTGTATGTGTGTATGTGTGTATGTATGTATGTGTGTATATATGTGTGTATATATATATATATATATATATATATATATATATATATATATATATATATATATATATATATATATATATATATATATATAATGTAAAAAAAATATAAAATCTGTAGGTATGTATGGCGGAAAAAAAAGGCCTGCTGTATGTTTTTAAGTTCTTCGGATGACCATGCCGCTCTATTATTCTCCTTACTAGGGTCTACTAATGCCGGCCCAGGGGAAGGCAATAAAGCCCTATGGGGCCGAAGCCAATTTCCCTCATTTTAGGTAAAAAGTTTCCATCCGTCCCCACTCGAAATGCGGCCGGCCGAAGAGATCCCTCCAACCGACCGGCCGCCGCACCTTCAGAGACAAACTAGTGCTTGCTTCTAGTGTCATCGCCGGCTTAACCATCCTGTGTAGGGAGCTGACGAGTCCTGCAGCAGCAGCAGCAGCAGGCTCTGCAAGCCTAGGATGCGTGAGCACGGTGCAAGAGGAAGGACTGAGGGTGTGAGGCTGGGCGCCGTTGAGAAGGCGTGGGGCGGGGCTATGCAAAGATTTAAAACTCTCCCAGCTGCCTGGGTGCATTGTGGGTGCGCCCAGAGTGCCGGCTGAGCGTGTTGCCTCAAGCCTTGGAAGTGGAGTTGGGCGGGCCGGGCTACAGGTGAAACCCGTTTCGGGTTATGGGTGTATGTGCAGGGGGTGCGCTCGCACCTGGGGCCCGGAGCCCTAGGGGGCCCATAAAGTCTCTCTTCCCCACATTGTAAACCAATGCTATCAAGGAAGCTTTATAGTTTGGGGGCCCAGTTCCAGACTTTGTACTGGGGCCCCGCAGCTTCAAGGTACACCTCTGGATCAGGATAATGCTAGGCCATTCCAACCAGCCTGTGTGAGTGACCTGCAGTCGCTGGTAGTCGAAAAGTGGCCGCCCGGCCGGCCCCGGATGCGCGCTTCAGAGTGGACAGACAGCAGCGGACCCCCAATCACACAGGCCCGAGGCTTGCTATGCAGCATGGAATACCTCATTGGACTGCAGCACTCCACGCGGGCTGAGATACACGCTCCACATGGGATGGGCAGTATTCGTCCATGAAGATCCAGGCCAATGCTTAGAGATGGAGCAACACTCGGGGAGCAAAGAACTCCAACGAACGGACGCCTACTTTACAAGGATGTATTGCTTTATTCAATGCATGGACACAGAAACAGTTCAACCGCTCGATTACAGACCGCAGTCAATACAGTAAAGGAAGAAATGTGTCTGTTTAATGTAAACTTGCATGGAGCTCGTTTGTCAGCCACTGACGGACTGAATGCTGCTGCTGCCGCCACCGCCGCAGCTGCTGCATGTCTGAAACGTGGTCTGATGTTACATGCACCACCAGGGATAAGGCCTTGCCTATAAGCATTCCCCAGCTGGCAAAAATGGAACCTCCCTGCCTATTCCTCACCATGGAAGAACGGAACCTACCTTTTTTTTTTAAAAAAAAAGAAAGCCACAACAGCAGCAGCCAACTAGATTTTGGTAGGCCGCTGTCTCCCCCTTGTGTGCTGCATAAAAAATGCACTCCACTAAAAATAACAATGATCCACGAAATAGAGCGTATGGAGAGAATGAGGCTTCTAGATGAGCCGTCAGGCTATGATAAATTGTATCACGCCTGGGCGATATGGATAGATGCCCGGAGCTCACCCCTATTTACTAGGTGGTTACAGACAGGGACATGTGAGTAAAACGTTTAAATCACAATCGTAAAGAGAAACAACAATCCCGGAGCCCCCCCCCCCTTTTTGTTTTTTTTTTCTCTGTCTCCCATGTCATAGATACCTACCCTCCCTTACCGCTCCCCCTCTTACCCTCCCCTCCTTCCCCTGTTTGTAGACCTTATAAAATATCACAGACAAACATTATATAGTTCAACTTGAAATTTATTTATTAAGTTTCATTGTCAAAGTTATTTTTACATTGCTTTGAGATAAGGCAAAAGTTTCCCCCCCTCCATGAAACCAATAAAACCTATATTGAATAAAATAAAAATGATGCCGTTACCGGTAGTTCTGCAGCTTCTTGGTGGAAATAAAGACCATCTCCCGTCTCCAGGCTGCAGCAGAGACTGACTAAAATGGCTGCCAAGCCCGGTATTAATGCTTCTAAATTGATGACATCACAAAAGAGTGACATCATCAGCCTTCCAAACACCTGGCTCATTTGCATACAGTATGTATGTATGTGAGTCTGTCTGTCTATCTATCTATCTATCTATCTATCTATCTATCTATCTATCCTATCTATCTTTATTAATTATGTAGAATATAGATATGGATTATTTCTGAATTATAGATTTTGTAGATATAGATTAAAGATAGATTTAAGATTGTTTATGTGTGTGTGCATGTGTGTGTGTGTGTGTGTGTGTGTATATATGTAAATGTATGTATGTATGTATGTATGTATGTATGTATGTATGTGTATATATATATATATATATATATATATATATATATAATGTAAAAAAAATATAAAATCTGTAGGTATGTATGGCGGAAAAAAAAGGCCTGCTGTATGTTTTTAAGTTCTTCGGATGACCATGCCGCTCTATTATTCTCCTTACTAGGGTCTACTAATGCCGGCCCAGGGGAAGGCAATAAAGCCCTATGGGGCCGAAGCCAATTTCCCTCATTTTAGGTAAAAAGTTTCCATCCGTCCCCACTCGAAATGCGGCCGGCCGAAGAGATCCCTCCAACCGACCGGCCGCCGCACCTTCAGAGACAAACTAGTGCTTGCTTCTAGTGTCATCGCCGGCTTAACCATCCTGTGTAGGGAGCTGACGAGTCCTGCAGCAGCAGCAGCAGCAGCAGCAGGCTCTGCAAGCCTAGGATGCGTGAGCACGGTGCAAGAGGAAGGACTGAGGGTGTGAGGCTGGGCGCCGTTGAGAAGGCGTGGGGCGGGGCTATGCAAAGATTTAAAACTCTCCCAGCTGCCTGGGTGCATTGTGGGTGCGCCCAGAGTGCCGGCTGAGCGTGTTGCCTCAAGCCTTGGAAGTGGAGTTGGGCGGGCCGGGCTACAGGTGAAACCCGTTTCGGGTTATGGGTGTATGTGCAGGGGGTGCGCTCGCACCTGGGGCCCGGAGCCCTAGGGGGCCCATAAAGTCTCTCTTCCCCACATTGTAAACCAATGCTATCAAGGAAGCTTTATAGTTTGGGGGCCCAGTTCCAGACTTTGTACTGGGGCCCCGCAGCTTCAAGGTACACCTCTGGATCAGGATAATGCTAGGCCATTCCAACCAGCCTGTGTGAGTGACCTGCAGTCGCTGGTAGTCGAAAAGTGGCCGCCCGGCCGGCCCCGGATGCGCGCTTCAGAGTGGACAGACAGCAGCGGACCCCCAATCACACAGGCCCGAGGCTTGCTATGCAGCATGGAATACCTCATTGGACTGCAGCACTCCACGCGGGCTGAGATACACGCTCCACGTGGGATGGGCAGTATTCGTCCATGAAGATCCAGGCCAATGCTTAGAGATGGAGCAACACTCGGGGAGCAAAGAACTCCAACGAACGGACGCCTACTTTACAAGGATGTATTGCTTTATTCAATGCATGGACACAGAAACAGTTCAACCGCTCGATTACAGACCGCAGTCAATACAGTAAAGGAAGAAATGTGTCTGTTTAATGTAAACTTGCATGGAGCTCGTTTGTCAGCCACTGACGGACTGAATGCTGCTGCTGCCGCCACCGCCGCAGCTGCTGCATGTCTGAAACGTGGTCTGACGTTACATGCACCACCAGGGATAAGGCCTTGCCTATAAGCATTCCCCAGCTGGCAAAAATGGAACCTCCCTGCCTATTCCTCACCATGGAAGAACGGAACCTACCTTTTTTTTTTAAAAAAAAAGAAAGCCACAACAGCAGCAGCCAACTAGATTTTGGTAGGCCGCTGTCTCCCCCTTGTGTGCTGCATAAAAAATGCACTCCACTAAAAATAACAATGATCCACGAAATAGAGCGTATGGAGAGAATGAGGCTTCTAGATGAGCCGTCAGGCTATGATAAATTGTATCACGCCTGGGCGATATGGATAGATGCCCGGAGCTCACCCCTATTTACTAGGTGGTTACAGACAGGGACATGTGAGTAACACGTTTAAATCACAATCGTAAAGAGAAACAACAATCCCGGAGCCCCCCCCCCCCCCCTTTTTGTTTTTTTTTTCTCTGTCTCCCATGTCATAGATACCTACCCTCCCTTACCGCTCCCCCTCTTACCCTCCCCTCCTTCCCCTGTTTGTAGACCTTATAAAATATCACAGACAAACATTATATAGTTCAACTTGAAATTTATTTATTAAGTTTCATTGTCAAAGTTATTTTTACATTGCTTTGAGATAAGGCAAAAGTTTCCCCCCCTCCATGAAACCAATAAAACCTATATTGAATAAAATAAAAATGATGCCGTTACCGGTAGTTCTGCAGCTTCTTGGTGGAAATAAAGACCATCTCCCGTCTCCAGGCTGCAGCAGAGACTGACTAAAATGGCTGCCAAGCCCGGTATTAATGCTTCTAAATTGATGACATCACAAAAGAGTGACATCATCAGCCTTCCAAACACCTGGCTCATTTGCATACAGTATGTATGTATGTGAGTCTGTCTGTCTATCTATCTATCTATCTATCTATCTATCTATCTATCTATCTATCTATCTATCTATCTATCTATCCTATCTATCTTTATTAATTATGTAGAATATAGATATGGATTATTTCTGAATTATAGATTTTGTAGATATAGATTAAAGATAGATTTAAGATTGTTTATGTGTGTGTGCATGTGTGTGTGTGTGTGTGTGTGTATGTGTGTATGTGTGTATGTGTGTATGTGTGTATGTGTGTATGTATGTATGTGTGTATATATGTGTGTATATATATATATATATATATATATATATATATATATATATAATGTAAAAAAAATATAAAATCTGTAGGTATGTATGGCGAAAAAAAAGGCCTGCTGTATGTTTTTAAGTTCTTCGGATGACCATGCCGCTCTATTATTCTCCTTACTAGGTTCTACTAATGCCGGCCCAGGGGAAGGCAATAAAGCCCTATGGGGCCAAAGCCAATTTCCCTCATTTTAGGTAAAAAGTTTCCATCCGTCCCCACTCGAAATGCGGCCGGCCGAAGAGATCCCTCCAACCGACCGGCCGCCGCACCTTCAGAGACAAACTAGTGCTTGCTTCTAGTGTCATCGCCGGCTTAACCATCCTGTGTAGGGAGCTGACGCGTCCTGCAGCAGCAGTAGCAGCAGCAGCAGGCTCTGCAAGCCTAGGATGCGTGAGCACGGTGCAAGAGGAAGGACTGAGGGTGTGAGGCTGGGCGCGGTTGAGAAGGCGTGGGGCGGGGGTATGCAAAGTTTTAAAACTCTCCCAGCTGCCTGGGTGCATTGTGGGTGCGCCCAGAGTGCCGGCTGAGCGTGTTGCCTCAAGCCTTGGAAGTGGAGTTGGGTGGGCCGCGCTACAGGTGAAACCCGTTTCGGGTTATGGGTGTATGTGCAGGGGGTGCGCTCGCACCTGGGGCCCGGAGCCCTAGGGGGCCCATAAAGTCTCTCTTCCCCACATTGTAAACCAATGCTATCAATGAAGCTTTATAGTTTGGGGGCCCAGTTCCAGACTTTGTACTGGGGCCCCGCAGCTTCAAGTTACACCTCCGGATCAGGATAATGCTAGGCCATTCCAACCAGCCTGTGTGAGTGACCTGCAGTCGCTGGTAGTCGAAAAGTGGCCGCCCGGCCGGCCCCGGATGCGCGCTTCAGAGTGGACAGACAGCAGCGGACCCCAATCACACAGGCCCGAGGCTTGCTATGCAGCATGGAATACCTCATTGGACTGCAGCACTCCACATGGGCTGAGATACACGCTCCACGTGGGATGGGCAGTATTCATCCATGAAGATCCAGGCCAATGCTTAGAGATGGAGCAACACTCGGGGAGCAAAGAACTCCAACGAACGGACGCCTACTTTACAAGGATGTATTGCTTTATTCAATGCATGGACACAGAAACAGTTCAACCGCTCGATTACAGACCGCAGTCAATACAGTAAAGGAAGAAATGTGTCTGTTTAATGTAAACTTGCATGGAGCTCGTTTGTCAGCCACTGACGGACTGAATGCTGCTGCTGCCGCCACCGCCGCTGCTACTGCATGTCTGAAACGTGGTCTGACGTTACATGCACCACCAGGGATAAGGCCTTGCCTATAAGCATTGCCCAGCTGGCAAAAATGGAACCTCCCTGCCTATTCCTCACCATGGAAGAACGGAACCTACCTTTTTTTAAAAAAAAAAAGAAAGCCACAACAGCAGCAGCCAACTAGATTTTGGTAGGCCGCTGTCTCCTCCTTGTGTGCTGCATAAAAAATGCACTCCACTAAAAATAACAATGATCCACGAAATAGAGCGTATGGAGAGAATGAGGCTTCTAGATGAGCCGTCAGGCTATGATAAATTGTATCACGCCTGGGCGATATGGATAGATGCCCAGAGCTCACCCCTATTTACTAGGTGGTTACAGACAGGGACATGTGAGTAACACGTTTAAATCACAATCGTAAAGAGAAACAACAATCCCGGAGCCCGCCCCCCCCCCTTTTTGTTTTATTTTCTCTTTCTCCCATGTCATAGATACCTACCCTCCCTTACCGCTCCCCCTCTTACCCTCCCCTCCTTCCCCTGTTTGTAGACCTTATAAAATATCACAGACAAACATTATATAGTTCAACTCGAAATTTATTTATTAAGTTTCATTGTCAAAGTTATTTTTACATTGCTTTGAGATAAGGCAAAAGTTTCCCCCCCTCCATGAAACCAATAAAACCTATATGGAATAAAATAAAAATGATGCCGTTACCGGTAGTTCTGCAGCTTCTTGGTGGAAATAAAGACCATCTCCCGTCTCCAGGCTGCAGCAGAGACTGACTAAAATGGCTGCCAAGCCCGGTATTAATGCTTCTAAATTGATGACATCACAATGGAGTGACATCAGCCTGCCATACACCTGGCTCATGACATCACAAAGGAGTGACATCATCAGCCTTCCAAACACCTGGCTCATTTGCATACAGTATGTATGTATGTGAGTCTGTCTATCTATCTATCTATCTATCTATCTATCTATCTATCTATCTATCTATCTTTATTAATTATGTAGAATATAGATATGGATTATTTCTGAATTATAGATTTTGTAGATATAGATTAAAGATAGATTTAAGATTGTTTATGTGTGTGTGTGTGTGTGTATATATGTGTGTATATATATATATATATATATATATATATATATATATATACATGTGTGTATATATATATATAATGTTAAAAAAATATAAAATCTGTAGGTATGTATGGCGAAAAAAAAGGCCTGCTGTATGTTTTTAAGTTCTTCGGATGACCATGCTGCTCTATTATTCTCCTTACTAGGTTCTACTAATGCCGGCCCAGGGGAAGGCAATAAAGCCCTATGGGGCCAAAGCCAATTTCCCTCATTTTAGGTAAAAAGTTTCCATCCGTCCCCACTCGAAATGCGGCCGGCCGAAGAGATCCCTCCAACCGACCGGCCGCCGCACCTTCAGAGACAAACTAGTGCTTGCTTCTAGTGTCATCGCCGGCTTAACCATCCTGTGTAGGGAGCTGACGCGTCCTGCAGCAGCAGTAGCAGCAGCAGCAGGCTCTGCAAGCCTAGGATGCGTGAGCACGGTGCAAGAGGAAGGACTGAGGGTGTGAGGCTGGGCGCGGTTGAGAAGGCGTGGGGCGGGGGTATGCAAAGTTTTAAAACTCTCCCAGCTGCCTGGGTGCATTGTGGGTGCGCCCAGAGTGCCGGCTGAGCGTGTTGCCTCAAGCCTTGGAAGTGGAGTTGGGCGGGCCGCGCTACAGGTGAAACCCGTTTCGGGTTATGGGTGTATGTGCAGGGGGTGCGCTCGCACCTGGGGCCCGGAGCCCTAGGGGGCCCATAAAGTCTCTCTTCCCCACATTGTAAACCAATGCTATCAATGAAGCTTTATAGTTTGGGGGCCCAGTTCCAGACTTTGTACTGGGGCCCCGCAGCTTCAAGTTACACCTCCGGATCAGGATAATGCTAGGCCATTCCAACCAGCCTGTGTGAGTGACCTGCAGTCGCTGGTAGTCGAAAAGTGGCCGCCCGGCCGGCCCCGGATGCGCGCTTCAGAGTGGACAGACAGCAGCGGACCCCAATCACACAGGCCCGAGGCTTGCTATGCAGCATGGAATACCTCATTGGACTGCAGCACTCCACATGGGCTGAGATACACGCTCCACGTGGGATGGGCAGTATTCATCCATGAAGATCCAGGCCAATGCTTAGAGATGGAGCAACACTCGGGGAGCAAAGAACTCCAACGAACGGACGCCTACTTTACAAGGATGTATTGCTTTATTCAATGCATGGACACAGAAACAGTTCAACCGCTCGATTACAGACCGCAGTCAATACAGTAAAGGAAGAAATGTGTCTGTTTAATGTAAACTTGCATGGAGCTCGTTTGTCAGCCACTGACGGACTGAATGCTGCTGCTGCCGCCACCGCCGCTGCTGCTGCATGTCTGAAACGTGGTCTGACGTTACATGCACCACCAGGGATAAGGCCTTGCCTATAAGCATTGCCCAGCTGGCAAAAATGGAACCTCCCTGCCTATTCCTCACCATGGAAGAACGGAACCTACCTTTTTTTTTTAAAAAAAAGAAAGCCACAATAGCAGCAGCCAACTAGATTTTGGTAGGCCGCTGTCTCCCCCTTGTGTGCTGCATAAAAAATGCACTCCACTAAAAATAACAATGATCCACGAAATAGAGCGTATGGAGAGAATGAGGCTTCTAGATGAGCCGTCAGGCTATGATAAATTGTATCACGCCTGGGCGATATGGATAGATGCCCAGAGCTCACCCCTATTTACTAGGTGGTTACAGACAGGGACATGTGAGTAACACGTTTAAATCACAATCGTAAAGAGAAACAACAATCCCGGAGCCCGCCCCCCCCCCCCTTTTTGTTTTATTTTCTCTTTCTCCCATGTCATAGATACCTACCCTCCCTTACCGCTCCCCCTCTTACCCTCCCCTCCTTCCCCTGTTTGTAGACCTTATAAAATATCACAGACAAACATTATATAGTTCAACTCGAAATTTATTTATTAAGTTTCATTGTCAAAGTTATTTTTACATTGCTTTGAGATAAGGCAAAAGTTTCCCCCCCTCCATGAAACCAATAAAACCTATATTGAATAAAATAAAAATGATGCCGTTACCGGTAGTTCTGCAGCTTCTTGGTGGAAATAAAGACCATCTCCCGTCTCCAGGCTGCAGCAGAGACTGACTAAAATGGCTGCCAAACCCAGTATTAATGCTTCTAAATTGATGACATCACAATGGAGTGACATCAGCCTGCCATACACCTGGCTCATGACATCACAAAGGAGTGACATCATCAGCCTTCCAAACACCTGGCTCATTTGCATACAGTATGTATGTATGTGAGTCTGTCTGTCTATCTATCTATCTATCCTATCTATCTTTATTAATTATGTAGAATATAGATATGGATTATTTCTGAATTATAGATTTTGTAGATATAGATTAAAGATAGATTTAAGATTGTTTATGTGTGTGTGCATGTGTATGTGTGTGTGTATATATGTGTGTGTATATATATATAATGTAAAAAAAATATAAAATCTGTAGGTATGTATGGCGGAAAAAAAAGGCCTGCTGTATGTTTTTAAGTTCTACGGATGACCATGCCGCTCTATTATTCTCCTTACTAGGGTCTACTAATGCCGGCCCAGGGGAAGGCAATAAAGCCCTATGGGGCCAAAGCCAATTTCCCTCATTTTAGGTAAAAAGTTTCCATCCGTCCCCACTCGAAATGCGGCCGGCCGAAGAGATCCCTCCAACCGACCGGCCGCCGCACCTTCAGAGACAAACTAGTGCTTGCTTCTAGTGTCATCGCCGGCTTAACCATCCTGTGTAGGGAGCTGACGAGTCCTGCAGCAGCAGTAGCAGCAGCAGCAGGCTCTGCAAGCCTAGGATGCGTGAGCACGGTGCAAGAGGAAGGACTGAGGGTGTGAGGCTGGGCGCGGTTGAGAAGGCGTGGGGCGGGGCTATGCAAAGTTTTAAAACTCTCCCAGCTGCCTGGGTGCATTGTGGGTGCGCCCAGAGTGCCGGCTGAGCGTGTTGCCTCAAGCCTTGGAAGTGGAGTTGGGCGGGCCGTGCTACAGGTGAAACCCGTTTCGGGTTATGGGTGTATGTGCAGGGGGTGCGCTCGCGCCTGGGGCCCGGAGCCCTAGGGGGCCCATAAAGTCTCTCTTCCCCACATTTTAAACCAATGCTATCAATGAAGCTTTATAGTTTGGGGGCCCAGTTCCAGACTTTGTACTGGGGCCCCGCAGCTTCAAGTTACACCTCCGGATCAGGATAATGCTACGCCATTCCAACCAGCCTGTGTGAGTGACCGGCCGGCCCCGGATGCGCGCTTCAGAGTGGACAGACAGCAGCGGACCCCCAATCACACAGGCCCGAGGCTTGCTATGCAGCATGGAATACCTCATTGGACTGCAGCACTCCACGCGGGCTGAGATACACGCTCCACGTGGGATGGGCAGTATTCGTCCATGAAAATCCAGGCCAATGCTTAGAGATGGAGCAACACTCGGGGAGCAAAGAACTCCAACGAACGGACGCCTACTTTACAAGGATGTATTGCTTTATTCAATGCATGGACACAGAAACAGTTCAACCGCTCGATTACAGACCGCAGTCAATACAGTAAAGGAAGAAATGTGTCTGTTTAATGTAAAATTGCATAGAGCTCGTTTGTCAGCCACTGACAGACTGAATGCTGCTGCTGCCGCCACCGCCGCTGCTACTGCATGTCTGAAACGTGGTCTGACGTTACATGCACCACCAGGGATAAGGCCTTGCCTATAAGCATTCCCCAGCTGGCAAAAATCGAACCTCCCTGCCTATTCCTCACCATGGAAGAACGGAACCTACCTTTTTTTTTTAAAAAAAAGAAAGCCACAACAGCAGCAGCCAACTAGATTTTGGTAGGCCGCTGTCTCCCCCTTGTGTGCTGCATAAAAAATGCACTCCACTAAAAATAACAATGATCCACGAAATAGAGCGTATGGAGAGAAGGAGGCTTCTAGATGAGCCGTCAGGCTATGATAAATTGTATCACGCCTGGGCGATATGGATAGATGCCCGGAGCTCACCCCTATTTACTAGGTGGTTACAGACAGGGACATGTGAGTAACACGTTTAAACCACAATCGTAAAGAGAAACAACAATCCCGGAGCCCGCCCCCCCCCTTTTTTGTTTTATTTTCTCTTTCTCCCATGTCATAGATACCTACCCTCCCTTACCGCTCCCCCTCTTACCCTCCCCTCCTTCCCCTGTTTGTAGACCTTATAAAATATCACAGACAAACATTATATAGTTCAACTCGAAATTTATTTATTAAGTTTCATTGTCAAAGTTATTTTTACATTGCTTTGAGATAAGGCAAAAGTTTCCCCCCCTCCATGAAACCAATAAAACCTATATTGAATAAAATAAAAATGATGCCGTTACCGGTAGTTCTGCAGCTTCTTGGTGGAAATAAAGACCATCTCCCGTCTCCAGGCTGCAGCAGAGACTGACTAAAATGGCTGCCAAGCCCGGTATTAATGCTTCTAAATTGATGACATCACAATGGAGTGACATCAGCCTGCCATACACCTGGCTCATGACATCACAAAGGAGTGACATCATCAGCCTTCCAAACACCTGGCTCATTTACATACAGTATGTATGTATGTGAGTCTGTCTGTCTGTCTATCTATCTATCTATCTATCTATCTATCTATCTATCTATCTATCTATCTATCCTATCTATCTTTATTAATTATGTAGAATATAGATGTGGATTATTTCTGAATTATAGATTTTGTAGATATAGATTAAAGATAGATTTAAAATTGTTTGTGTGTGTGCATGTGTATGTGTGTATATATATGTGTGTATATATATATATATATATATATATATATATATACATATATATATATATATATATATATATATATATATATATATATATATATATGTGTATATATATATAATGTAAAAAAATATAAAATCTGTAGGTATGTATGGCGGAAAAAAAAGGCCTGCTGTATGTTTTTAAGTTCTTCGGATGACCATGCCGCTCTATTATTCTCCTTACTAGGGTCTACTAATGCCGGCCCAGGGGAAGGCAATAAAGCCCTATGGGGCCGAAGCCAATTTCCCTCATTTTAGGTAAAAAGTTTCCATCCGTCCCCACTCGAAATGCGGCCGGCCGAAGAGATCCCTCCAACCGACCGGCCGCCGCACCTTCAGAGACAAACTAGTGCTTGCTTCTAGTGTCATCGCCAGCTTAACCATCCTGTGTAGGGAGCTGACGAGTCCTGCAGCAGCAGCAGTTGCAGCAGCAGCAGGCTCTGCAAGCCTAGGATGCGTGAGCACGGTGCAAGAGGAAGGACTGAGGGTGTGAGGCTGGGCGCGGTTGAGAAGGCGTGGGGCGGGGCTATGCAAAGTTTTAAAACGCTCCCAGCTGCCTGGGTGCATTGTGGGTGCGCCCAGAGTGCCGGCTGAGCGTGTTGCCTCAAGCCTTGGAAGTGGAGTTGGGCGGGCCGCGCTACAGGTGAAACCCGTTTCGGGTTATGGGTGTATGTGCAGGGGGTGCGCTCGCACCTGGGGCCCGGAGCCCTAGGGGGCCCATAAAGTCTCTCTTCCCCACATTGTAAACCAATGCTATCAATGAAGCTTTATAGTTTGGGGGCCCAGTTCCAGACTTTGTACTGGGGCCCCGCAGCTTCAAGTTACACCTCCGGATCAGGATAATGCTAGGCCATTCCAACCAGCCTGTGTGAGTGACCTGCAGTCGCTGGTAGTCGAAAAGTGGCCGCCCGGCCGGCCCCGGATGAGCGCTTCAGAGTGGACAGACAGCAGCGGACCCCCAATCACACAGGCCCGAGGCTTGCTATGCAACATGGAATACCTCATTGACTGGGGGCATCCTAATCCTAAATGTACGCTCACTTACCATATAATAAACCTATCTTATAATAACAAATACTTACAACTTCTTGCTGAAAACGTGGGTTGGCCACAGCTTTATTAACATTTTTTAAACATATATTATAACTAGAGATGAGCGAACACCAAAATGTTCGGGTGTTCGTTATTCGTAACGAACTTCCCGTGATGCTCGAGGGTTCGTTTCGAACAACGAACCCCATTGAAGTCAATGGGCGACCAGAACATTTTTGTATTTCGCCGATGCTCGCTAAGGTTTTCATGTGTGAAAATCTGGGCAATTCAGGAAAGTGATGGGAATGACACAGTGACGGATAGGGCAGGCGAGGGGCTACATGTTGGGCTGCATCTCAAGTTCCCAGGTCCCACTATTAAGCCACAATACCGGCAAGAGTGGGCCCCCCCCCCTCCCAACAACTTTTACTTCTGAAAAGCCCTCATTAGCATGGCATACCTTTGCTAAGCACCACACTACCTCCAACAAAGCACAATCACTGCCTGCATGACACTCCACTGACACTTCTCCTGGGTTACATGCTGCCCAACCGCCCCCCCCTCCCCCCCACAGCGCACACCAAAGTGTCCCTGCGCAGCCTTCAGCTGCCCTCATGCCACACCACGCTCATGTCTATTTAGAATTGCGTCTGCCATGACGAGGGACCGCAGGCACACACTGCAGAGGTTGGCACGGCTAGGCAGCGACTCTCTTTAAAAGTGGCGGAGCGATAGCCCACAATGCTGTACAGAAGCAATGAGAAATAGAATCCTGTGCCACCGCCATCAGGAGCTGCACACGTGGGCATAGCAATGGGGAACCTATGTGCCACACACTATTCATTCTGTCAAGGTGTCTGCATGCCCCAGTCAGACCGGGCTTTTTAATTCATAGACACAGGCAGGTACAACTCCCTATTGTGAAGTCCCTGTCGACCCACAGCATGGGTGGCTCCCTGGAACCCACTGGCGGTACACAGAAATATCCCATTGCATTGCCCAACACAGCTGAGGTAGTAATGTCGTGCTTAATGCAGGTGGGCTTCGGCCCACACTGCATGCCCCAGTCTGACTGGGGTTCTTTATAAGTGTACAGATGTAGTAAAAACTCCGTGTGCACCTACAGCATGGGTGGGTGCCAGGAAGCCACCGGCGGTACATAGAAATATCCCATTGCATTGCCCAACACAGCTGAGGTAGTAATGTTGTGCTTAACCCTTTCCAATCCAATTTGTATATGGTTTTCCTAGGGGGCTTACTCTTTTTCTGCTGTTATACAACGGCGCTATATGCTGGCTAAAGCCAGTACTGCATGAGCTGACACGTAGGATAGGCTCCGACAGCAGAGAGGCTGGCAATATACAGTAAGAGAACCCCGACGGACGTCTACCAACAACGGAGCTGTACAGCCTTAAACCCTAATGTCTTCACAGGTCACACAGTGGACTGGAAAGGGTTAATGCAGGTGGGCTTCGGCCCACACTGCATGCCCCAGTCAGACTGGGGTTCTTTACAAGTGGACACATGTAGGTTTAACTCCCTGTGGACCCACTGCCTGGGTGGGTGCCAGGAAGCCACCGGCGGTACATAGAAATATCCCATTGCATTGCCCAACACAGCTGAGGTAGTAATGTCGTGCGTAATGCAGGTGGGCTTCGGCCCACACTGCATGCCCCAGTCAGACTGGGGTTCTTTACAAGTGGACACATGTAGGTTTAACTCCCTGTGGACCCACTGCCTGGGTGGGTGCCAGGAAGCCACCGGCGGTACATAGAAATATCCCATTGCATTGCCCAACACAGCTGAGGTAGTAATGTCGTGCATAATGCAGGTGGGCTTCGGCCCACACTGCATGCCCCAGTCAGACTGGGGTTCTTTAGAAGTGGACAGATGTATTAAAAACTCCGTGTGCACCTACAGCATGGGTGGCTCCCTGGAACCCACCGGCGGTACATAAAAATATCCCATTGCATTGCCCAACACAGCTGAGGTAACGTCAGCTGTAATGCAGGTGGGCTAAAAATTAATTTGATTACACTGTAGGCGAGGGCCCACAAAAATTGCTGTATCAACAGTACTAATGTACATCCCAAAAATTGGCCATGGCCAGCCAAGAGGGCAGGTGAAACCCATTAATCGCTTTGGTTAATGTGGCTTAAGTGGTAACTAGGCCTGGAGGCAGCCCAGTGTAACGAAAAATTGGTTCAAGTTAAAGTTCCAATGCTTTTAAGCGCATTGAAACTTATAAAAATTGTTCTGAAAAATTATTTGAGTGAGCCTTGTGGCCCTAAGAAAAATTGCCCGTTCAGCGTGATTACGTGAGGTTTCAGGAGGTGGAGCAGGAGGAGGAGGAGGAGGAATATTAGACACAGATTGATGAAGCAGAAATGTCCCCGTTTTGGATGGTGAGAGAGAACGTAGCTTCCATCCGCGGGTGCAGCCTACGTATTGCTTACGTATCGCTGCTGTCCGCTGGTGGAGAACAGAAGTCTGGGGAAATCCAGCCTTTGTTCATCTTGATGAGTGTTAGCCTGTCGGCACTGTCGGTTGACAAGCGGCTACGCTTATCTGTGATGATTCCCCCAGCCGCACTAAACACCCTCTCCGACAACACGCTAGCCGCAGGACAAGCAAGCACCTCAAGGGCATACAGGGCTAGTTCAGGCCACGTGTCCAGCTTCGACACCCAGTAGTTGTAGGGGGCAGAGGCGTCACCAAGGATGGTCGTGCGATCCGCTACGTACTCCCTCACCATCCTTTTGCAGTGCTCCCGCCGACTCAGCCGTGACTGGGGAGCGGTGACACAGTCTTGGTGGGGAGCCATAAAGCTGGCCAGGCCCTTAAAGACTGTTGCACTGCCTGGGATGTACATGCTGCTCGATCTACGCACATCCCCTGCAACATGGCCCTCGGAACTGCGCCTTCTGCCACTAGCGCTGTCGGCTGGGAATTTTACCATCAGCTTGTCCGCAAGGGTCCTGTGGTATAGCAACACTCTCGAACCCCTTTCCTCTTCGGGAATCAGAGTGGGCAGGTTCTCCTTATACCGTGGATCGAGCAGTGTGTACACCCAGTAATCCGTAGTGGCCAGAATGCGTGCAACGCGAGGGTCACGAGAAAGGCATCCTAACATGAAGTCAGCCATGTGTGCCAGGGTACCTGTACGCAACACATGGCTGTCTTCACTAGGAAGATCACTTTCAGGATCCTCCTCCTCCTCCTCCTCCTCAGGCCATACACGCTGAAAGGATGACAGGCAATCAGCCGGTGTACCGTCAGCAGCGGGCCAAGCTGTCTCTTCCCCCTCCTCCTCATCCTCCTCATGCTCCTCCTCCTCCTCCTGTACGCGCTGAGAAATAGACAGGAGGGTGCCCTGACTATCCAGCGGCATACTGTCTTCCCCCGCCCCCGTTTCCGAGCGCAAAGCAGCTGCCTTTATGGTTTGCAGGGAATTTCTCAAGATGCATAGCAGAGGAATGGTGACGCTAATGATTGTAGCATCGCCGCTCACCACCTGGGTAGACTCCTCAAAATTACCAAGGACATGGCAGATGTCTGCCAACCAGGCCCACTCTTCTGAAAGGAATTGAGGAGGCTGACTCCCACTGCGCCGCCCATGTTGGAGTTGGTATTCGACTATAGCTCTACGCTGTTCATAGAGCCTGGCCAACATGTGGAGCGTAGAGTTCCACCGTGTGGGCACGTCGCACAGCAGTCGGTGCACTGGCAGCTTAAAGTGATGTTGCAGGGTGCGCAGGGTGGCAGCGTCCGTGTGGGACTTGCGGAAATGTGCGCAGAGCCGGCGCGCCTTTACGAGCAGGTCTGACAAGCGTGGGTAGCTTTTCAGAAACCGCTGAACCACCAAATTAAAGACGTGGGCCAGGCATGGCACGTGCGTGAGGCTGCCGAGCTGCAGAGCCGCCACCAGGTTACGGCCGTTGTCACACACGACCATGCCCGGTTGGAGGCTCAGCGGCGCAAGCCAGCGGTCGGTCTGCTGTGTCAGACCCTGCAGCAGTTCGTGGGCCGTGTGCCTCTTATCGCCTAAGCTGAGTAGTTTCAGCACGGCCTGCTGACGCTTGCCCACCGCTGTGCTGCCACACCGCGCGACACCGACTGCTGGCGACATGCTGCTGCTAACACATCTTGATTGTGAGACAGAGGAGGAGGAGGAGGAGGAGGGTGCTTTAGTGGAGGAAGCATACACCTCCGCAGATACCACCACCGAGCTGGGGCCCGCAATTCTGGGGGTGGGTAGGACGTGAGCGGTCCCAGGCTCTGACTCTGTCCCAGCCTCCACTAAATTCACCCAATGTGCCGTCAGGGAGATGTAGTGGCCCTGCCCGCCTGTGCTTGTCCACGTGTCCGTAGTTAAGTGGACCGTGGCAGTAACCGCGTTGGTGAGGGCGCGCACAATGTTGCGGGAGACGTGGTCGTGCAGGGCTGGGACGGCACATCGGGAAAAGTAGTGGCGACTGGGAACTGAGTAGCGCGGGGCCGCCGCCTCCATGATACTTTTGAAGGACTCCGTTTCCACAACCCTATACGGCAGCATCTCAAGGCTGATGAATTTTGCGATGCGGACGGTTAACGTTTGAGCGTGCGGGTGCGTGGCGGCGTACTTGCGCTTGCGCTCGAACACTTGCGCAAGCGACGGCTGAACGGTGCGCTGAACTACACTGCTGGATGGGGCCGAGGACAGCGGAGATGAGGGTGTGGGTGCAGGCCATGAGGCGGTAGTGCCTGTGTCCTGAGAGGGGGGTTGCATCTCAGTGGCAGGTTGGGGCACAGGGGGAGAGGCAGGGGTGCAAACCGGAGGCGGTGAACGGCCTTTGTCCCACCTTGCGGGGTGCTTGGCCATCATATGTCTGCGCATGGTGGTGGTGGTGAGGCTGTTGGTGTTGGCTCCCCGGCTGAGCTTTGCGCGACAAAGGTTGCACACCACTGTTCGTCGGTCGTCAGGCGTCTCTGTGAAAAACTGCCAGACCTTAGAGCACCTCGGCCTCCGCAGGGTGGCATGGCGCGAGGGGGCGCTTTGGGAAACACTTGGTGGATTATTCGGTCTGGCCCTGCCTCTACCCCTGGCCACTGCACTGCCTCTTGCAACCTGCCCTGCTGATGCCCTTGACTCCCCCTCTGAAGACCTGTCCTCCTGAGTAAGCGTTGCACACCAGGTGGGGTCAGTCACCTCATCGTCCTGCTGCTCTTCCTCCGAATCCTCTGTGCGCTGCTCCCTGGGACTTACTGCCCTTACTACTACCTCACTGCAAGACAACTGTGTCTGATCGTCATCGTCCTCCTCACCCACAGAAAGTTGTTGAGACAGTTGGCGGAAGTCCCCAGCCTCTTCCCCCGGACCCCGGGAACTTTCGAATGGTTGGGCATCAGTGACGATAAACTCCTCTGGTGGGAGAGGAACCGCTGCTGCCCAATCTAAGCAGGGGCCCGAGAACAGTTCCTGGGAGTGTTCCCGCTCCTGAGCAGGTGTCATTGTAGTGGAGTGAGGAGGCTGGGAGGAAGGAGGAGCAGCAGACAGAGGATTCGGATTGGCAGCAGTGGACGGCGCAGAACTGCGGGTAGACGATAGGTTGCTCGAAGCACTTTCTGCCATCCAGGACAGGACCTGCTCACACTGCTCATTTTCTAATAACCGTCTCCCGCGTGGACCCATTAATTGGGCGATGAATGTGGGGACGCCAG
Source organism: Eleutherodactylus coqui (assembly GCF_035609145.1). Lineage (NCBI taxonomy): Eukaryota > Metazoa > Chordata > Amphibia > Anura > Eleutherodactylidae > Eleutherodactylus > Eleutherodactylus coqui. Next base: position 262,730,399 of record NC_089841.1, on the reverse strand, counting down.
AAACGTGCCTCTCTCCTAATCGCGCAGCAGACAGCTGCGACACACCTGGATCAGGAGCTTGGCCTGTGCCCACACCCTCACTTGGCCCTCCGCGTCCTCGGCCACGTCCACGTCCACGTCCTCTAGGCTTACCCCTACCCCTCAGCATGCTGTATTACCAGTGATTAGATTTCCCAGGCAGGAAATAAATTGGCGCAAGACTGCAGGCCAAATATAATTTTTGCCCTTTTTGGAAAACGAAAGGCCCCACTGCCTCTAGTGAATGAATTATCTAAGTTTAATAACTGTGCTGTGTCCCTGCTTATGTGTCACAGAACGTGAGGGTAGCAGAGTTATTAACTGTGGCAGAGCAGGTATTTTTTTTTCCCAATTAAGGAAAGCAAATGGCGAACCCAGCAGTAAAGCGTAGCTGGCTGCGTATGATTTAGCAATGTTTTTCACGCAGCTCACACGTCTCCACAGGCGTAAGGACGGACACAGGCTGGACAAATAGATTTCTTTTCAGTTTTTTCCCACCAACAGGCAGCACTGCGTATATTCAATGAACCTGAGAAGTTTAATAACTGTGCTGTGTCCCTGCTTATGTGTCACAGAACGTGAGGGTAGCAGAGTTATTATAACTCTTGGAGAGCAGGTATTTTTTTTCCCAATTAAGGAAAGCAAATGGCGAACCCAGCAGTAAAGCGTAGCTGGCTGCGTATGATTTAGCAATGTTTTTCACGCAGCTCACACGTCTCCACAGGCGTAAGGACGGACACAGGCTGGACAAATAGATTTCTTTTCAGTTTTTTCCCACCAACAGGCAGCACTGCGTATATTCAATGAACCTGAGAAGTTTAATAACTGTGCTGTGTCCCTGCTTATGTGTCACAGAACGTGAGGGTAGCAGAGTTATTAACTGTGGCAGAGCAGGTATTTTTTTTCCCAATTAAGGAAAGCAAATGGCGAACCCAGCAGTAAAGCGTAGCTGGCTGCGTATGATTTAGCAATGTTTTTCACGCAGCTCACACGTCTCCACAGGCGTAAGGACGGACACAGGCTGGACAAATAGATTTCTTTTCAGTTTTTTCCCACCAACAGGCAGCACTGCGTATATTCAATGAACCTGAGAAGTTTAATAACTGTGCTGTGTCCCTGCTTATGTGTCACAGAACGTGAGGGTAGCAGAGTTATTAACTGTGGCAGAGCAGGTATTTTTTTTCCCAATTAAGGAAAGCAAATGGCGAACCCAGCAGTAAAGCGTAGCTGGCTGCGTATGATTTAGCAATGTTTTTCACGCAGCTCACACGTCTCCACAGGCGTAAGGACGGACACAGGCTGGACAAATAGATTTCTTTTCAGTTTTTTCCCACCAACAGGCAGCACTGCGTATATTCAATGAACCTGAGAAGTTTAATAACTGTGCTGTGTCCCTGCTTATGTGTCACAGAACGTGAGGGTAGCAGAGTTATTATAACTCTTGGAGAGCAGGTATTTTTTTTCCCAATTAAGGAAAGCAAATGGCGAACCCAGCAGTAAAGCGTAGCTGGCTGCGTATGATTTAGCAATGTTTTTCACGCAGCTCACACGTGTCCACCGCCCGTAAGGACGGACAGAGGCTGGACAAATAGATTTGTTTTCAGTTTTTTCCCACCAACAGGCAGCACTGCGTATATTCTATGAATAATAACTGTGTTGTGGCCCTGCCTATACAATTCTTTCCCTGCAGTATCAATGGAGGGTGGAATGCTCTGCAGAGGCGATTTTGAGAAGCCCAAAAAAAATGCAGCACAGCCAACAGCAGCCTGGACAGTACTGCACACGGATAAATATGGCCCTAGAAAGGACCGTTGAGGTTCTTGAAGGCTACACTCACTCCTAACACTCTCCCTGCCTATGCAGCACTTCTGTCCCTAATGCCAGGTGCAACGGTCTGCAGAGGCGATTTTGAGAAAAAAAAAATCCCACTGCTAACAGCAGCCAACACACAGCTATCAGTGGCCCTAATAAGGACCTTTGGGGGGTCTTGAAGCCTACACTAACTACCAATTCTTTCCCTACAGCAGCTCCGGTATAAACAGCACTGTCCCTCATCTAACTCACACCGCATCTGAGGCGAGCCGCGGGAGGGGCCGACTTTTATATTAGGCGAACACCTGATCTCGCCAGCCACTCACAGCAGGGGGGTGGTATAGGGCTTAAACGTTGCAGGGGGAAGTTGTAATGCCTTCCCTGTCTTTCAATTGGCCAGAAAAGCGCGCTAACGTCTCAGGGAAGGAAGTGAAAGTAACCAGAACACCGCATGGTGTTCGTCACGAATAACGAACATCCCGAACACCCTAATATTCGCACGAATATCAAGCTCGGACGAACGCGTTCGCTCATCTCTAATTATAACCTTTAATTTAACCTATTTCCTCAGTCTAAATTCCTAACGCTTTCCCATGCTGTAAATTGTTGAACTTTTAACGTCGCAATGGCCACAGGACGTTCGTAAGCCCCTTGTTACCTCGGGCTTGTAAACCCTCCTCTAAGCCATAGCCCGCATGGGAAGCTCCCGGCCTACATTCACCAGCTGTGACAACTTCCGTAACAGTCCTTATAACCCTGCATCCTTGCCCCCTGCCCTTTTCCAGGGCGGGTGGGTGGGCGTCTGCGTAGCTCTTTTCATCCTTCTTCTTCCCCTCTTAGGCTGTTTGTGGACTTTTTTCCCGCTCTCACTCCTTCTACTTCCTGTCCTAACTCCTCCCCCCCCCCTCCACTACCTCTGCTCGCTATTGTATAACCCCCCCACCTTCCTGCCCCCAGTCCCACACAGCATCGTTATCCACTTTGCGGCATACAAGACTGGGGGCATCCTAATCCTAAATGTACGCTCACTTACCATATAATAAACCTATCTTATAATAACAAATACTTACAACTTCTTGCTGAAAACGTGGGTTGGCCACAGCTTTATTAACATTTTTTAAACATATATTATAACCTTTAATTTAACCTATTTCCTCAGTCTAAATTCCTAACGCTTTCCCATGCTGTAAATTGTTGAACTTTTAACGTCGCAACGGCCACAGGACGTTCGTAAGCCCCTTGTTACCTAGGGCTTGTAAACCCTCCTCTAAGCCGTAGCCCGCATGGGAAGCTCCCGACACACGGTATGCGCCGTATTCCTACGGCGCATCCCGCCCCACCACGCCAACCCTAGCCAATGCCATCTCCACACCGTCCTGAAGTCCTGACAAAAGGGTGTCCAAACCAACATCATTGAGGTGCACTCCATCATCCCTAAGTGCTCCTTTTTCTCTGTCCTCGAGCTCCCAATGGCGAACTGCCACTCCACCTAGAGATTGCACGAACCTGGACATCCTCAGATTTATTAATCTTCGCACTCGTTCGATCGCATCCACATCTCTGGCACCCCTCCAGCATCTCCTGGCCACTATATCTGACCATACAAGAACACAATCCTGGAAACAGTCTCGAAAACGCATCATGTCCTGTTTCATCAACACTAACAATTCGTTCATTTTTGTCTTTCCTAAGTCGTTCCCCCCGGCGTGAACGACCAGTATAACTCTCCGGGGGGTCCACCTGCTGATTTTTTGAACGAATTGTAAAATCCTGGGCCATTGAAGCCCCCGCACGCCAATCCAGTTTACAAGTGCGCCACTCAGACCCAGATTCCTTCCCATAGGTCGAGTGGCCGCTCTTCTCTCCGCCCAATAGATAAACGAGTGGCCGATGATCCAAACATGCCATGGTTCAGAAGCTGAAACAAAATAAACATAGCAAATACCCGCAAATTGCAAGAAAAAACCTACGTAACACTAAGCTTTTATCCGTACACACTAATCCTTTACTAAAACCACTTCTACCGTACGGTCCGGACGTACGTATGACTTGTACGCTTGCGATTTCCATCGCCCCAACCGTTTTAAACCGTCTTGCGTCATACCGTGGGCTTCCGCCGTTGTCGCGGCCCCAATCCTAAATGAATGTGTCCCGAATTCTGCCGGCTCCAAACCGCACTTCTTCAACGCTGAACGTAAAACCGCCGAAAATTGGAAACGCGTGAGCGGGGACCCTGATGCATGCACTAAAAATTGTCCGCTCTGGGGGCGCTTAATTATGTACTCGCTAGTTAACTCCACCGGGCACCATTGTGCCCCTAATCGGTTAATGGTGAGCCAGTCACCTCTCCCATAAATATCCGTTTTTGACTTTCTTATACCTATCCGTATGGCCGATCCCGTAGCAATCACGTCGTTTACCCGTAGGCCACCCGACTTGACTTTACTTGCCGGGACCATTTCACCGATACGTAGAGCTGCGAAAAACGCCACCGAAAAGGCCGTTCTAAACAGCAGTGTTTCGTATTCATCCGCACAAACCAACTCCAAAACCGACAACAGGCTCGTCAATACTGAAAATGTGATCGGACGGCGCATGTCCGTCTGGACCTTTTCTTTTTTCCAACCCCGAATTATCTGTTGGAACACGAAATCCTTAGTTACATCTAGTTTCCCGTGTAGTTTCAACAAAAAAGCCACTCCCGATAGATGCTTCTTAGCCGCTCCGACCGACAACCGTTTTTCACGCAATTCCGCCAGCATATCCAAGGTCGCCGACCTTGCCCTTTCACCTCCTACCACTTTTCCACCAGTCAACTTTAACCATGATAACCAAACTGAATTGTAATTTCTCCACGTCGTAGCAGCCACCGATGACTCCACCAGCTTCAACAACTCTCCTCTGCCAGATTCCATAAGGAAGGCGGGCAGCGTACCCCTTCGGCATCCGCCTGCGGCTACCGCTCCCTGAACAGCTCCATCTGCGAACGCGAGAGTGCGTCAGCTGCTCTGTTGTCACAACCCGGGACATGTTTTGCACGCAAATACATATTGCCCTGTAAACATCTTAGTACCACGTGCCTCAATAAGGCCAAAACCGGCGGGGAGGCCGACGATTGTTTGTTTATCATTTGTACCACAGCCGCATTATCCGACCAAAAACACACTCTCCGATCTCGTAACTCTGATCCCCATAACTCAATCGCTACCACCACCGGGAAAAATTCCAACAGCGTTATATTTTTCGTCCACCGTTTTTCTCTCCATGACCTTGGCCAGGGATCCCTGCACCAATGGTTGTTGAAAATTACGCCAAAACCGGCCGCATCCGCAAACAAGCTGATGTCGGTTCCTTCCACCTCTTCCCTCGGGCACACCACCTGCCCGTTGAAAGAATGCAGGAACACCGACCATACATGCAAATCTGCCTTTATGCCCGCCGTCACGCGTATGAAATGGTGTGGTTCGCGGACCCCCACAGTCGCCAAAGATAGTCTCCTGGCAAACGGCCGCCCCATGGGGATCACTTTGCAGGCGAAATTTAAAAGACCCAACAAAACTTGAACCTGCCGCAACGTCGCTTTTTTATACTTAGCCACTTCGCCGACCGTTTGCCGCAGCCTAGCCACTTTGTCCGCCGGCAACCTAAAGACCATATCCACCGAATCGATTTCTATCCCTAAAAACGTTAGGCATGTAACTGGGCCCATCGTCTTTTCTTCGGACAATGGGACCCCCGCTAATCACATTAACCTTTTAAAATTCGTCATTAGGAATCCGCAATCGCCCGATGTCTTAGAACCGACGAACAAAAAATCGTCCAAATAATGAATCACCGATGTGATACCAGTCTCATACTTTAACATCCACTCAAGGAAAGAACTTAATAACTTGAAAAAATAGCATGAGATCGAGCATCCCATCGGCAAGCACATGTCGACGAAAAACTGATCCTCAATTCTACATCCCAAAAGATGAAAACACTCCGGATGAACCGGAAGCAAACGGAACGCCGATTTGATATCCGTTTTCGCCAATTGAGCAAATCTACCCGCCGACCTTACTAACTGAACAGCGCAATCGAACGACGTGTATGCTACCGCTGCCTCCTCTTTTGAGATGCCATCATTGACCGATCCCCCAGTCGAAAAAGATAAATGATGTATCAAGCGGAACTTCCCGGTTTCCTTTTTAGGTACCAGACCCAAAGGAGACACTCGCAAGTTCTCGAAAGGAGGATCATTGAAGGGGCCGGCCATCCGGCCCAACTCCACTTCTTTTTGGACCTTTTCCCTTACCAATTCGATATCGTCTCTTGCCGATTTCAAATTGGAGCATAACATAGTGGCAGGCTGATGTGCATACGGAATTTTGAAGCCTTCCCGAAATCCTGACCTAAGGATTTCTGCTTCCTGTTTCCTGTGGTACTTGTTTAACCACGGATCCAGGTACTGGCTTCTCACTGGGGTTCGCATTTCCGCCGGTGCTACCCACCGCGGGTACCGTCCTTTGTTTACGGAAACAGCGAATTGCCGCATGTTGCCCCCCGCATACCGAGCATTCGTGCTGGAACTTGCAGGTGGCGTAGAATCGACAATGGCCCTCATTGTACAACCAGCAGGAGCCATTCGGCCTAGGAGATGCCACGGGTGGTTGAGATGTCCCTCCCGCGGCTCCCCCGGGAAAGGAAGTCCTGGCTGGACGCTGTGCTAGGATCAGCTGAATCCATACATCAGTGGCCTTTGAGGCCCAACTCGTTTGTGTACCCGACATCCGGCGCCTAAAATCTTCATCATAGCGCCACCACGCTGCACCTCCGTGCAATCGGTACGCGCTATAGATGGTATTCAAATATACCATCATTTCCGGAGCTTTATGTGGCTGATGCTGACATGACACATGCACTAGAACTAAAAAGGCTTGTAACCAGTTTCCAAAAGTTTTTGCGATCTTAGGTTTTTTATCAGCACCTCGCTCTGACCGCTCTTTATCCACCATCACATGGTCCGCCGAAAGCAAGGACCATATATCAATATACACACCATTTTTAATTTTATCAACCACGTCATCGGGCAGACCCACCCCTAAAGGGGCAACACCACAGAACAACAAATCAGCATACTGTAAACCATCCGTTGGATCACTTTCTGTACCCGCTGCCGAGCAAGCACCAACATTTCCCACAGGCGGGCCTGCGCCCCCTGGAGCCACACAGGACACTGAAAGCCCCATTTTTGGCTCAATCTTGCTCAGCAGCGACTTCAGAACCGACACTAAATCATCCTTCTCCGCACCCGATGCGGGATCCGAAACATTTTTCAAAACATTGCATAGGGTAGACTCACCAATCGGACGGACCTCCGGTGTCGCCAAGGGTGACACCCTCGCTGTACCGCTCACTCGGTTCCGGCCCATATCGAACGCGGGCTGCCGACCACTCGGCTGCAGAGCCCTCCTTGCGCTATCCGACTGAGAAGTGCCAGGCTGGTCCAGCCCTGACCGATCTTGCGCATGCTCCTGCCACCTACGGCGTTCCCGGACCTTCTGATAAAGGGATGACTGCGGGTCCGACCTCCGTGGCTGCTCCTGGCGCATGTAATACTCGTCCTGGCCGCTGCTCACTACTTCTTCGCTTGACTCGCGCGCCCTGCTGCTCGCACTACGCCCTACGCTTGCCATCTCTAGCTGAGCTTGAAACTCCCTATCCTGCCTCAACTGTCTGGCTCGCTCTTTCTGCCTCTGCCTGGCCCCCTGACCCTGTTTCTTTGAGCTCCTGCGTGTGACCTGACTATGTGGGGGAGGGTAAGCTATGGGTTCTGCTGCAGGGGGGATGTAGTGTGGGTTGATATAACACTGCCTATACTGGCTATCCTGGGCTGTTGGGCGCTGTTACCTGGTGGAGGGGGGCTGACGGCCCTGTAGTGCGGCCATGTGCTGAGTGGCAGGGGCTGCAGTGCTGTGCCATGGGTCTAGGTGTCCCCAACCGGGTCCCCCTTGAGGGCTGTGTGTCCCCCTACCTGGCCTATTTCCTTTAGTGAGGGGAGCTGACCTCGTACCCCTAGCCCCCCCCCGGATGGTGATATGTGCTGTCTTCCCCCTCCCTGCTACTGTCTGAGAGGCTGGAGCACCCCGGGCTGTATGTCGGGGGGGGGGGGGGGGTTGCGTGGGCCCCTGTGCTCCGTTCTCCCCCTCATGTCCTCTGTCCTCCCTCCACCCTCCCCCCTGCCACATGTTCTCCCTCTGCGCTGCGCTGTCTGTACTGTCTGTGCCCCCGCCTGCGCTGCACCGCCATCTTGAGAGGACGTGCGGCCTGACCGCGCGCTCCCCTGCTCCTCTCCACTGCTCCCGCCGCGCTCACCTCGCTGATGGTCACGATTCCTGCGCCCGGCCGCGCGATGCTGCTGCTGCTTGGAGCCCGCTGCGACTGCCGACTGCCGTGCCCTTTGCTCCGGACTCCCGGCGGTAAGTGTCCCATGTGTCTCTGCTGCCGGCGCTCCCGCCGTACCTCGCGGTTCCGGCGCCGACTTTCGTCCTGCTAGTCCCTCCCTCCTCGGGCCTGCGCTGCCCAGGCTGCTTCTTCCACCTCCCCTCTTCGGCGCTGGGCTTGGGCTTAGCCGCGCGGGGGGCTGCTTTCGTCGGCGCGGTCTCCCTCGGGGCGCATCTCCGATAGTTGCTGGCTCTTCTCCTGGTCTCCGCAGCTGCTCCTCCTGCCCGACTGGCTTCCTGGCTTCGGCGCTCATCTTGCAGCTTGCCAGCACCTCTTCTAGCCATCCGGTGCCGTCCTGCATCACCGCTGCTTGGATCATAGAACGTAGGTCCTCCATCTTCTCCCTTCTTTATCCCGCTGCTTGCGTCTTCCACCCGACTCTACTGTCCTTCTTTTTGCCTTTCGCCGGCTTCTTTCTCTCCCAGCTCTTGCCTTCTTTGCTACTGATGCTTTTCTTTGTTCTTTCTCCCGCTGCTGCTCCGGCTTTCTTCCTCAACTCGTCTGCTTAGCTCTTTTCGTTCTTCTTCTTCCCCTCTTAGGCTGTTTGTGAACTTTTTTCCCGCTCTCACTCCTTCTACTTCCTGTCCTAACTCCTCCCCCCCTCCACTACCTCTGCTCGCTATTGTATAACCCCCCCCACCTTCCTGCCCCCAGTCCCACGCCGCATCATTACCCACTTTGCGGCATACAAGGACTGCAGCACTCCACGCGGGCTGAGATACACGCTCCACGTGGGATGGGCAGTATTCGTCCATGAAGATCCAGGCCAATGCTTAGAGATGGAGCAACACTCGGGGAGCAAAGAACTCCAACGAACGGACGCCTACTTTACAAGGATGTATTGCTTTATTCAATGCATGGACACAGAAACAGTTCAACCGCTCGATTACAGACCGCAGTCAATACAGTAAAGGAAGAAATGTGTCTGTTTAATGTAAACTTGCATGGAGCTCGTTTGTCAGCCACTGACGGACTGAATGCTGCTGCTGCCGCCACCGCCGCTGCTGCTGCATGTCTGAAACGTGGTCTGACGTTACATGCACCACCAGGGATAAGGCCTTGCCTATAAGCATTCCCAACAGGCAAAAATGGAACCTCCCTGCCTATTCCTCACCATGGAAGAACTGAACCTACCTTTTTTTTTAAAAAAAAAGAAAGCCACAACAGCAGCAGCCAACTAGATTTTGGTAGGCCGCTGTCTCCCCCTTGTGTGCTGCATAAAAAATGCACTCCACTAAAAATAACAATGATCCACGAAATAGAGCGTATGGAGAGAATGAGGCTTCTAGATGAGCCGTCAGGCTATGATAAATTGTATCACGCCTGGGCGATATGGATAGATGCCCGGAGCTCACCCCTATTTACTAGGTGGTTACAGACAGGGACATGTGAGTAACACGTTTAAACCACAATCGTAAAGAGAAACAACAATCCCGGAGCCAGCCCCCCCCCCCCCTTTTTGTTTTATTTTCTCTTTCTCCCATGTCATAGATACCTACCCTCCCTTACCGCTCCCCCTCTTACCCTCCCCTCCTTCCCCTGTTTGTAGACCTTATCAAATATCACAGACAAACATTATATAGTTCAACTCGAAATTTATTTATTAAGTTTCATTGTCAAAGTTATTTTTACATTGCTTTGAGATAAGGCAAAAGTTTCCCCCCCTCCATGAAACCAATAAAACCTATATTGAATAAAATAAAAATGATGCCGTTACCGGTAGTTCTGCAGCTTCTTGGTGGAAATAAAGACCATCTCCCGTCTCCAGGCTGCAGCAGAGACTGACTAAAATGGCTGCCAAGCCCGGTATTAATGCTTCTAAATTGATGACATCACAATGGAGTGACATCAGCCTGCCATACACCTGGCTCATGACATCACAAAGGAGTGACATCATCAGCCTTCCAAACACCTGGCTCATTTGCATACAGTATGTATGTATGTATGTGAGTCTGTCTATCTATCTATCTATCTATCTATCTATCTATCTTTATTAATTATGTAGAATATAGATATGGATTATTTCTGAATTATAGATTTTGTAGATATAGATTAAAGATAGATTTAAGATTGTTTATGTGTGTGTATATATGTATATATATGTGTGTGTGTGTGTGTGTGTGTGTATATATATATATATATATATATGTATATATATATATGTATATATATATATATATATATATATATATATATATATATATATAATGTAAAAAAAATATAAAATCTGTAGGTATGTATGGCGGAAAAAAAAGGCCTGTTGTATGTTTTTAAGTTCTTCGGATGACCATGCCGCTCTATTATTCTCCTTACTAGGGTCTACTAATGCCGGCCCAGGGGAAGGCAATAAAGCCCTATGGGGCCGAAGCCAATTTCCCTCATTTTAGGTAAAAAGTATCCATCCGTCCCCACTCGAAATGCGGCCGGCCGAAGAGATCCCTCCAACCGACCGGCCGCCGCACCTTCAGAGACAAACTAGTGCTTGCTTCTAGTGTCATCGCCGGCTTAACCATCCTGTGTAGGGAGCTGACGAGTCCTGCAGCAGCAGCAGCAGCAGCAGCAGGCTCTGCAAGCCTAGGATGCGTGAGCACGGTGCAAGAGGAAGGACTGAGGGTGTGAGGCTGGGCGCGGTTGAGAAGGCGTGGGGCGGGGCTATGCAAAGTTTTAAAACTCTCCCAGCTGCCTGGATGCATTGTGGGTGCGCCCAGAGTGCCGGCTGAGCGTGTTGCCTCAAGCCTTGGAAGTGGAGTTGGGCGGGCCGGGCTACAGGTGAAACCCGTCTCGCGTTATGGGTGTATGTGCAGGGGGTGCGCTCGCACCTGGGGGCCGGAGCCCTAGGGGGCCCATAAAGTCTCTCTTCCCCACATTGTAAACCAATGCTATCAATGAAGCTTTATAGTTTGGGGGCCCAGTTCCAGACTTTGTACTGGGGCCCCGCAGCTTCAAGGTACACCTCTGGATCAGGATAATGCTAGGCCATTCCAACCAGCCTGTGTGAGTGACCTGCAGTCGCTGGTAGTCGAAAAGTGGCCGCCCGGCCGGCCCCGGATGCGCGCTTCAGAGTGGACAGACAGCAGCGGACCCCCAATCACACAGGCCCGAGGCTTGCTATGCAGCATGGAATACCTCATTGGACTGCAGCACTCCATGCGGGCTGAGATACACGCTCCACGTGGGATGGGCAGTATTCGTCCATGAAGATCCAGGCCAATGCTTAGAGATGGAGCAACACTCGGGGAGCAAAGAACTCCAACGAACGGACGCCTACTTTACAAGGATGTATTGCTTTATTCAATGCATGGACACAGAAACAGTTCAACCGCTCGATTACAGACCGCAGTCAATACAGTAAAGGAAGAAATGTGTCTGTTTAATGTAAACTTGCATGGAGCTCGTTTGTCAGCCACTGACGGACTGAATGCTGCTGCTGCCGCCACTGCCGCTGCTGCTGCATGTCTGAAACGTGGTCTGACGTTACATGCACCACCAGGGATAAGGCCTTGCCTATAAGCATTCCCCAGCTGGCAAAAATGGAACCTCCCTGCCTATTCCTCACCATGGAAGAACGGAACCTACCTTTTTTTAAAAAAAAAAAAAAGAAAGCCACAACAGCAGCAGCCAACTAGATTTTGGTAGGCCGCTGTCTCCCCCTTGTGTGCTGCATAAAAAATGCACTCCACTAAAAATAACAATGATCCACGAAATAGAGCGTATGGAGAGAATGAGGCTTCTAGATGAGCCGTCAGGCTATGATAAATTGTATCACGCCTGGGCGATATGGATAGATGCCCAGAGCTCACCCCTATTTACTAGGTGGTTACAGACAGGGACATGTGAGTAACACGTTTAAACCACAATCGTAAAGAGAAACAACAATCCCGGAGCCAGCCCCCCCCCCCCCTTTTTGTTTTATTTTCTCTTTCTCCCATGTCATAGATACCTACCCTCCCTTACCGCTCCCCCTCTTACCCTCCCCTCCTTCCCCTGTTTGTAGACCTTATCAAATATCACAGACAAACATTATATAGTTCAACTCGAAATTTATTTATTAAGTTTCATTGTCAAAGTTATTTTTACATTGCTTTGAGATAAGGCAAAAGTTCCCCCCCCTCCATGAAACCAATAAAACCTATATTGAATAAAATAAAAATGATGCCGTTACCGGTAGTTCTGCAGCTTCTTGGTGGAAATAAAGACCATCTCCCGTCTCCAGGCTGCAGCAGAGACTGACTAAAATGGCTGCCAAGCCCGGTATTAATGCTTCTAAATTGATGACATCACAATGGAGTGACATCAGCCTGCCATACACCTGGCTCATGACATCACAAAGGAGTGACATCATCAGCCTTCCAAACACCTGGCTCATTTGCATACAGTATGTATGTATGTGAGTCTGTCTATCTATCTATCTATCTATCTATCTATCTATCTATCTTTATTAATTATGTAGAATATAGATATGGATTATTTCTGAATTATAGATTTTGTAGATATAGATTAAAGATAGATTTAAGATTGTTTATATGTGTGTATATATGTATATATATGTGTGTGTGTGTGTGTGTGTATATATATATATATATATGTATATATATATATATATATATATATATATATATATATATATAATGTAAAAAAAATATAAAATCTGTAGGTATGTATGGCGGAAAAAAAAGGCCTGCTGTATGTTTTTAAGTTCTTCGGATGACCATGCCGCTCTATTATTCTCCTTACTAGGGTCTACTAATGCCGGCCCAGGGGAAGGCAATAAAGCCCTATGGGGCCGAAGCCAATTTCCCTCATTTTAGGTAAAAAGTATCCATCCGTCCCCACTCGAAATGCGGCCGGCCGAAGAGATCCCTCCAACCGACCGGCCGCCGCACCTTCAGAGACAAACTAGTGCTTGCTTCTAGTGTCATCGCCGGCTTAACCATCCTGTGTAGGGAGCTGACGAGTCCTGCAGCAGCAGCAGCAGCAGCAGGCTCTGCAAGCCTAGGATGCGTGAGCACGGTGCAAGAGGAAGGACTGAGGGTGTGAGGCTGGGCGCGGTTGAGAAGGCGTGGGGCGGGGCTATGCAAAGTTTTAAAACTCTCCCAGCTGCCTGGATGCATTGTGGGTGCGCCCAGAGTGCCGGCTGAGCGTGTTGCCTCAAGCCTTGGAAGTGGAGTTGGGCGGGCCGGGCTACAGGTGAAACCCGTCTCGGGTTATGGGTGTATGTGCAGGGGGTGCGCTCGCACCTGGGGGCCGGAGCCCTAGGGGGCCCATAAAGTCTCTCTTCCCCACATTGTAAACCAATGCTATCAATGAAGCTTTATAGTTTGGGGGCCCAGTTCCAGACTTTGTACTGGGGCCCCGCAGCTTCAAGTCACACCTCCGGATCAGGATAATGCTAGGCCATTCCAACCAGCCTGTGTGAGTGACCTGCAGTCGCTGGTAGTCGAAAAGTGGCCGCCCGGCCGGCCCCGGATGCGCGCTTCAGAGTGGACAGACAGCAGCGGACCCCCAATCACACAGGCCCGAGGCTTGCTATGCAGCATGGAATACCTCATAGGACTGCAGCACTCCACGCGGGCTGAGATACACGCTCCACGTGGGATGGGCAGTATTCGTCCATGAAGATCCAGGCCAATGCTTAGAGATGGAGCAACACTCGGGGAGCAAAGAACTCCAACGAACGGACGCCTACTTTACAAGGATGTATTGCTTTATTCAATGCATGGACACAGAAACAGTTCAACCGCTCGATTACAGACCGCAGTCAATACAGTAAAGGAAGAAATGTGTCTAATGTAAACTTGCATGGAGCTCGTTTGTCAGCCACTGACGGACTGAATGCTGCTGCTGCCGCCACCGCCGCTGCTGCTGCATGTCTGAAACGTGGTCTGACGTTACATGCACCACCAGGGATAAGGCCTTGCCTATAAGCATTCCCCAGCTGGCAAAAATGGAACCTCCCTGCCTATTCCTCACCATGGAAGAACAGAACCTACCTTTTTAAAAAAAAAAAAAAAAGAAAGCCACAACAGCAGCAGCCAACTAGATTTTGGTAGGCCGCTGTCTCCCCCTTGTGTGCTGCATAAAAAATGCACTCCACAAAAAATAACAATGATCCACGAAATAGAGCGTATGGAGAGAATGAGGCTTCTAGATGAGCCGTCAGGCTATGATAAATTGTATCACGCCTGGGCGATATGGATAGATGCCCGGAGCTCACCCCTATTTACTAGGTGGTTACAGACAGGGACATGTGAGTAACACGTTTAAACCACAATCGTAAAGAGAAACAACAATCCCGGAGCCCGCCCCCCCCCTTTTTGTTTTATTTTCTCTTTCTCCCATGTCATAGATACCTACCCTCCCTTACCGCTCCCCCTCTTACCCTCCCCTCCTTCCCCTGTTTGTAGACCTTATAAAATATCACAGACAAACATTATATAGTTCAACTCGAAATTTATTTATTAAGTTTCATTGTCAAAGTTATTTTTACATTGCTTTGAGATAAGGCAAAAGTTTCCCCCCCTCCATGAAACCAATAAAACCTATATTGAATAAAATAAAAATGATGCCGTTACCGGTAGTTCTGCAGCTTCTTGGTGGAAATAAAGACCATCTCCCGTCTCCAGGCTGCAGCAGAGACTGACTAAAATGGCTGCCAAGCCCGGTATTAATGCTTCTAAATTGATGACATCACAATGGAGTGACATCAGCCTGCCATACACCTGGCTCATGACATCACAAAGGAGTGACATCATCAGCCTTCCAAACACCTGGCTCATTTGCATACAGTATGTATGTGAGTCTGTCTATCTATCTATCTATCTATCTATCTATCTATCTATCTATCTATCTATCTATCTATCTTTATTAATTATGTAGAATATAGATATGGATTATTTCTGAATTATAGATTTTGTAGATATAGATTAAAGACAGATTTAAGATTGTTTATGTGTGTGTATATATGTGTGTGTGTGTGTGTGTGTGTGTGTATATATATATATATATATATATATATATATATATATATATATATATAATGTAAAAAAAATATAAAATCTGTAGGTATGTATGGCGGAAAAAAAAGGCCTGCTGTATGTTTTTAAGTTCTTCGGATGACCATGCCGCTCTATTATTCTCCTTACTAGGGTCTACTAATGCCGGCCCAGGGGAAGGCAATAAAGCCCTATGGGGCCGAAGCCAATTTCCCTCATTTTAGGTAAAAAGTATCCATCCGTCCCCACTCGAAATGCGGCCGGCCGAAGAGATCCCTCCAACCGACCGGCCGCCGCACCTTCAGAGACAAACTAGTGCTTGCTTCTAGTGTCATCGCCGGCTTAACCATCCTGTGTAGGGAGCTGACGAGTCCTGCAGCAGCAGCAGCAGCAGCAGGCTCTGCAAGCCTAGGATGCGTGAGCACGGTGCAAGAGGAAGGACTGAGGGTGTGAGGCTGGGCGCGGTTGAGAAGGCGTGGGGCGGGGCTATGCAAAGTTTTAAAACTCTCCCAGCTGCCTGGATGCATTGTGGGTGCGCCCAGAGTGGCGGCTGAGCGTGTTGCCTCAAGCCTTGGAAGTGGAACCTCCCTGCCTATTCCTCACCATGGAAGAACGGAACCTACCTTTTTTTTTTAAAAAAAAAGAAAGCCACAACAGCAGCAGCCAACTAGATTTTGGTAGGCCGCTGTCTCCCCCTTGTGTGCTGCATAAAAAATGCACTCCACTAAAAATAACAATGATCCACGAAATAGAGCGTATGGAGAGAATGAGGCTTCTAGATGAGCCGTCAGGCTATGATAAATTGTATCACGCCTGGGCGATATGGATAGATGCCCAGAGCTCACCCCTATTTACTAGGTGGTTACAGACAGGGACATGTGAGTAACACGTTTAAACCACAATCGTAAAGAGAAACAACAATCCCGGAGCCAGCCCCCCCCCCCCCCTTTTGTTTTATTTTCTCTTTCTCCCATGTCATAGATACCTACCCTGAATGCCGCGAGCTAACTAAGAAAGCGGCACATGACTGGGAACAGGCACGGGAGGGGTTAAGCAGAGCGAGCATAAGGGGTGGAGTTTAGACCGGAAAGAAGGGGGGGGGGAGCGGAAGGAGCTTCAGTTAGGAGTCAAGCGGTGAAGAGAGAAGGACAGAGCAGGACTGGGGGCATACTAATCCTAAGCATACGCTCGCTTACCATATAATAAAACATATCTTATAATAACCAATACTTACAACTTCTTGCTGAAAACGTGGGTTGGCCACAGCTTTATTAACATTTTTTAAACATATATTATAACCTTTACTTTTAACCTAACTACCTAAGTCTAAATTCCTCACGCTTTCCCATGCCTAAACTGTCGAACTTTTATTACCGGAACGGCCACAGGACGTTCGTAAGCCCCTTGTTACCTCGGGCTTGCAAACCCTCCTCTAAGCCGTAGCCCGCATGGGAAGCTCCCGGCACGCGGTATGCGCCGTATTCCTATGGCGCATCCCGCCCCACCACGCAAACCCTTGCCAATGCCATTTCCACACCGTCCTGGAGTCCTGACAAAAACGTGTCCAAACCAACATCGTTAAGGTGCACTCCATCCTCCCTAAGTACTCCTCTTTCCTTGTCCTCGAGTTCCCAATGGCGAACTGCCACTCCGCCCAACGATTTAACGAATCTGGACATCCTAAGGTTGATTAATCTTCTTACTCTCTCGATCGCGTCACCGTCTCTGGCACCCCGCCAGCATCTCCTGGCCACGATGTCTGACCATACGAGCACACAATCCTGGAAACAGTCCCGGAAACGCATCATGTCCTGTTTCATGAGTACTAGCAATTCGTTCATTTTTGTTTTTCCTAAGTCGTTCCCCCCGGCGTGAACGACCAGTATAACTCTCCGGGGGGTCCACCTGCTGATTTTGAGAACGAATTGCAGAATCCTGGGCCATAGAAGCCACCGCACACCCATCCAGTTTACCAGCGCGCCACTCAGACCCAGATTCCGTCCCATAGTTCGAGTGGCCGCTCTTCTCTCCGCCCAATATATAAACGAATGGCCGATGATCCAAACATGCCATGGGTCAGACGCTGAAACAAGAAAAACATAGCAAATACCCGCAAATTGCAAGAAAAACGCCTACATAACGCTAAGTCTTTCGTACACATCTGTCCTATTCCAAAACCACGTCTACCGTACGATCCGGTCGTATGTACGACTTGTACGCTTGCGATTTCCATCGCCCCAATCGTTTTAAACCGTCCTCCGACATACCATGGGCTTCCGCTGTCGTAGCGGCCCCAATCCTAAAAGAATGCGTCCCGAATTCCCCCGGCTCCAAACCGCACTTCTTTAACGCCGAACGTAAAACCGCCGAAAATTGGAAACGCGTGAGCGGGGAACCAGAGGAATGTACTAAAAACTGCCCGCTCTGTGGGCGCTTTTTTAAGAACTCACTGATGACCTGAACCGGGCACCATCCTGCCCCTAATTGGTTAATGGTGAGCCATTCACCTCTTCCGTATACATCCGTTTTCGACTTCCTTATACCTATCCGTATGGCTGATCCCGTAGCTATCACGTCGGCGGCCCGTAGGCCACCCAACTTGACTTTACTCGCCGGGACCATCTCCCCGATACGCAAGGCCGCGAAAAATGCTAATGAAAAAGCCGTTCTAAACAACAGTGTTTCGTATTCGTCCGCACAGACCGCCTCCAAAACTGACAACAGGCTTGTCAATACTGGAAACGTGATTGGACGGCGTGTATCCGTCTGGACCTTTTCTTTTCTCCACCCGCGAATTATTTGTTGGAACACGAAATCCTTAGTCACATCTATCCTACCGTGTAATTTTAACAAAAACGCCACTCCCGCTAGATGCTTTCTGGCTGCTCCCACCGACAAACGCTTTTTACGCAACTCCGTCAGCATATCCAAGGTTGCTGACTTTGCCCTTTCCCCTCCTACCACTGCTCCCCCTGCAAATTTCAACCATAATAACCAGACTGAATTGTAATTTTTCCACGTTGCAGCCGCCACCGATGACTCCACCAGCTTCAACAACTCTCCTCTGCCAGATTCCATAAGGAAGGCGGGCAGCGTACCCCTTCGGCATCCGCCTGCGGCTACCGTTCCCTGAACAGCTCCATCTGTGAACGAGAGAGTGCATCAGCTGCTCTGTTGTCATATCCCGGGACATGCTTCGCACGCAAATACATATTGCCCTGTAAGCATCTTAGCACCACGTGTCTCAACAAAGCCAAAACCGGCGGGGAGGCCGACGATTGTTTATCGTCTGTACGACCGCCGCATTATCCGACCAAAAACAAACTCTCCGATCTCGTAACTCTGCTCCCCATAACTCAATTGCTACCACCACCGGGAAAAATTCCAGCAGAGTTACGTTCTTCGTCCACCGTTTTTCTCTCCATGACCTTGGCCAGGACTCCCTGCACCAATGGCTGTTGAAGATCACGCCAAAACCGCCCGAACCCGCCGCATCGGCAAACAAACTGATTTCAGTTCCTTCCACATCTTCCCTAGGGCATACCACCTGCCCGTTGAAAGAATGCAGGAAAACCGTCCATAAATGCAAGTCAGCCTTAATTCCTGCCGTCACACGTATAAAATGATGTGGTTCGCGGACCCCCACGGTTGCCAATGACAGTCTCCTGGCAAACGGCCGCCCCATGGGAATCACTTTGCAGGCGAAGTTTAAAAGACCCAACAAAACTTGCACCTGCCGCAGCGTCACCTTTTTACATTTAGCCACTTCGCCCACTGTTTGCCGCAACCTGGCCACTTTATCCGCCGGCAACCTGAACACCATATCCACCGAATCAATTTCTATACCTAAAAACGTTAGACATGTAACTGGGCCCATTGTCTTTTCCTCAGACAATGGGACCCCAGCTAAACGCATTAACCTCTTAAAATTTGTCATTAGGAAACCGCAATCACCCGATGTCTCTGAGCCGACGAACAAAAAATCGTCCAAATAATGGATCACCGATGTGATACCCGTCTCATACTTTAACATCCATTCAAGGAAGGAACTAAATAACTCAAAAAAATAGCATGAGATCGAGCATCCCATCGGTAAGCACATGTCGACGAAAAACTGGTCCTCAATTCTACATCCCAACAGATGAAAGCACTCCGGGTGAACCGGAAGCAAACGGAACGCTGATTCAATATCAGCTTTAGCCAAATGCGCAAATCTACCCGCCGACCTTACCAGCCGAACCGCACAATCGAATGACGTGTAGGCTACCGCTGCTTCTTCTTTTGAGATGCCATCATTGACCGATCCCCCTATTGGGAACGATAAATGATGTATCAGTCGGAACTTCCCGGTTTCCTTCTTAGGTACCAGACCCAAAGGAGACACTCGCAAGTTCTCGAAAGGAGGAATACTGAAAGGGCCGGCCATCCGGCCCAACTCCACTTCCTTTTGAACCTTCTCTTTTACCAATTCGATATCGTCCCTTGCCGATTTCAAATTGGGGCATAACATAGTGGCAGGCTGATGCGCGTACGGAATTCTAAAGCCTTCTCGAAAACCTAACCTAAGGATTTCTGCTTCCTGTTTCCTGTGGTACATGTTTAACCACGGATCCAGGTACTGGCTTCTCACCGGAGTTCGCATTTCCGCCGGTGCTACCCACCGCGGGTACCGACCTCTGTTTCTTGAAACAGCGGATCGCTGCATGCTGCCCCCCGCATACCGAGCACTCGTGCCGGAATTTGCAGGTTGCGTAAAATCGACAATGGCCCTCATTGTACAACCAACAGGAGCCATTCGGCCTTGGAGATGCCGCGGGTGGTTGAGATGCCCCTCCCGCGGCTCCCCCGGGAAAGGAAGTCCTAGCTGGACGCTGCGCTAGGATCAGCTGAATCCATACATCAGTGGCCTTAGAGGCCCAACTCGTATGCGTTCCCGACACGCGACGCCGAAAATCTTCGTCATAGCGCCACCATGCTGCACCTTCGTGCAACCGATACGCGCTATAAATGGTATTTAGATATACCATCATCTCCGTCGCTTTGCGCGGCTGAAACTGGCACGTTACATGAACCAAAATCACAAAAGCCTGCAACCAATTCCCAAAAGTTTTTGCAATCTTCGGTTTTTTGTCAGCACCTCGCTCTGCCGACCGCTCCTTGTCAACCATTACGTGGTCCGAAGAAAGCAAAGACCATATATCAATATACAAGCCATTTTTAATCTTTTCCACTACATCATCGGGCAGACCCACCCCCAAAGGGGCAACACCACAAAACAACGAATCAGCATATTGTAAACTATCCGTTGGAACACTTTCTGTGCCCGCTGCTGAGCAAGCACCAATATTACCCGCAGGCGGGCCTGTGCCCCCTGGAGCCACACAGGACACTGAAAGCCCCTTTTCTGAATCAACCTTGCTCAACAGCGACCTCAGAACCGACACCAAATCATCTTTTTCCGCACCCGCTGCGGGATCCGACACACTTTTAAGGACATTGTATAAGGTAGACTCACCGCCTGGACGGACCTCCGGCGTTGCCAAGGGTGATGCCCTCGCTGTACCGCTCCCTTGGTTCCGTCCTACTTCATACGCGGACTGCCGACCAATCGATTGCCGAACTCTCCTCGTGTCATCCGATTGGGACGTGCCAGGCTGGTCCGGCCCTGACCGATCCTGCGCAAGCTCTTGCCACCTCCTGCGTTCCCGGACCTTCCGATAAAGGGATGACTGCGGGTCCGCTCTCCGTGGCTGCTCCCTTCGCACGCAATATTCGTCCTGATCGCTGCTAGGCACTTCGTCGCTTGACTCGCGCGGCCTGCTGCTGGCACTACGCCCTACGCTGGCCTTCTCTAGCTGCGCCTGGAACTCTCTATCCTGCCTCTCCTGCCTGGCTCGCTCTTTCTGCCTCTGCCTAGCGCCTTGGCCCTGCTTCTTAGAACTCCGGCGTGGGACCTGGCTATGTGTGGGAAGGTAAACTGCGGGGTCTGCTGGAGGGGGAATGTAGTGGGGGTTCACGTAGCACTGTCTGCATTCGTTGGTCTGGGCTGGTGGGCGCTGGTACAGGGTAAAGGAGGGTGGGAGTTGTTGTTGGTGGGGGTGGCAGGCCTGGAATGTGTCCATGTACCGGGGGGGGGGGGGGGGGTTGGCTAAGCCATGTGTCTAAATGTACCCTCCCCGCTCCCCCCTGAGGGCTATGTGGGGTCCTACATGGCCTGTTTCCTTCCCTGTATTGTGCTGACCCTGCGCCCTGTGCTGGCACTGCAGGGTAGCGTGACCTGCCTCCCCCCTCCCTGCTGCTGCTGGACCCGCTGGTGCTACCCGGGCTGTGTGTCAGGGGGGGGGTTGCGTGGGCCCCAGCTTTCCCTGCTCCCCCTCTCTCTCACTCTCCCCCCACCCCCTCCCCCCCTGCCCACCGGGCTTCTTCTTTTTCGCGCCCTCGGCGCTGCCTGTGCCGCCACGTGCGCTGCGCCGCCATCTTGCGGGGACGTGCGGCCGGACCGCGCGCTCCCCTGCTCCTCTCCGCTGCTTGCACTCAGCTCACCTCGCACTAGTCCGGTCATCCTGCGCCCGGCTGCGCGATGTTGCCTCAGTTCGGCGCCCACTGTCACTCCCGAGCGCCGTCCTCCGAGCTCCGGACCCTCCGCTGGCACAGTCCTCTGAGCCTCCGATGCCGGTCCTCCCGCCGTACCTCTCAGTGCCGGCGCCGACTTCCGGTTGGCTCCTCCATCCTTCCTGGTGCCTGCGCTGCCCTGGCTGGCTCTTCCTCCTCCCCTCTTCGGCGCGGGGCTCGGACTGAGCCTCGCCGGGGGCTGCTTTCGCCGGCGCGGTCTCCCTCGCGGTGCCTCTTGCGGGCTGACTGGCTCCTGTCCCGATCTCCGCTGCGGTCTCCCAGGCGGTGTATCTTGCGTGCTGGCTGGCCCCTTTCCCGGTCTCTGCTGCGGTCTTCCTCGTGGTGTATCTTGCGTGCTGGCTGGCTCCTTTCCAGGTCTCTGCTGCGGTCTTCCTTGCGGCGGTTCTTGCGTGCAGGCTGGCTCCTCTCCCGATCTCCGCTGCTGTCCTTCTTCTCCGGCTGGTTCTCTGGCTCCGGCGGTCGTCCTGCAGCTTGCCAGCACCTCTTCAAGCCATCCGGTGCCGTCTTGCATCACTGCTTCTTGGATCATGGCACGTAAGTCGTCCATTTTCTTTCTTCTTCCTCCGCTGTTACTGTCTTCCACCCGACTCTTCAAGCTTGTCAGCTGATGGCTTCTTTCTTGCCCGACTCCTGTCTTCTGCCCTCCCCGACTTGCTTTTTCGTTCTTTGTCTTTTCTGCTTCTATCTTTCTTCTGCTCGTCTGCTCTCCTCCTACGTCCTTCTTCTTCCACTCCTCGGTCGTTTGTGGCTTTTCCCGCTCTTCTCCTTACTACTTCCTGTTCTAACTCCTCCCTCCCCACTACCTTTGCTCGCTAATTAACTAAACCCCTCACCCCCCTGCCCCCAGTCCCACGCCGCCTCGTTAATCACTTTGCGGCTTGCAAAGACAGCAGCATAAGAAGTTTTCAAGGAGAAAAAGAGGATTTTTGAAGCAGCGAGAGTGCAACAGAGAGAAGGAGCAGCAAGAAGAAGGGAGGGGCGGAAAAGAGTACCTGCAAGTGGGAAGAAAGGAGCACATTCAAGTCCGTGGGATCCAGAAGCCCCAAGATCCGAGGATGGCTGACCTGCGTGCGCAGATCCAGGAGGCGATTCATCGGGACGGCGC
The DNA here is from genome assembly GCF_035609145.1 of Eleutherodactylus coqui. NCBI lineage: Eukaryota > Metazoa > Chordata > Amphibia > Anura > Eleutherodactylidae > Eleutherodactylus > Eleutherodactylus coqui. Next base: position 262,707,353 of record NC_089841.1, on the reverse strand, counting down.
TGAGTGGCTGGAGGAAATAATGGCAAGTTGCCGATCGGGCTCGGAGTCGGGGAGGCCAGTCGGGCCGGCTGCAGGGCTTCCGACGGCAAGCGGAGGAGCGGAGCAATCGGGGGATGCCGGGCGAGGCCGCCCGAAGAGAAGAAAAAAAACCCCAGCGAGGCTTAGCCCAAGCCCCGCAGCTAAGAGGGTCGGCCGCAGGAGCGGTCGCGGCGGCGGGACGCGCCACGATGTGTGTGGCGGGAGATTCAAACCGCGCGGCAGTTGGAGGGCCTGCGGAGGAGCAGCGGGAACAGCGAGGCACAACAGAAGAGGCACAGCGGCAGCATTAAGCGGAGGCTCCGCGTCCAGGAGCCAGCGCGCAGTCGGGCGCACGGCTGCAGCAGGACACAGCACGGAGCAATTGAGGAGGCACGAGACGCATGTGGAGGCATGGCGGGAAAGCAGGCCCTCTCAAGATGGCGGCACAGCGATGTGGCAGCGTCAGGTACCGGGGAGAAGGGGGGGAGGAGAAGCCCCAGGGGAGCAGGTAGCCAGGCCCTTAAACTCATTGCCCGGGAGGGAAAACACAGGGGGGGGGGAGGGATAGGGATTATAGCCCGGCCACCAGCTCTGCTAGCAGTGTAGGCACTAGGGCAGGGAGCGCACAGGGATGCAGGGAAAGTGGGGAGATATCAGGAGATAGTGGGACGTCCGGGGTGGCACTCATTACGGAGGGCCCCCCAATAGGGGCCTATGTCGGTCACTCCGCACATAGGCGGCGCCATAGCCAGCACGTACCATATATCACACCCGCTGGCACCGGGTACGCAGGCAGCACCCAGGGTCGCGAGCATAGCAGCCGTGCGGCTCGCAGACATCATTTTTTACAGCAGCAAGCAATCGCAGGCACTAGCACGCATAGGCGCTGCTATGTCAATACACGTTTCGTGGTGGCCCCATCTTCCGGGGGGGGGGGGTGATTCATCGCAGGGGTGCGCCAGTCGCGCTAGCGGCAATAGACAAGGTATGGGTGCAGAACGTAGACAGCAAGAGAGAGCCAGGAGGGAGATACAAGAAAAGGCGCGAAAGCGAGCTTGCTAGATTAGGGGCAGAGGCAAGCGAAAACAGGAGGAGACCAAGCGGAGAGGCTCTGGGCGACGGGTCAAGGGATCCAGGTCAGCGGTATCACCAGGAAACCTACCGCCAAGCAGCACCTCCGTCACCTTATACAGCAAGTATGCACAATATACGCCACGCGAGGGGGGATACACCACAAGAACGGCCGGAGCAGGGCCACCTTTGTACAGCAAGTGGTTCTGCAACGAGAGAAACTCCGCATGGGAGTACGCGGCAGCCATCGTATAGCAGAGGCAGGAGCCCCGGAGGAAGGATGGCAGGGACCTTGCCCTTGGCGGTGCCGGAGGACGGTCATGCCGGTGAGTTACATTGTTTAAATGCATGGAAGAATGTTACGGATCCCGCTAAGGCAGCGGAGAAAAATGATTTGGTTTTGGTGTTGAAATAGATGTTGAGTAAAATAGATAAAAGTGATGTGTTATCGGTGTCCTGTGGTTCCCCAGGGGGCTCGGGCCCGCCTGCGGGGGGCAGGAGGGCGGTGTCTTAGCAGCCGGTGGTGATGTTGACTCGTATATACAAAAAAAAAAAAAAAAAAAAAGGGTCTTATGGTCATCCGGGGAGACGAGACTCACCCGTGGTTGGTAATGTGGCTCA